>NC_089842.1:231741955-232081301 GCF_035609145.1 Eleutherodactylus coqui
GTGCTTAAAGGGGTTGTCCCGCGCCGAAACGGGTTTTTTTTTTTTTCAATAGCCCCCCCGTTCGGCGCGAGACAAACCCGATGCAGGGATAAAAAAAAACAAACGGGTAGTACTTACCCGAATCTCCGCGCTCCGGTGACTTCTTACTTACCTTGCGAAGATGGCCGCCGGGATCTTCACCCACGGTGGACCGCAGGTCTTCTGTGCGTTCCATTGCCGATTCCAGCCTCCTGATTGGCTGGAATCGGCACACGTGACGGGGCGGAGCTACGAAGAGCAGCTCTCCAGCACGAGCGCCCCATTCAACACAGAGAAGACCGGACTGCGCAAGCGCGTCTAATCGGGAGATTAGACGCTGAAAATTAGACGGCACCATGGAGACGGGGACGCTAGCAACGGAACAGGTAAGTGAATAACTTCTGTATGGCTCATAATTAATGCACAATGTACATTACAAAGTGCATTAATATGGCCATACAGAAGTGTATACCCCCACTTGCTGCCGCGGGACAACCCCTTTAAGGACTGGACAGCAGACTTCTTACTAATCTGTGTTGGAACCGGCTTGAAATTTGCTTCCATGACGTGAAGCAACAGCTGTTTTTCTTCATTAGTAAGAAGAATTCCTCAAGAATCTTGACTGCTCACTCCGCGGTGTCATTCACAACACATAGAGACTTACATTGTGATTGGCCATATTGATATTGTTCACTCACAGGACACTCTTGTGGTGTTGAAACAACAAAGGCAACATCAATGTTGTAGTGACAAAGAAGGTTCACCTTTCTGGTAGATGCAAAGTCTCCTAAACTGACATCCGGTTTCATCAAAATTGACAAATCTCCTTGCACTTTCCGTTTACCATACCCTGTACAATTTCTGTCTTTTTGACACATCATCTGAGAACAGAGCTAATCCATTTAGCTCATCGGAAAGATACCAGAGATGATTTTCTAGGATCTTTCTTGCAGCTGTACTGATGTCAGGATCGATATTTTGGATCATCCATAGCTGTAAATTACTGGCTGGAGCTTCAGTTGCACGGGAAGCAGCTACCCAATACGTGGTGTAAATCAGAGCACCAAGCTGTACAATTTGTGCTGTTTGAGCTTTCTCAGTCAGCTGCCATTCTTCCAAACAGCATTTACTTCATTTTCACCAGTTTCAGAGCTCACCTTTGTCACTCCCAATAGTTTGTCCATCCTATCACCTGGAAATGGCAGCCTGTAAATAGAGCCTAAAACAAAAAAATTCTGCAAGTATCTTTCCTTCTCAGTGAAGTACTATTAGGCAAGTTGGTTTAAAATGATCTTTCATTGCCTGTGAAAGTTCATGCCTCGGACCTGTCCTTGCTCGTTGAATTGTGCTACGTGAAATAGGAAGTGCATTTGGATCATTACCAAGAGCTGCAGCAATTGGTATCATTAGTCACACAGCTTCACGATCAGATCTTTTGTTGTGATCGAGGGCACTTTTTACACAACTGATCTCGGGAGATTTTCTTTACCTGCTGTACTTAGTCTTGCACTTCATTTGATCTACTAGCTTTGATAAGCCTGTACTCAACATCAGAATCTATTTTGTCATCAAGATCACCAGTTTAATAATTAGCAGACTGACTAAAGTCTATTGATGTGGATGCTGAAGGTTGTGAAGCCTGGCACTTTCTTTCTTCCCCTTTTTTCACCTCCATTCTGATCTTTGCTGTATTTCAGCCAGCTCTTTATCTTCCGTTGTCATGATCACTTGGCTGTCAGTACGCTGATCATTGAGGAATTCCTTGTCCTGCTTTATTTTGACTTTTAACATTGCCTTTACATTTTAACATTGCATCAGCATGTGCAATATCAAACAACTGATTCAACTATTCAGCAAATTCTAGCTCTCTTGTTTTCTGAGCCTCGAATTTTCACTTCCATTATTCTTGTTCAACAGCAGCCAGGTATCATGCAGTCTTTTCAATTGAGTGTGTCTTCAACATTGTTTGGATACCAGCCTTCGACCAATTAATCAGTAGCTCATCAATCGCTGCATGAGAAACATTTCTAAATGAATTCTTTATTCTTGGATGTTAGTAGCATCTCTGAAGCATCAGTTTTATTGTTGGCAACTGTTTCAAATTTGTGAGCAGTTCCAGTTCCTTACTTTGTCGTGGTAAAGTCCTGAAATAAAATAAAATAAATAAATCTAACCAACATGTCACAACATGATAAGTAAATATGCATAATAAGAGACGTACCTGAAAAGAAGACAATTTTTGGTGAAAGTCTGAAAATTCATTATCTTTGAGCACAACCTTGTCATAGACATAAGAACCTGAAACTATGCCTCAAATAAAGATTTGTTAAAAAAAAAAAAATAAGAGGGTGCCTTGCTTTGTTGTTGAAAGTTGTTTTTTTTTAGGGGGAACCCTACTATACATTTCAACTAGAGAAACAGAACCAAATGCAAGAAATATCTCCTGGGACAACTACCAAGTTTTATGGAACAACTGGCCTTGTGGCTCTGTTTATTGAATTTCTGAAAACCTTCCTCACACCCCTGTTCCTAAAGGTGTAAATAAAAGGATTAACTATAGGGGTGAATGCTGTATACATAAGAGACAGATACTTCTCATAATGGCTGCCTTTGGTTTAGACATAGACCACTGTAGTAGCACCATAGAAGAGGCTGGCCACTATGAGATGAGATGTGCAGGTGGAGAAGGCTTTCTGTTCTCCATAATCACTCTTTAGTTTTGTCACTGTCTTTAGGATATTGATATAGAATCCTATAATTATCAGAAAAGGCAGAACAACACAAATGACAGCAGTTAAGGTTGCTGAAATACTACTAATGAGCGTGTCAGAGCAGGCCAAGCTTTGTAACGGAGCCATGTCAGAAAAAAAGTGGCCAATCACGTTAGGGCCGCAGAAATCCAACTGTGCTATAATAGTGACTGGTACTAACATCATGCTAAATCCAAAAATCCATGGAAACATGGCTAATCCAACACACATTGTATCAGTCATGATGGATGAGTAATGCAAATGGTTATTGTCGATCAAACACCATCACTACCAGGAGATAGCATTCGGTGACGCCCAAAGAGTTCAGGAAATACACCTGGGTGACACATCCACTGAAGGATGGCTAAAAGTTTTGGGATGGTGACCGAGACAAATATCATTTTTGAGATAGTGAACACACTGATTAAAATATACATTGGGTTATGAAGTGGATGCCATATTGTGACAACAGTGATTATGGCAACATTTTCTATGACACAAATAGGTCACCAGAAAAACCACAGCAAATACTTTCTGGGTCTCGTGCAAATCAACAAATGCCAATAAAACAAACTCTTCAACAACAGTTTTATTTCTCTGTGCCATTTCAAAAAAAAAAGAAGGGTAAAATTATAAAATGTATTCCAAGGCATTAATCCAAAAAATATTATTTTAAGTCAACGTTTGGTAACTGATAACTTTTTCCTCTTTATAATAAAACAGTAAGGGTGAAGTCACACAAACGTATATCAGCTCGGTTTTTATGCCGAGCCTATATACATTGTCCTCATGTGCAGGGGGGGAGGATGGAAGAGCCAGGAGCAGGAACTGAGCTCCCGGCCCCCTCTCCGCCTCCTCTCCGCCCCTCTGCACTATTTGTAATGGGAAGAGGCGGGGTGGGGGGGGGCTAAGTTCCGAGAATTAGCCCCGCCTCTCCCCATTGCAAATAGTGCAGAGGGGCGGGGAGGAGGCAGAGAGGGGTCGGGAGCTCAGTTCCTGCACTTGGCTCTTCCATCCTCCCCCCCCCCCCTGCACACGAGGACAAGGTATATCGGCTCGGCGTAAAAACCGAGCCGATATACGTTAGTGTGACTTCACCCTAACATAGTGTTATTTTTTGTTGAAAGAGTTTTAGTTTTGACCTGCATAGAAAATTAATATGCAAATATGCAAATAATGTGTATATTTATATTACATGCTGTGATGGCTATAGAGATAAAAATATGTGTGCTTTATGTTAGGATATATGTTAGTTTAATGATGAAATACATTGTATAATATGCATGTATAATAAAATGTATTGCTCCTTGTTTACAATTTATTTTAAACTCTTTTTATTAACATTTGAGGGAATACATAGAGGAGCAGGTTGTATTGGTTACACAAAGTTCTGCTCATACAATACACATTTCTGTTACCAAAGTGTATCCGCCCCTGGCTGCAGCCATCACTGGTACTTCTTGGTAGTTTTCTGTGTGTAGCATACTGTCAATTCCACACATGTATCTTCCATGTTTTAATTTTCCCCCTTTACCCCTCCTCCCCTAAACTCCCAACATCCCAGTAACATCTTATAAAACAAAATTAAAACCAAACTAGTAACTTGCTAAACTGATCTGCAGTGTATCCTCCAGCGAACCTCCCCCTCCAACTCCTGTAATGTCATTTTTAGAATTCCCAGCCAGTTCATATCATTTTTCGGTAATACCATGTTGTATCAGTGAACTGATGCATGCACCCTTTAATTTCGCTGAGATCGAGAAATTTTTCTATAAACTGTCTCCATTTTTTAAGAATTTTGGGGTTTGGGTTTCTATGCGCCGTTCTATCCCTATTCTTTCCATTTTCAGAAGATATTTTAGTTGTTGGATAATATCCGTTATTCCTGGGGGTTTGGGTAATAGCCAAAAGACAGCTTTTGCTAATTAGCAAAATGATATGGATCATTTTAGCTTTTTTCACTTGATCTGGCAGTTGATGCAGTATAAAAATTTGTGGAGTCAGTTGTAGGACCTGCCCCCCCCCCCCCCCCCCCCCCTCATATCCTCTATCAGATTACAGACCTCGTCCCAGTAGTTTTACATTTTTGGGCACTGCCAAATGCCATGCAGAAAGTCAGAATTTGTTAGGGAGCATCTGGGGCAGGCTTGTAATCTAGCTGGTCTGTTGGGGCTCTGAGGTTTGTTGAACCTATATATTGCCCCATGAATAAGCTTAAAATATGTTTCTCGCCACCTTTCATTTGATATCACTTGTCTCACAGAGTTCCAACTCTTGATTATTTCCTCAGGTAGTTCTGGGTCTTGTAAATCTCGTTCCCATTTTTTGAATAGTCCAGAGCTGTTGTCTCCCATCCACCCCTCTCTAAGTCTGGTATACAAATTAGAGATTGAATGTTTATGTGGAAGATTTTTAATCAGGATGTCAGTCGGGTTGAGTATTTTTTCTGTGATACCTCTGCTAGTCTTTCCCGTAGAAAATTACGCACTTGAGCGAATGGCAGAATGGGAAGGGGTAAATTATATTCCCCCCTCAGTTCTCCAAAGGTCTTATACCTGGGGATCTCTGGGTGAAGAAGATGTTGGACTATCATAATCCCCCTTTGCTGCCACATTTCAAACATTTTATTTTACCTCTACTGCCTAAATTCTGGATGATTCCATAGTTCCATATGTTTAGAAATTTTAAATGGCAATTCAAACGTCTTGCAAGTTATTTTCCAGGCCACTGTGGTATTTTTTGCCATGATAGATTGTTTGCATTCGACAAGGAGGTTTGTATAGCTTGTATGCATGAGGGCATTTAGGCTTCATGGGTCAAACAACCCCGCTTCAAGGACGGCATTTGAATAATCACTGGAGCCTCACAGGCAATCCAAGGAGTGTCTCATGAGACTGGCGACATTGTATAATCGAATGTCTGGAAAATTGAGGCCTCCTCCACTCTTAGGCCTTAGTCACACGGGCGTTTTTTCGCGCGATTTGCGGATCGCATGACGGATGCGCATCCGCAAATCGCGTGACCGGTGCCCGAAAATCGCCCGAAAATCTTCTCCTAGCCGCGTTTCATTAGAAACGGGCCGGAGCTGTCCAGCGCATTGCATTCAATGGAGCCGGCAATACAGCCCGCTCCATTGAAAGCAATGCGCTGCGGGCGAGTGTGGGATGAATTGTCGGGAAGGGCTTAAATATATAAGCCCTTCCCTGCAATTCATCCAGAAAAGTGTTAAAATAAAAAATATATATATACTTACCTGCTCCCGGCAGCCGGAGTTCTGCGCAGCCGGCCTGCAGTCGGTGTGAAGGGGGTGTGAGTCAGACCTGCCCCCTGATTGGCTCAGCGCTGAGCCAATCAGGGGGCAGGTCTGACTCACACCCCCTTCACACCCACTGGGTGTGAGTCAGACCTGCCTCTGATTGGCTCAGCGCTGAGACAATCAGGGGGCAGATCTGACTCACACCCCCTTCACACCCACTGCAGGCCAGCCGCACGGAACTCCGGCTGTCGGGAGCAGGTGAGTATATATATATTTTTTATTTTAACACTTTTCTGGATGAATTGCAGGGAAGGGCTTATATATTTAAGCCCTTCCCGACAATTCATCCCGCGCACGCCGGCAGCCCATTGCTTTCAATGGAGGCGGCTGTATTGCCGGCTCCATTGAATTCAATGGGCAAACATTGTTTTTCTCTGCCACAGCTGTTACAGCTGTGGCAGAGAAGAATGATTTGTCTTCTATATGTTCTCAGTGGGGTCGGCGCTGCTGCCGCCGGCCCCATTGAGCGCATATAGAGAAGAGAACAGGAATCGCAGATCGCAGATAGGTGCGATCTGCGATTTCTGTTCTATAATTTATCGGCCGAGCGCATAAAAAGCGCTCATGTGTCCGATACCATTGCAAAGCAATGGTTTTATAAAATCACCGGACGCATGCGCATGCGCAAATTGCATGAAAAAACGCCCGTGTGACTAAGGCCTAAGGGAGCATTAGTTTTTTTAAAGCAATGTGTGGTCTCTTACATGACCACACGAAAGCTACGAATGTTGTGTGCAATTTTCCCAAATCTCGTCTCTGGAGTAGAAGCTGTATTGTTTGCAAAAGGTATAGTAATCTGGGGAAGCTAATCATCTATCAGAGAAAGAGAGTGGGCGATTACTCCGCTTGTCTAGTTCCTTTGTTATTTTAAGTATTATTGGGGATAATTCTATGCATACAGGGATTCCAATCTCTTGCCAATCTTTATGCCTAAATATATAATACCATTTTGGGCAATGCCAACAAGGCAGCCTGTAAGATCTTTATCCATAATTTTGCCCCGGGGGAAAATATCCAGTAGTTCACATTTGGTGTTGTTTACCCTGATGCCCGATAGATTCCCGAAAGCCTCCAATAGGCAAAGATCTGCGGCAGATCAGATTTCGGTTGGGCAAGCGCTAGTAAAATATCATCCGTGAATAACATGACTTTAACTGTTTCATCTCCGACCTCTATGCTTTTGATCTCTGTGTTTTTTTCTAGCAATTGAGCGAACGGCTCGATTGCCCAGTTGAATAACAATGGGGATAAGGGACATCCTTGCCTAGTGCCTTTTTGTAGAGGAAATTTTGGAGAGAGAAAGCCTGGAGTACTAATTTGCGCCTGAGGGGGAGTAGAGATTCCATAAATAGGAACGGAAGGGGCCCTCAAAACCCGTCCTGTTCATTAATTCCCTTAGCCATGACCATGAGACATTGTCAAATTCCTTTTCAGCATCTATTGCAAGGAGGGCCGGAGATAGGTGGGCCGCAGGGTGTAGCTTGATGTCATCGAGAATTGATAAAATCTTTCTTATATTAGTAGTGGCAGAGCACCCTTTTATAAACCCTGTCTGCATTGGAGAAATCAAGTGAGGCATGATAGTAGCTAGGCGATCTGCCATAATTGTGGCCATTAGTTTTAAATCTGTGTTAATTAGGGAAATCGGTCTGTAAGATTTTTGCATAAGTTGGGTCTTTTCCTGGTTTAGGTAGCAACTTGATATATGCTATATTCATGTCTGTGGGAATAGGGCTGTCATGCATATAGCCATTGAATAGATTTCCGAATAATGGAGTAGTCTGATCTTTTAATATTTTGAAGAACCCCCCCATATATCCATCTGGATATGTTAAAGGGTCCTCGTATAATTTTACCATAATTTTAGCTGCCTTATTGCCAAATTTAAATTGTTTTGCTTCATTGAGCGAATATGCCAGTAGCTCTGTTTTATGCAACCAAGATTTATAACATGTCTTTGCCGTTATCCATGTCTGCTTATGTTGTTTATCCAGATTCTCCTGAAACCGTGAATAGGTATTTCGTAGCTGATCGTTAAACTGGCTAATTTTATCTTTGACATTTTTTTTTAATAGAAATCACATAGGCGATTATCTTGCCCCGGATGACTGCCTTGGCTGCATCCCAAAGTAGCTGTGGGTTGTTAGAATTTATATCATTATCTGTCATGTACTCGAGCCACCAACCCTTCAGCCATGCGCAAAATGTTTGATGGGAGCCTACATATATAATCAACGCCTCTCGGGAGCTCCTCGCATAGGGACAATATCACTGGAACATTATCAGAAATCACCATGTCTTCAATACAAATTTTGGCTATTTTTGACATCAAGTGGGGCGACATAAATATATAATCAATTCTAGACCGCGAGTTATGTGCATGAGAAAAATAAGCAAACTCTCATCCCTCTGGGTTGAGCTGCCACCATACATCTTAACTAGAGATGAGCGAACATGTCCGTTACGGACACATCCGCACCCGGACACCGGCTTTGCCGAACACTGCAGTGTTCGCACGTAAAGGTCCGGGTGCCGCCGGGGGGCGGGGAGATGCGCGGCGGCGCGGGCGGCAGTAGCGGGGAACAGGGGGGAGCCCTCTCTCTCTCCCTCTCCCCCCCACTCCCCGCCACACCCCGCCGCGCTGCCACGGCGGCCCCCGAACTTTTTCGCCCGAACACTGAAGTGTTCGCAAAGTTCGGTGTTCGGGCGAAAAAGGGGCGGGGCCGAACGTGTTCGCTCATCTCTAATCTTAACCCTTTCCAATCCATTGTCTGACGTCTAAAGACATTCTGATTGAGGGCTATACAGCTCCGATGTTGGAAGACGTCCAGCAGGGTATTCTTTCTGTGGATTACTGGTGGCTCTGTTGTCGGGGGCCTCCCCAGCATGTTACATACCGCAGCACTGGCCGTAGCCAGCAGATAGTGCCATTGTATAATGGCAGAAAGAGAAAGCCCCCTAGGAAACCCTGAATCCAAAATTTGATTGCAAAGGGTTAAAGGCCAGACATGTGAAAAAAGGTCTGTAGATTGGAGTCATGATATCTATTATTTACGCCCTGGGACACCTGGCTACGTCTGTCTTCTCCCGTTGTGACTACCTCATTAAAGTCACCTCCTACCACTTTGTGGGCTTCGGTGTCAGCTAATAGCCTGTCCAAGAGTTTCACCAGCAACTGTTTGTTATTGGTATTGGGGCCGTAGATGTTGGATATGCTAAAGGTCTCTGTTCCCATTTTTGACATGTAAAAGCAAAATTCTCCCATCTAGGTCATGCCATTGTTGCTGTACTACAAGATTTAAGCCTTTCCTAACGAGAATAAACACCCCAGCTTTTGATTTTACCGCTGGTGAACCATATACCTCCCCCACCCATAGTTTACGCATATGGAAATAATCCTCCTCCATTAAGTGAGTCTCTTGGAGTAGAGCTACAGTATATCCACTTTAAGACGTTTAAGTGACAAAGTACTGCTGACCGTTTCTGGCGTGATCTAAGACCCTTGATATTCCAGGAAATAATTTGCATGATAGTGTCGGTTCTGGTGCGGTGTTAGATGAGAACTGTTCATTTGAAAGCCCACCCAAGGATAATAACTAGAGATGAGCGAACGCGTTCGTCCGAGCTTGATATTCGTGCGAATATTAGGGTGTTCGGGATGTTCGTTATTCGTAACGAACACCATGCGGTGTTCTGGTTAATTTAACTTTCTTCCCTGAGACGTTAGCGCTTTTTTTTGGCCAATATAAAGACAGGGAAGGCATTACAACTTCCCCCTGCAACGTTTAAGCCCTATACCACCCCCCTGCTGTGAGTGGCTGGGGAGATAAGGCTTGAAATCCCCGCCTCCAGAAACACAGCCTATCACAGCCATTCAATGACATCATTGTCATTGGCTGTGATTGGCTGAAGGCACGTGTGCTTCTGGAGGCAGGGATTTAAAGTCTTTCGTGGAGAAAGCAATACTCTGCCGTGGACCAGGAGGGAGTGACAGCCTGCAGGAGCGCCGCAGATCATCTAAAAACGTAAGTAATGATTTTTATTCTTTGCTCCACTGTATTGCCGGCGTATAAGGTGACAGTTGGGGGGTCGTCTTATACGCCCCGTCGCCTTATACGCCGGTATATATTTTTAGTGTAACACATTTCTGGATGAATTGCAGGAAAGGGGTTATATATTTAACCCCTTTCCGACCATTCATCCTGCGATCGCCGGCAGCCCATTGCATTCAGTGGAACATGCTGTATTGCCGCTCCATTGAATTCAATGGGCAAACATCGTTCTTCTCTGCTACAGCTGTTACAGCTGTGCCAGAGGAGGACGATCTTTATGCTGACAGTGGGAGGGGGGGGCCCCACTCTTGCCGCTATTGTGGCTTAATAGTGGGACCTGTGAACTTGAGATGCAGCCCACCATGTAGCCCCTCGCCTGCCCTATCCGTCACTGTGTCATTCCCATCACTTTCCTGAATTGCCCAGATTTTCACACATGAAAACCTTAGCGAGCATCGGCGAAATACAAAAATGTTCTGGTCGCCCATTGACTTCAATGGGGTTCGTTGTTCGAAACGAACCCTCGAGCATCACGGGAAGTTCGTTCCGAATAACGAACACCCGAACATTTTGGTGTTCGCTCATCTCTAATAATAACACTTTTAACTTTAGAACTTTTTTGAACTTTAAACTCAAATTAAACTAAAATCCAATAAGTCAATTATTTTTCCCCTTACTACCAATCCACAGCAATCTACCAAAAGTAAGCTGATGGAAGGATCAGGGGAGAAGATGCAGTCTCCCTTAGGGTAAAATGCTTAGCATAAGCCCAAAAGAAGAACGCATGAGTTGACTTCCTTTAATTCCACTTCGTCGGTAACATTTAGGAGAATAATTTAACTAGGGTCACTCATTAACAACCGTACCTGTTTTTATTTTATCAGTTCCTTCCCTGCTCCCTTATGACTCGCGATGTGGAATAAAACAGAGCGTAGCTCTGTTTCTTGGATTATTAACAGTATTTCCCCGCTCCAAAGAATTATAACCTAAGTCATTAAAATATGAAATATAGAAATTAGACGACCACATAAAATCTGCAATAGCTACTCAAATGAACATTCTACAACATTCCCTCTTGATTACTTTTTTCCCCTCTGGTGTCTCTCCTGTAGTATCACATACACACGACCCTGACATAGGGCATCACGGGGGAAGGGCCATGAGCGGTGGTTTGTTCCCATAACGTTGCTCCTTTGGTGCAACTGAGGGACCCAGGGTGTCCTCGTGCCTGTTCCTATTGTCGCGTGTCACTGGGGAGGTGCATTCCCGCGGTTGTCTGGCAATCTTTTTGGCCTCGTCAATAGAGATGAGCGAACCTACTCGTTTCGAGTAATTACTCGATCGAGCACCGCGATTTTCGAGTACTTCAGTACTCGGGTGCAAAGATTCGGGGGGCGCGGGAGGCGTGACGGAGCGGGGGGTAGCAGCGGGGAACAGGGGGGAGCCCTCTCTCTCTCCCCCCCCCCCACTCCCCGTTGCTCCCCGAATCTTTTCGCCCGAGTACGGAAGTACTCAAAAATCGCAGTACTCGGGCGAAAGAGGGGCGTAGCTGAGTAGGCTCGCTCATCTCTACTCGGCAAGTTTAATTCCTGCTCTAGTTTATCCGGATCATGGAAGATAAGAGTGTCACCATTAGAGCAGAATACTTTCAGTACTGCCGGGTACAGCAGGGCAAATTTATGTTGTTTCTTATAAAATTCTGAACAAATTCCGGAAAAGCTTTTCTTTTACGTTGTACTTCGGCTGAGTAGTTTGCGGAAATTAAAATTTTGTGATCCTCGATGTCTAGCGAATTGTTGCGTCTTTTGACATTTTGCAAAATTAGCACTTTGTGTAGTCTAAATATTTTACTATGTGGGTCTTGGGCGTATCCTGGTGTTTGAGGCCTGCAGAGGAGATGCTGAGCATATATCTGGTCCAAAACGATGGCCTCGATCTACTTTACAATTGTGTGTGATCCCAAGAATGTTGGGATCGTGAATTTGCATAGTTGGTGTAAGTCCTTTTGACGATCCCAAAGGTGTTTGTTATCTTGCCTCAGTTTTTCTACCCTTTTAGTTGTATCGTTATGATCTGTGGATATTGCTTCTAGATTATACTCAATTGAGTCTAGGCGGTTAGCGTGTTGGGATACCGTGTCTCGGAGCGCGCGCAGTGAGCCAGCCAGAGTGGCTGCCAAAGTCCCTGGTAGATATGGGGAAATTAGCTTTGCTACTTTGATTGCTAAAATCTTATGGAGGGCTGTTGTATTCTGCATGATCTGGGTTTCATGAACCTGCAGTGCAGAAGATGCGGAAGTAGGTACTTGGGGGAGGATCCTCCTTAGAGATAGTTTTGTTTTCTAACAAAGTTTTAGCCGTGGCTTTTGCAGGTGTTTCGATTTGCTTTGCTTTATTACAACCCATTTCAAATCATAAACTCCTCCATACAGTGTTTTTAATCGGATGTGGACTTCTATATATTGTTGCACGTGTGCCAGAAAATTCCGATTTTTTTTATGCAAAATAATAGAAGTTGGCTTTTATCTCAGGCACATACTGTCCTGTGTTTTGTTTTAAGTTGTCCCGTGCAGGGGATCAGCTTGATGTTATTCCTCCCTTCTCCCTCTCCTTATTGTGTATGAGGGGGAAAAGGTAGCAGAAGGCAGTCCTGCACAGGTTTAATGTGACAATCTGTTGTGGTTTAAGACACATGTACGTACGGCGAAATGGGTCTGACTCTCTTTGTCACCCATATATATAGGTGCTGTCTCCTTTAAATTTGGAGGTGCACCCAAGATGGCCACTACTGCTCAGGGGGGGGAGGGAGAGCATGTGTATCTGGCTGCCCTGCTCTCCTAATGTCTCACAGCCAAGCGCAACAGATGGAGCCTGCACTGAAGTAGTCTCTTTTTTATGTGGAGGTCTGCTCACCAGTAATTGCAAGAGTCCACAACGTTTCTCCGCAGGCTGCACTTCTCTCCTGGTCCCTGCACTTTCAGGACAGGAGCAATGTTGTAAAGGTAGGGATGTTGCGCGGCTGGGCAGCAGCGGAGTGAGTATGGTTAGCACCGCTGTCTCTTTTCTCCCCCACGGTCACACACTGCCCATGGGAATCAGCAGCGCAGCGGTACAGATCGGGGAGGCGACAGCAGCTGTGGATGGGTTGTTTTTTGGAGAGGAGGTGCTGGAGCTCTGCTCCTCCGTTACCTACTCCATGGTGCTGGAACCAGAAGTCTGTTTACTAATTTTTAACATATAAAGTAACTTTCATTTAGCATCATTATTTTTATTATTGCAATATATTGGGAAAAAATGTCATTTTTTCTAGAAATAGAAATGTTTTCTAAATTCTAAGTTTAAGCCCTTTCACATGGCAATTTTTTGGTCAATATCTGTCATCCATATTTGCAAGAAAAAAACAAGGAGTGGAATCTACACAGAGAAAATACAATGGAAAGAATGACCTGAATACTGTAGCGCTAAAGTGACCAAAGGCTTTGAAGATTGTAATCATACTGTGAAATATCACAGCAGCTTAGGGAATCTTCTTGGATTTTGTAATAGGACATAGAGAGAAACAAATCTATACTCACAACATACAAAATATCATTTCTAGTAGTTACCATAAAATCTAAAGTTCCTTATGGCTTTGAGCCCTCTTCACAGCACTCTTCCCTCTCCACCTATACTTTTTCATCTCATCTTCCTCTCCCCCTTTTGTTCTTTTCTCTTCTTTTCTTCCTTCTCTACAGACAGGAAATTATGGTTTATTCTCATTAGTATTCATAGAAACGACGGCCTCACCTTCATATAGCCCATTTATTATTTTAAGCCATGTAAGTCTCCATTCATCATTCTCTTGATGTTCTCCCTGCTAGTTTAGTTTTGCTAAAATGTTTTTGATGTGTTTGGGGTTTTCTGCACCCTTGTTTCTGACCTGGAGCCTTTAATTACACTTGTTTGCCTGCGGTGTGTACTACCGCATATACTTCTGTGTTTTGCTTTATTCTTTATAACTTTTGAAAATAATGAAGACTCGAATTTGAAAAAAATCTATAACGTTAATTGTGCAATATAATTTGGTTGCTTTCATTTTTTAATGTATTTTTACTAGTATTGTCTTAATATAGTATTAAAAATCAATATAAATATAATCTATCATGAAATCTTTATTAGCTGTATTCATAAGAAACAGCGCATACAAAGCATTCTTCTATTTCATTGTTGTGTTAAAATATGAAGCAGTTGTTCAGCCTTATATATCGTTGCTTTAATATTTCACACAGGGGAAAATACTTCCTCAGATATTTCAATTGAATAGCAATTTCATTAAGGATTTTATTAGAGATGAGCGAACGTACTCGTCCGAGCTTGATACTCGTTCGAGTATTAGCGTGTTCGAGATGCTCGTTACTCGTGACGAGTACCACGCGATGTTCGAGTTACTTTCACTTTCATCTCTGAGACGTTAGCCCGCTTTTCTGGCCAATAGAAAGACAGGGAAGGCATTACAACTTCCCCCTGTGACGTTCAAGCCCTATACCACCCCCCTGCAGTGAGTGGCTGACGAGATCAGGTGTCACCCGAGTATATAAATCGGCCCCTCCCGCGGCTCGCCACAGATGCCTTCTGACATAAATCAGGGAAAGTGCTGCTGGTGGTGGAGCTGCTATAGGGAGAGTGTTAGGAGTTATTTTAGGCTTCAAGAATCCCAACGGTCCTTCTTAGGGCCACATCTGACCGTGTGCAGAACTGCTGAGGCTGCTTTTTGCAGTGTTGCACATTTTTTTTTTTTGTATATCGGCCGTGCAGAGCATTGCGTCCGCAGTCTGCAGTCATTGTACAGAGTATAGGGCCAGTACTGGTGAGGCAGGGACAGTGAAAGAGATATACTGTCTATATAGGCAGTGGGCTTTTCCAAAAAAATTTGGGAAAAAACATTCTATTTGGGCTGCCTGTGACCGTCCTGAGTGTACTGCGTCTCTGCTGGGGGTAGTAGTCCTAATTAATACGCAGCCAGCTAAGTGTTACAGTAGGCTTGTACTTTCAAAAGCATGATGGCGGCGGCGGCCCCGCGCTACTCAGTTCCCAGTCGCCACTACTTTTCCCGATGTGCCGTCCCAGCCCTGCACGACCACATCTCCCGCAACATTGTACGCACCCTCACCAACGCGGTTACTGCCAAGGTCCACTTAACAACGGACACGTGGACAAGCACAGGTGGGCAGGGCCACTATATCTCCCTGACGGCACATTGGGTGAATTTAGTGGAGGCTGGGACAGAGTCAGAGCCTGGGACCGCTCACGTCCTACCCACCCCCAGAATTGCGGGCCCCAGTTCGGTGGTGGTATCTGCGGCGGTGTATGCTTCCTCCACTAAACCACCCTCCTCCTCCGCAACCTCTGTCTCGCAATCAAGATGTGTCAGCAGCAGCATGTCGGCAGCAGTCAGTGTCACGCGGCGTGGCAGCACAGCGGTGGGCAAGCGTCAGCAGGCCGTGCTGAAACTACTCAGCTTAGGAGAGAAGAGGCACACGGCCCACGAACTGCTGCAGGGTCTGACAGAGCAGACCGACCGCTGGCTTGCGCCGCTGAGCCTCCAACCGGGCATGGTCGTGTGTGACAACGGCCGTAACCTGGTGGCGGCTCTGCAGCTCGGCAGCCTCACGCACGTGCCATGCCTGGCCCACGTCTTTAATTTAGTGGTTCAGCGCTTTCTGAAAAGCTACCCACGCTTGTCAGACCTGCTCGGAAAGGTGCGCCGGCTCTACGCACATTTCCGCAAGTCCCACACGGATGCTGCCACCCTGCGCACCCTGCAACATCGGTTTCATCTGCCAGTGCACCGACTGCTGTGCAACGTGCCCACACGGTGGAACTCTACGCTCCACATGTTGGCCAGGCTCTATGAGCAGTGTAGAGCTATAGTGGAATACCAACTCCAACATGGGCGGCGTAGTGGGAGTCAGTCTCCTCAATTCTTTACAGAAGAGTGGGCCTGGTTGGCAGACATCTGCCAGGTCCTTGGAAACTTTGAGGAGTCTACCCAGATGGTGAGCGGCGATGCTGCAATCATTAGCGTCACCATTCCTCTTCTATGCCTCTTGAGAAGTTCCCTGCAAAGCATAAAGGCAGACGCTTTGCGCTCGGAAACAGAGTCGGGGGAAGACAGTATGTCGCTGGATAGTCAGAGCACCCTCCTGTCTATATCTCAGCGCGTTGAGGAGGAGGAGGAGCATGAGGAGGATGAGGAGGAGGGGGAAGAGACAGCTTGGCCCACTGCTGAGGGTACCCATGCTGCTTGCCTGTCATCCTTTCAGCGTGTATGGCCTGAGGAGGAGGAGGATCCTGAAAGTGATCTTCCTAGTGAGGACAGCCATGTGTTGCGTACAGGTACCCTGGCACACATGGCGGACTTCATGTTAGGATGCCTTTCTCGTGACCCTCGCGTTACACGCATTCTGGCCTCTACGGATTACTGGGTGTACACACTGCTCGACCCATGGTATAAGGAGAACCTTTCCACTCTGATACCCGAAGAGGAAAGGGGTTCGAGAGTGGTGCTATACCACAGGACCCTGGCGGACAAGTTGATGGTAAAATTCCCATCCGACAGCGCTAGTGGCAGAAGGCGCAGTTCCGAGGGCCAGGTAGCAGGGGAGGCGCGGAGATCAGGCAGCATGTACAGCACAGGCAGGGGAACACTCTCTAAGGCCTTTGACAGCTTTCTGGCTCCCCAGCAAGACTGTGTCACCGCTCCCCAGTCAAGGCTCAGTCGGCGGGAGCACTGTAAAAGGATGGTGAGGGAGTACGTAGCCGATCGCACGACCGTCCTCCGTGATGCCTCTGCCCCCTACAACTACTGGGTGTCGAAGCTGGACATGTGGCCTGAACTCGCGCTGTATGCCCTGGAGGTGCTTGCTTGTCCTGCGGCTAGCGTCTTGTCAGAGAGGGTGTTTGGTGCGGCTGGGGGAATCATCACGGATAAGCGTACCCGCCTGTCAACCGACAGTGCCGACAGGCTAACACTCATCAAGATGAACAAAGCCTGGATTTCCCCAGACTTCTCTTCTCCACCAGCGGACAGCAGCGATACCTAAACAATACGTAGGCTGCACCCGCGGATGGAGGCATTGTTCTGTATCCCCATCAAAAACGGGGACCTTTTTGCTTCATCAATCTGTTTATTCTATTCATCCTCCTCCTCCTGCTCCTCCTCCTGAAACCTCACATAATCACGCCGAACGGGCAATTTTTCTTAGGCCCACAAGGCTCAGTCATATAATTTGTATACGTTTTAATGCTCATTAAAGCGTTGAAACTTTCACCTCAACCAATTATTATTTTTACTGGGCTGCCTCCAGGCCTAGTTACCAATTAAGCCACATTAACCAAAGCGATTAATAGGTTTCACCTGCCCTCTTGGTTGGGCATGGGCAATTTTTCTCAGGTACATTAGTACTGTTGGTACACCAATTTTTGGGGGCCCTCGCCTACAGTGTAATCAAATTAATTTTTTGCCCACCTGCATTACAGCTGACGTTACATCAGCTGTGTTGGGCACTGCAATGGGATATATTTATCTACCGCCGGTGGCTTCCTGGCACCCACCCATGCTGTCGGTCCACACGGAGTTGTAACTACATGTGTCCACTTCTAAAGAACCCCAGTCTGACTGGGGCATGCAGTGTGGGCCGAAGCCCACCTGCATTAAACATGAATTTATTACCTCAGCTGTGATGGGCAATGCAATGGGATATATCTATGTACCGCCGGTGGGTTCCAGGGAGCCACCCATGCTGTGGGTGCACAGGGAGTTGTAACTGCATGTGTCCACTTCTAAAGAACCCCGGTCTGACTGGGGCATGCAGTGTGGGCCGAAGCCCACCTGCATTAAACATGACATTATTACCTCAGCTGTGATGGGCAATGCAATGGGATATATTAATGTACCGCCGGTGGCTTCCTGGCACCCACCCATGCTGTCGGTCCACACGGAGTTGTAACTACATGTGTCCACTTCTAAAGAACCCTCGTCTGACTGGGGCATGCAGTGGGGGCCGAAGCCCACCTGCATTAAACATGAATTTATTACCTCAGCTGTGATGGGCAATGCAATGGGATATATTTATCTACCGCCGGTGGGTTCCAGGGAGCCACCCATGCTGTGGGTACACACGGAATTCCCATTGCGGAGTTGTACCTGCCTGTGACTATTTATAAAAAACCGCGGTCTGACTGGGGCATGCAGACACCTTGACAAAATGAATAGTGTGTGGCACATAGGTTCCCCATTGCTATGCCCACGTGTGCAGCTCCAGATGGAGGTGGCACAGGATTGCATTTCTCATTGCTTCTGTACAGCATTGTGGACTATCGCCCCGCCCCTTTTAAAGAGGGTCGCTGCCTAGCCGTGCCAACCCTCTGCAGTGTGTGCCTGCTTATCCTCTGGCAGACGCACTTATAAATAGACATGAGGGTGGCGTGGCATGAGGGCAGCTGAAGGCTGGGCAGTGACAGTTTGGTGTGCGCTGTGGACACTGGGTCGTGGGGGGGGGGGGTTTGGGCAGCATGTAACCCAGGAGAAGTGGCAGCGGAGTGTCATGCAGGCAGTGATTGTGCTTTGTTGGAGGTAGTGTGGTGCTTAGCTAAGGTATGCATTGCTAATGAGGGCTTTTCAGAAGTAAAAGTTGTTTGGGGGGGGCCCACTCTTGCCGCTATTGTGGCTTAATAGTGGGACCTGTGTACTTGAGATGCAGCCCAACATGTAGCCCCTTGCCTGC
This sequence comes from Eleutherodactylus coqui, assembly GCF_035609145.1. Classification (NCBI taxonomy): domain Eukaryota; kingdom Metazoa; phylum Chordata; class Amphibia; order Anura; family Eleutherodactylidae; genus Eleutherodactylus; species Eleutherodactylus coqui. The sequence goes on from NC_089842.1 coordinate 231,760,856, forward strand.
AATATCCGTTGCTGTGTCATTTCCATCACTTTCTTGGGTTTTGCAGATTTTCACAAATGAAAACCTTAGCGAGCATCGGCGATATACAAAAATGCTCGAGTCGCCCATTGACTTCAATGGGGTTTGTTACTCGAAACGAACCCTCGAGCATCGCGAAAAGTTCGTCTCAAGTAACGAGCACCCGAGCATTTTGGTGCTCGCTCATCTCTAAATACTATACAATCCACTTCTACAATCGGATGTACCGCAGTGTCGACATCATAGTAACATAGTAGGTAAAAGTAAAGACCCCGGAGCAAGCACAGGGTAATGACTGACTCCTAGGGTGATGTCACATTGTGACGTTTTCTTGGCAGACTGTTTTTCATTGCCTACCCCAGTCATCTTTCACCCCTCCCCAACAAACTAAGTACTCATTTTACTGGCCTCGGAAGGATGGAAGGCTGAGTCAACCTTGAGACGGCTACCTGAACTAAGCGGGGATTGAACCCGCAACATAGTGCGTTAGGCTGAAGAAAGACAAATGTTCATCCAGTTCAGCTTGTTTCTACCCTTCTTGTTGATCCAGAGGAAGGCCAAAAACCCCAGTCAGGCAGAAGCCAATTTACCCTTTCTTCCCAACTCCATAATGGCAATCAGAATGATCCCTAGATCAACATTTGAAAAGTTCCTACCTGACTCCAAGACCGGCAATTGGACGATACACGGGTATCCATTTAGTCATTTTTGGAATAGTTTTTAAAGAGAATCATGAAGTCAGTGTACAATGCATTACTGCTGAGGGTACACTTGTGCCAGGTATGCCAGGGCAGCGAGGCAAGGGAAACCAGAGCAGGAGAAGTGTAGTCAAGAAGAAGTCTAATAGTTCTGCTATAAGAGTGTGCCGGAGTATGGTGTAGCAGGACAGAGGGATTCTTCATCAGAATGACAGCCTGTCAGACCCCAGAATTAAGCTTGACTTAGTTTTGATAAGATTTGATCTAAACTGGGTGATTCTTGGCTAATGAAAAAGCACCCTCATCTAACAATTCAAAGGAAGTCGTGACTCTTTCCTGGCCGGACTGATGTTATACGCATAAGCCATCATCACTCCGATCAGGAAAGAGTCACAACATCCATAACTTCTCTAACTGGGGTTTCATCTGCGATGGGTAGGGATACAGGCACAGCGGGAATGCCCATCAGATGGTGCCACCCTCCTTTGCATATAGTGCACAGCCCAAAGACTAGGCTATACCATGCGTCCCTACCCAAAGGATCTTGGTCTACTACTGGTAGGGACCTGGACACATAGCTTCTGACAGGTGCCTGCCAGTAAGGCTGGGCTCACACACACCGGAATCCTGGCGGAAATCTTGTGGTTTGGCCGCAGCGAAACACCGCAAGATTTCCACTGGGAGAAGCGCTGCATCAAAACCCGCAGCACTTAGCTGTGGGTTTTGAAGCGGCCTGGACGCTTGCTCATCTGCTGCGGCCGGCGCTCCCATAGAGGAGAGAGCGGCCACAGCAGAAGAAGAAATAAACAAACATGCTGTGGCTGGTGAATCCGCGCCGCAGCGCGGGCTTTTGCCAGCTTTGCCGTCCCGTGTGGACAAGATTTCTGAATCAGAAACGGGATTAGCGGCTGCAGGCAGATTCGCCACCGTGAAATTCCTGATGGAATTTCCGCGGCAAATCCACCCCGTGTGAACCCAGCCTAAGATCCTTGGTCATCCAAATAATCATTAAGAGAGTTGTCCGAAATAAAAAGTTTTTTTTAAAGAGGTCCCCCAGTGTGTAAACATAATAAAGGCTCTTACTCACCGCTTTCCGCTCGTCCCCCACCGGCGGCAATACGTGGACACATGCAGTGACATTCACTTCTTTTTTTGCTGAAGCTTTGAAGCAGTCAACTTCATATTGTCCTCATTTAGGATAATCTTCTGTTTGAGCTAAGGGGCTCATATACATTAGAGCAGGGGTTCACAAACCTTTTCAGCCAGGGAGCCCTTATCGAAGCAAAAGTTTCCCGTGGAGCCCCATGGAGGGTGTGGTCAGGGGAGAGGTTAGGGGCGTGGCTTCTCACAATATGATTTTTACCTCCATCGTTATAAAAAGGATAGAGGCGTTAAAAAAAAAAAAAAAACAGGTTGGAAAGCTGGAGCGCTGGATGCGCTATTGATGTACAGTTTATTTAAAATGACCATGCTGTGGAATTATATCCCACACCACCTGTCAATATCTGCATGGGGTGTGAGCAGATTTTTTCAACAGCATGTGGATGAGATTTTAAAACTCTTACCCACTTTGCTACCCACAGCTTCTGTAAACTCCACAGCAAATCCACCCCATGTAGTAATAGCGACCCCCTATATTGGTGGCCCCAGTAGTAATAGTGTGCCTTATATTGGTCCCAGTAGTAAGTATCCCCCACAATGGCCTCAGTAATAAGTGTCCCCCACAGTGGTGTCAGCAGTAAAAGTGTCCCCTGTATTGGTGCCCCAGTAGTAACAGTGTATTCTATATTGGTGGCCCCAGTAGAAATAGTGTCCCGTTATATTGGTGGCTCCAGTAGAAATAGTGTCCCTTATATTGGCTCCAGTAGTAATAGTGACCCCCTATATTGGTGACCTCAGTAGTAATAGTGACTTCCACACTGGTCCCGAAGTAATAGTGACCCCTACAATTTGCTCCAGTAGTAATATTGTTCCCTATTGTGGCCCCAGTAGTAACAGGCTCCCCCTATATCAGCCTCAGTAGTAATAATGACTCCTATTGCAGCCCCAGTAGTAATTATGACCCATATTGTGGTCTCCGTAGTCATAGGCTCAACCTATTGCAGCCCGAGTGGTAATAGTGACCCCTATTGCGGCCCAAGTAGTAATAGGCTCCCCCTGTTGCAGCCCTAGTAATAATAGTGACTCCTATTGCAGGCCCAGTAATGATCAGCCATTGGTCCCCGCTTTACTCACCCCTGTAGCAGTGTCCCGACAGCCTGTACAGGGGAAATTAATGTCTAGGACACCTAATACACAGGCCCCGCCGTCGGCATAGCAGCGAAGATCATGTGACCAGAGTCAGTTCATGTGATCTGCATTGCTATGCCGACTGCAGGACCGTATATTAGGTGAGGTGAGCAGGGACTTAGATCCTCCATCCAAGCCCTGATAATCAATCGTGGAGCGCCATGGGCCCCGTGGAGCACACTTTGGGAAACCCTGGTCTATTGAAACTTCTCACTGCTGAAGATGCAGTAAACCCACAGTAAAAAGGAGAGGGGACATGGGAACCCCGTTCTTGGGGTTACTGGGGGTCTTCGCGGTAACACCCCTACTAATCAGACTTTTATCCCTAAGGATAGGTAATAATGGATTTTGGGACTTTCAAAGGGTTTTCCTATTAAAGACATTTATATCCTATTTGCAGGTACGGGTCATAAATGTCTGATCACTGGAGTGCCAAGTGCTGAGACCACCGGCATTCCCAAGACCAGCCCACCCGAATGTACCATGTGAATGGATTGTCGGTGAGCATGTGTGACCATCGCCCCATTCACTTTCTATGGGATGGAGGGGGATTACTGAGCACATCAATCTGCGCCTGCCAATAGAACTGAACTGAGCAGCTGTTGAGCCTGTGCACTACCGCTCCATTCACATGGGGCATCTGGGAGCACCAGTTTTGGTATCGCTGAGGGGCCGAATGCTGGGGCCCCCAGTAAATCAAACATTTATCCCCTATCCTGTAGATAGAGGGAAAATGTCTTTCTTGGGAAAACCACCTTTTACACGTGCAGATGATCGTGGACGACTGTTTGAAGGGTCATTCCAAGACAAATCACCCAAGGGGTAACACCTGACCAGCTGCCATTTATAGGGAAATGAGCACATTTGTTCATTACTAGAATTTATATAGAAATGTCAGTTTTCAGTCCCATCGGGTTATGCCCTGATCTGTCCTATAATGGCCACACTATAGTTCCTGTCCGGCAGCAGCTGTCACCGCCTCGTTGGGACATAAAACCCTTTATTATGTGCCGGATACGTCTACTGGATTGTTGGGCGGCAGTGATCACTGCCATCATGGTCGCTGTGTAAGGAGAAATCAGACAAAGACAAACACCGCCATGTAGATGTATAGAATTCTGCTTTATTAGATGAGCAATGAGCAACATTGTAATTAAATATTACCGGCCCTTTAATAAATGACACAATGATCACAGTGACTCTCAGGTTAGGACCGCCGGGGACCACAGAACTTACTGCGGTCCTTCTGGCCAGTCCACCAATGTCCTAAGATGAGAGCCGCCGGACCCAAAGATCCAGAGGAAGGCAAAAAAACCCCGGAGAGTTCTACCTCAGGGGGGCAAAAAATTCCTTCCTGACCCCAGATGTGGCGATCGGCTGTCACCCTGGATGGAATCGGTCCTGCTGCATATTGCTATATGTAATTCCAGGCTCAGGAGAGCGGATGCTGTAAAGAAAGAGACAAATACAACCTAAGAGCTTACAATCTAATAGAATAACTCATATCCTGCTACTTTGGTATAAGGGCATCGTTAGATAGCTGTGGGCGGGGCATTCAGCTGACGCCGCCTTGTCTTGGCGCTGGTCATTCTGCCTATGTCTGCTGTGGTGTGCAGCTTTGCGAAAGCTCAGTCTGTCCGTATCCTGCTGTCTGTCTGTTCTGAGCTCTGTCCGTCTGGATCCAGTTTGTTTGTCATGTTGCTGTGTGCTTGCTATGCTATGTTTCGTCAGTTTGTCTGTCTGTCTGTGATCTACCCATCTGATTGGTGGTCAGACGTTTGGTTCATGTTAGTTTATAACACCCGTTAGTTGGGGGGCGGACACCCAAGTTTCGCCCTGTTGGTTCCCCTTTGTCCATTGGTAGGCAGATGCCAGTGCCTTGTCTTGTCTGTCCGTCCTGTCCATAGGTATGTGGACGCCCGAATCCGTGTCTCGTTTTGTTTGTTTGGTGTGGCAGTGTTCCCTGTCTGATTTGTAAATATGCAGTGTTGCCCCCCAATTCTCATCCAGGGACAGACAAGGCCCAGTAAGTATAAGACATAGGGCTGTCCTTATGGGAACAATCGCCCAGCTTTCAGGCCAGTGCCCACCAATGTCCTGGGCGGGTCAGACCCCGCATGCGGGATTCCTGCAGTGAAGCTCGACCCGGTGCCCAGCTGGTGGCCCTGCGTCCAGGAGCGTCTTATGTGCTATGGATGTGCCGGTCGGCACTACATCATGTATGCGTAGTAGGTCCTGGCGCTCGGCGATGATGCGGACCCCGCGATACTTCCGTAGTACTCACTGCGGAAATGCTGCGAGACGGATGGCTTCTATAGACTTTAATGGAAGCCGGCCGTGCATAGCCCGCACAAAAATGCAGCATGCTGCGAATTCTACACCGCGAGTGGAAAATCACAATCGATTTTTACTTGTGGGCAGGAAATTAGGTTTTCCCATAGCATGCTATGGGCAGGATTTGCTGCAGAACCAACTGACATTCCGAGCCAGATGATAGTCGAACCAAGTCACATCCCGAGCCACATGACATCCCGAGCCACATGACAGCTGAGTCAAATGGCAACCCGAGCCACGTGACAACCCGAGCCACATGACAGCCGAGCCAAGTGACAACCCGAGCCACATGACATACCGAGCCACGACAGCTGAGTCAACTGACATCCCGAGCCACGTGACAACCCGAGCCACGTGACAGCCGAGCCAAGTGACATCCCGAGCCACATGACAGCTGAGTCAAGTGACATCCCGAGCTACATCACAGCCGAGTCAAGTGACAACCAGAGCCACATGACATCCCGAGCCAATCAACATCCCGAGCCACATGACAGTCGAGCCAAGTGACATGCCGAGCCACGTGACATCCCGAGCCACATGACAGCCGAGTCAAGTTACATCCCAGGCCACATTACAGCCGAGTCAAGTGACATCCCGAGCCACATGACATACCGAGCCACATGACAGCTGAGTCAAGTGACATCCCGAGCCAAATGACAGTAGAGTCAAGTAACATACCGAGCCACGTGACAACCCGAGCCACGTGACAGCCGAGTCAAGTGACACCCGTTATTTTTTTTTCTTGCTTTTCCTTTTTGTGCTTTCAGGCAAGTTTTCTTATGCTTTTTTGCGCCTTTTGAGAAGACCCGTCTAGAGGCCGACCCTCAGGGCTCCGGCAAGCTTTCAGGCTTAGATTTTGAGGAGGCCCTTCAACGGGATCGACCCTCGGGGTTCCTGCTTGGTTTTGTTGTTGTGTTTCCTTTTTTGCTTTTGTTTTGCTTTATGTGATTTTTTTTCAGTACATTTCATTTGCCAATTGCACTGCGGGCATCTTTTTTTCTCTTGTTGCCACACACAGCCAATCGCACTGCTGGCATCTTTTTTTCCTTTTTGCCACACACAGCCAATCGCACTGTGGGCATTTTTATTTTTTTGCCACACACAGCCAATCGCACTGTGGGCATTTTTATTTTTTTGCCACACACAGCCAATCGCACTGTGGGCATTTTTATTTTTTTGCCGCACACAGCCAATCGCACTGCGGGCATCTTTTCTTCCTCTTTTTGCCACACACAGCCAATCGCACTGCGGGCATCTTTTTTTTCTCTTTTTGCCACACACAGCCAATCGCATTGCGGGCATTTTAATTTTTTTTTTGCCACACACAGCCTGTCGCACTGCGGGCATTTTTAATTTTTTTTGCCACACACAGCCAATCGCACTGCGGGCATTTTTATTTTATTTTTTTTGCCACACACAGCCAATCGCACTGCGGGCATTTTCATTTTTTTTTTGCCACACACAGCCTGTCGCACTGCGGGCATCTTTTTTTTCTTTTTTTGCCACACACAGCCAATCGCACTGCGGGCATCTTTTTTTTCTCTTTTTGCCACACACAGCCAATCGCACTGCGGGCATTTTTATTTTATTTTTTTTGCCACACACAGCCAATCGCACTGCGGGCATTTTTATTTTTTGCCACACACAGCCAATCGCACTGCGGGCATTTTCATTTTTTTTTTTGCCACACACAGCCAATCGCACTGCGGGCATTTTTATTTTATTTTTTTTGCCACACACAGCCAATCGCACTGCGGGCATCTTTTTTTTCTCTTTTTGCCACACACAGCCAATCGCACTGCGGGCATTTTCATTTTTTTTTTGCCACACACAGCCAATCGCACTGCGGGCATTTTTATTTTATTTTTTTTGCCACACACAGCCAATCGCACTGCGGGCATTTTTATTTTATTTTTTTTGCCACACACAGCCAATCGCACTGCGGGCATTTTTATTTTTTGCCACACACAGCCAATCGCACTGCGGGCATTTTCATTTTTTTTTTGCCACACACAGCCAATCGCACTGCGGGCATTTTTATTTTATTTTTTTTGCCACACACAGCCAATCGCACTGCGGGCATCTTTTTTTTCTCTTTTTGCCACACACAGCCAATCGCACTGCGGGCATTTTCATTTTTTTTTTGCCACACACAGCCTGTCGCACTGCGGGCATCTTTTTTTTCTTTTTTTGCCACACACAGCCAATCGCACTGCGGGCATCTTTTTTTTCTCTTTTTGCCACACACAGCCAATCGCACTGCGGGCATTTTCATTTTTTTTTTGCCACACACAGCCTGCCGCACTGCGGGCATCTTTTTTTCCTTTTTTTGCCACACACAGCCAATCACACTGCAGGCATTTTTATTTTATTTTTTTTGCCACACACAGCCAATCGCACTGCGGGCATTTTTATTTTTTGCCGCACACAGCCAATCGCACTGCGGGCATTTTCATTTTTTTTTTCTTTGCCACACACAGCCAATCGCACTGCGGGCATTTTTATTTTTTCAGACTTTTTTGCACTTTTTTTCTGTACTTTTTGAGCCACATGACAGCCGAGTCACATGACATCCCGAGCCACATGACAGCCGAGTCAAGTGACATCCCGAGCCACATGACAGCCGAGTCAAGTGACATCCCGAGCCACATGACAGCCGAGTCAAGTGACATCCCGAGCCACATGACAGCCGAGCCACGTGACATCCCGAGCCACGTGACAACCCGAGCCACGTGACAACCCGAGCCACGTGACAACCCGAGTCAAGTGACAGCCGAGTCAAGTGACACCCGTTATTTTTTTTTCTTGCTTTTCCTTTTTGTGCTTTCAGGCAAGTTTTCTTGCACTTTTTTGCGCCTTTTGAGAAGACCCGTCTAGAGGCCGACCCTCAGGGCTCCGGCAAGCTTTCAGGCTTAGATTTAGAGGAGGCCCTTCAACGGGATCGACCCTCGGGGTTCCAGCTTGGTTTTGTTTTTGTGTTTCCTTTTTTGCTTTTGTTTTGCTTTATGTGATTTTTTTTCAGTACATTTCATTTGCCAATTGCATTGCGGGCATTTTTATTTTCTTTTTTTGCCACACACAGCCAATCGCACTGCGGGCATCTTTTTTTTTCTCTTGTTGCCACACACAGCCAATCGCACTGCGGGTATTTTTTTTTTTTTTTGCCACACACAGCCTGTCGCACTGCGGGCATCTTTTTTTTTCTCTTGTTGCCACACACAGCCAATCGCACTGCGGGTATTTTTATTTTTTTTTGCCACACACAGCCTGTCGCACTGCGGGCATCTTTTTTTTTCTCTTGTTGCCACACACAGCCAATCGCACTGCGGGTATTTTTTTTTTTTTTTGCCACACAGCCTGTCGCACTGCGGGCATTTTTATTTTATTTTTTTTGCCACACACAGCCAATCGCACTGCGGGCATTTTCATTTTTTTTTTTCTTTGCCACACACAGCCAATCGCACTGCGGGCATTTTTATTTTTTCATACTTTTTTGCACTTTTTGTGCTTTATTTCTGTACTTTGAGCCACATGACAGCCGAGCCACATGACATCCTGAGCCACATGACAGCCGAGTCAAGTGACATCCCGAGCCACGTGACAGCCGAGCCACGTGACATCCCAAGCCACGTGACATCCCGAGCCACGTGACATCCCGAGCCACGTGACATCCCGAGCCACGTGACAGCCGAGTCAAGTGACACCCGTTATTTTTTTTCTTCTTGCTTTTCTTTTTTGTGCTTTCAGGCAAGTTTTCTTGCACTTTTTTGCACCTTTTGAGAAGACCCGTCTAGAGGCCGACCCTCAGGGCTCCGGCAAGCTTTCAGGCTTAGATTTAGAGGAGGCCCTTCAACGGGATCGACCCTTGGGGTCCCTGCTTGGTTTTGTTTTCGTGTTTACTTTTTTGTTCTTTTTGTGCTGCAAAAAGATGCACTGCGGGCATCTTTTTTTTTCTTTTTGCCACACACAGTCAGTCCCACAACAGGCACACTTTTTTTGCCACACACAGCCAATCGCACTGCGGGTATTTTTATTTTTTTTGCCACACACAGCCAATCGCACTGCGGGCATTTTTTTTTTTTGGCACACACAGCCAATCGCACTGCGGCCTTTTTTTTTTCTTTTTGCCACACACAGTCAGTCCCACAACAGGCACACTTTTTTTGCCACACACAGCCAATCGCACTGCGGGCATTTTTATTTTTTGCCGCACACAGCCAATCGCACTGCGGGCATTTTCATTTTTTTTTTCTTTGCCACACACAGCCAATCGCACTGCGGGCATTTTTATTTTTTCAGACTTTTTTGCACTTTTTTTCTGTACTTTTTGAGCCACATGACAGCCGAGTCACATGACATCCCGAGCCACATGACAGCCGAGTCAAGTGACATCCCGAGCCACATGACAGCCGAGTCAAGTGACATCCCGAGCCACATGACAGCCGAGTCAAGTGACATCCCGAGCCACATGACAGCCGAGCCACGTGACATCCCGAGCCACGTGACAACCCGAGCCACGTGACAACCCGAGCCACGTGACAAGCCGAGTCAAGTGACAGCCGAGTCAAGTGACAGCCGAGTCAAGTGACAGCCGAGTCAAGTGACACCCGTTATTTTTTTTTCTTGCTTTTCCTTTTTGTGCTTTCAGGCACGTTTTCTTGCACTTTTTTGCGCCTTTTGAGAAGACCCGTCTAGAGGCCGACCCTCAGGGCTCCGGCAAGCTTTCAGGCTTAGATTTAGAGGAGGCCCTTCAACGGGATCGACCCTCGGGGTTCCAGCTTGGTTTTGTTTTTGTGTTTCCTTTTTTGCTTTTGTTTTGCTTTATGTGATTTTTTTTCAGTACATTTCATTTGCCAATTGCACTGCGGGCATTTTTATTTTCTTTTTTTGCCACACACAGCCAATCGCACTGCGGGCATCTTTTTTTTTCTCTTGTTGCCACACACAGCCAATCGCACTGCGGGTATTTTTTTTTTTTTTTGCCACACACAGCCTGTCGCACTGCGGGCATCTTTTTTTTTCTCTTGTTGCCACACACAGCCAATCGCACTGCGGGTATTTTTTTTTTTTTTTGCCACACAGCCTGTCGCACTGCGGGCATTTTTATTTTATTTTTTTTGGCACACACAGCCAATCGCACTGCGGGCATTTTCATTTTTTTTTTCTTTGCCACACACAGCCAATCGCACTGCGGGCATTTTTATTTTTTCATACTTTTTTGCACTTTTTGTGCTTTATTTCTGTACTTTGAGCCACATGACAGCCGAGCCACATGACATCCCGAGCCACATGACAGCCGAGTCAAGTGACATCCCGAGCCACATGACAGCCGAGTCAAGTGACATCCCGAGCCACGTGACATCCCAAGCCACGTGACATCCCGAGCCACGTGACATCCCGAGCCACGTGACATCCCGAGCCACGTGACATCCCGAGCCACATGACAACCCGAGCCACATGACAGCCGAGTCAAGTGACACCCGTTATTTTTTTTCTTCTTGCTTTTCTTTTTTGTGCTTTCAGGCAAGTTTTCTTGCACTTTTTTGCACCTTTTGAGAAGACCCGTCTAGAGGCCGACCCTCAGGGCTCCGGCAAGCTTTCAGGCTTAGATTTAGAGGAGGCCCTTCAACGGGATCGACCCTTGGGGTCCCTGCTTGGTTTTGTTTTCGTGTTTACTTTTTTGTTCTTTTTGTGCTGCAAAAAGATGCACTGCGGGCATCTTTTTTTTTCTTTTTGCCACACACAGTCAGTCCCACAACAGGCACACTTTTTTTGCCACACACAGCCAATCGCACTGCGGGTATTTTTATTTTTTTTGCCACACACAGCCAATCGCACTGCGGGCATTTTTTTTTTTTGGCACACACAGCCAATCGCACTGCGGCCTTTTTTTTTTCTTTTTGCCACACACAGTCAGTCCCACAACAGGCACACTTTTTTTGCCACACACAGCCAATCGCACTGCGAGTATTTTTATTTTTTTTGCCACACACAGCCAATCGCACTGCGGGCATTTTTTTTTTTTTTGGCACACACAGCCAATCGCACTGCGGCCTTTTTTTTTTCTTTTTGCCACACACAGTCAGTCCCACAACAGGCACACTTTTTTTGCCACACACAGCCAATCGCACTGCGAGTATTTTTATTTTTTTTGCCACACACAGCCAATCGCACTGCGGGCATTTTTTTTTTTTTTGGCACACACAGCCAATCGCACTGCGGCCTTTTTTTTTTCCCTTTTTGCCACACAGAGTCAGTCCCACAACAGGCACACTTTTTTTTTGCCACACACAGCCAATCGCACTGCGGGCATTTTTTATTTTTTTTTGCCACACACAGCCAATCGCACTGCGGGCATTTTTTTTTGGGCACACACAGCCAATTGCACTGCGGCCTTTTTTTTTTTTCTTTTTGCCACACACAGTCAATCCCACAACAGGCACCCTTCTTTCTGCCACACACAGCCAATCGCACTGCGGGCATCTTTTTTTCTTTTTGCCACACACAGCCAATCGCACTGCGGGCATCTTTTTATTTTTCCTTTTGCCACACACAGCCAATTGCACCACAGGCACGCTTTTTTTGCCACAGACAGCCAATCGCACTGCGCTCTTAATCATGGCATAATGACACTTCACATCCACCACCTTAAAGGGGTTGTACCACAATTACAGATTATCCGCTATCCACACTTTATCCACAGGCTAGGTGATAAGTTGATGCACGGTGGAGGTCTCACCGCTGAGACCCCCGCTGATCTCGAGAATGAGACTGCCGAGTCCCGCTCTGCCTGTCAGTGCAGAAGTCACTCCTCCCCCCGCTGTGATGTCACTGTGATTGGAGCGCTGGCCGAGCATGCACTACCGCTCCAGCAACGCTGCAGTCCCATTGAAAGTGGATGGAGCACTAGTGCCCTTGTGTGACCAACGCTTCATTTAATCTCCTCTCTGTGGGGGTGCAGTAACCTCGTACTGAGGAGCAAGGGGACATGAGACCCCTGTTCTCAATATCAGCGGGGGTCACAATGGTGAGACCCCCACGATCACCAGCCTGTGGATAGGAAATTACTTGTTATTGTGGAATGAGGGCTTGTGTTTCCGGGTTGAAATCTTGTCTTCATGTAATGAATTTTTGTGAAAATATAACATTTTGATCACTCTTTATTTCCCTTTATCTAGAGGCAAAATTAACAAAATCTGCAATTCTGGCAGATTATTTTTTTACAGCATTCACCGTGCAGCGCTTAAATAATATATTAAATTAATTCTGCGGGTCGGTCCGATTACATAAAGAGGTTATTAATACGAGCGTATATCAGCCGGCCGATACACACTTCCCCCAAAGCAGTTCCCCCCTCCCCCTCAGCTCCGCTGTGCCCCGCCCACCCCATTGCTGGCTGTGGACAAGGGATGAGAGCTTACCTTCACCCCCTCCCATTGCAGACGCCGGAGTGGAGGAGAGAGACAAGGAGCTGGGGAGGGGGAGCGAAGGGGGACAGCTCAGATGGAAGCGTATATCGGCCGGCCGGTATACGTTCATGTAAATAAGCCCTGATACCAAATTCACATCGTTTTTTAATATGATGCTACTTTTTCACACGGTTTAAAAAAGATGTTGTTTTTTTTTCATTGCATTCAAACCCTTACATTTTTTTTCCGTTAAAGGCGCTGTTGGATTTGTCTTTAATTTTGTGGGACAAATTGTGCTTTTTCGCACTATTTGGTAATCAATATGGCTTTTTGATCAATTAATTTCTATTCCATTTTTTGTGTGGCAAGATAAAAAAAAATTAGCTATTTTTTTAACTTTTTTTTCACAGCAAGCATATTGCAGGTTAAATGTACTAAATCTTTTCATTACGAATGCGGCAATACCAGATTTAGGATTTTCATTTTTTATTTTTACATGAACTAGGGGGGAAGGTGTAAAGGGGGTAAGGTGGGGATTGCCATTTTTATTTTTTAGCTTTTTATTTTTGTCACAGTAGGGGACTTGAATAACTTTGATCGTTCTTATAATACACTGCTATACTTCAGTATAGCAGTGTATTAATGTATATTGCCTCTGAAGCTCAGCCAGAAGCTGAGCCTCTTAGGCCCCTTTAGATGGCAGACCCAGTGGCCATCTACAAGCCTCTGGTGCCATAGCAACCCATTGGGACCCCACAATCATATCACGGGGGTTCAATGGGTGACAGAGGTAGCCCCCTCGGTCTGTCAGCCTTTTACATGCCACTGTCACATTGATTGTGGCATATAAGGGGTTAAAGAGCTGGGAATGTTTTTCTTTCCGGTCTCAACTGTTTGAACCGATGCTGAGCTGTCACCAGACAGCTGCGCCCCCTGCTGGAATAAAGCTCATTAGTGACTGCCATAAAAAGGCGTATGGGCGATTACTAAGGGGTTAAGGGCGATTCCAACAAGTCTCGTGTGATGCTGCTCCTACATTTTCCTTGGGGCATTGCCTTTCTATGAAGCTGCTGGATGTGAAGTGTCATTATGGCAGGAAACAGAGCAAATGTGTAGATGAACATTTATATCTTCACTGCATGAGCCGGAGTCTTACAATCTTATGCAATATGTAATAACCCGCTGAGCAGATCCGACAATATTCCCAAATATATCCGGCATGATGGGATTCCTAGAACTCATGAGGCTCCATAGCAAAGCTCAAAATTGCCCCCCCCCCCCCCAAAAAAAAAAAAAAAAATTACACACATACTGTATATCTTTCTTCTTCTTTGCTGCCATCTATATATATGAGCTATATCTACAGGACACCCTTTATAACACATGGGGCTCAGCTCTAGGATATATCTAAATAAGCAGTGGCCAAGAAGTAGTCATATACCAGCTCTACACAGTGATAGTGATTACAGTGCGGTTTCCTCCAGCCAGCCGCAGAACACTCATAACTCTCAGTGCTGCCCATACGTATGCTGCATGGCACCCTGCAGTACATAGGCTCCTCCCCATCTCCTGGGAAGGCGGCAGGAGGAGGAGTCTGGCTATGGGCTGCAGGGAGCCATGTGGACAAGCAGTACTGTGAGTTGGGGGCCCAGCAAGTCATTGGGTGGGACAAACCCCCCACCCCACAGGCCCCATATCTGCTGTATGATGTCCTACCTCCCCCCCCCCCCTCCATCCATCACACATCGCCTCCTGATTGGCACATTTGTGTCCCAGACCCCCCTTACTCCATGGGCTTCCCCCATCACACACATCACTTGGTGTCAGCTGTCAGGTTTTCCCTCAAACATAACCCCAATATGTGACATCAAACATGGCAGTTTACATTCTGTACCTGTGAGAATAAAAGGCCTGAAAGTAAAGGAGACTCCTCTGGAGGGGAAGTTAGTGCAGGTAACACAGCAGGTGCAACGCCGATGCTTCCCCTGCTGCATCTAAAGGCTGCAGAACACCGGCAGCCACGCTGCACACGGCAACTGTTGCCAACGGTTACCAAAGCCACGCCCACTTGTCAAATTTGTTTACAGCTAAGCAGCTATTGGCTGAAGCTTTAGGGATTAACCAATCAGCACACAGGGGTTTTATATACACGACGGTAAGCGGATCGTACCATTACACACAGTAACCTTATCTCTGCACCTCCTGCAGCCGTAATATAACAAATAGCATAGATTTCATAATAATAATAATAGTGTCCCCCATATTGATGGCCCCAGTAGTAATAGTGTCCCCTATATTGGCCCCTGTAGTAATAGTGTTCCCTATATTGGTGGCCCCAGTAATAATAGTGGTCCCTATATTGGTGGCCCCAGTAGTAATAGTGTCCCCTATATTGGCCCCAGTAGCAATAGCGCTCCCTATATTGGTGGCACCAGTAGTGATAGTGTCCCCTATATAGACCCCTGTAGTAATATTGTCCCCTATATTGGTGGCCCCTGTAGTAATAGTGTTCCCTATATTGGTGGCACCAGTAGTAATAGTGTCCCCTATATTGGCCCCTTTAGTAATAGTGTTCCCTATATTGGTGGCCCCAATAGTAATAGCGCTCCCTATATTGGTGGCCCCAGTAGTAATAGTGTCCCCTATATTGGCCCCTGTAGTAATAGTGTTCCCTGTATTGGTGGCCCCAGTAGTAATAGTGTCCCCTATATTGGCCCCTGTAGTAATAGTGTTCCCTATATTGGTGGCCCCAGTAGTAATAGCATTCCCTCTATTGGTGGCACCAGCAATGATAGTGTCCCCTATATTGGTGGCCCGTGTAGTAATAGCATTCCCTATATTGGTGGCCCCTGTAGTAATAACGTTCCCTATATTGGCCCCACAGCCGCGGCAGAGGATCCCGGGGTTCTCCTATTGCTTTCAATGGCGCAGGCGCTACTGCTGCTGCCCATATTGAAAACAATGGCCGATATTGCAGGAAGATAGAACATGCTGCGATGTGTTTCCTGCATCGCATCGCTGCGGCATGCAGAAAAACATGGCTAATGTGAATGAAGCCATTCAGATGAATGTGATTCGGATTTGTACGTCTCGCAACGCACAAATCTTGCGCGATTTTCTCAGTTGTGTGAAACCGGCCAATAAGGAGGCCTTCACACTGGCGGGAAAATCATGCGACTTTCTTGCGATACGAGAGTGAGTGAAAACGCATGATTATGAAACCAATGATTTTCAATGGTTTCCTTCTCATCTGCGATGTTTTCATTCCTGCGATGCTGCATGGAAAAAAAAATCGCGGCATGTCCTTTCTTTTTACGATATCGCCCATTGTTTTACATAGGACTGGCAGCAGCAGCGCTGTCCCCATGGAAAACAATGGGTGAACACCGCGATCCCCTGCCGCGGCTGTGACAGCCACGCCGGGGACTTACTTCAGCCCCGCAGAGAATCCCTTCGGAAGCGGTGGGGGAATCCCTTCATCTGTGTGGGGGTGAAGGGATTCCCCACAGTGATGTGAGGCTGTTTTCATATGATAACGCCGCGCCTCCAGGGGTTCTACGAGGTGATATCGGGTTATTAATCACGGCCTTATATCGCCCTCGCCAGTGTGAAGCTGGCGACAAACCTGTAGGTGCGGTCAATGAGGGGAGACAGATCTTACGGACCGGGGTGCGAGCACATTTTCGGCACTCCCTATAGCTATTATTGCCAATTATTAGTATTGTTTATGTGATGGCGGGAAAAGGGATTTTTCTATTATTTCTAATAATTAAAAATATAGTTTTTCCGATTCACTTTAAACTGTTTGATCGCAATTAAACTGACCGACAACCTATTAAGACTTGCCACAAACACGTCTTAACAGGCTATCATTCATAGCAGCCCTGGGGGCTTCAGAAGGCTCTCAAGCCCCTTACATACAACGCTGTTGGGAAGGAGTTAAAGGGGTGTTCCAGTGACACATTATCGATGACCTTTCATCAGGGTCATCACTAGTTGATTAGCTGGGGTCCGTCGCTCGGGACCCTGACTGATCAGCTGAGCGGGCGCACACTTTCACAGAGGTCAGAGTGGAAGCCTCTGCGCCAACCTCCTTGTAGTGGCCGGCGCTGGTAACTGCAGGCACAGCTCCCATTGATTTCATTGACTTCAGCTCCGACATCTGTATTTGTGGCACTGACAGCATGCGCCCGCTCAGCTGACTGGTTGGGGTCCCGAGCGACGGGCCCCAGCTGACCAACTATTGATGACGTATCCTGAAGATAGGTCATCAATAGTATTTCCCTGGAAAACCCTTTTAAATTCAAGGGTTCATTTACTTTTTCTGCCCGCACTGTGGATGCTGCTCAGTAAACGTTCTGCAGGTTCTGCCGTCTGCCTGATATTAGTTGTGACGTGGGGCGCATGAACGCAGGCGGAATGCATTACAGCCACATAAATACGCTGCGTATTTACACGTTCGCCTACGCCCGCGCACTTCGCCCGCTCCTGCGGGTTTTGTACATGTAATTATATTACGTATTAGCGCATGCAAAAACATCTGCAGAAGGGCCATGTATTTGCTGCGCATATGTCGGTTTCCTGCGTATTTGCGCCGGCGCATTCACTTCAATGGTCTATTGTGGCGTGTAATGCGCAGCAAAATGGGACATGCGTGGATTTTCTCACACGACACAAGACCGCATGAAAAAATACGCTCATGTGATGGACCCATTGAAGTGAACGGATTCCACTGACTGCGTATTACACCCATGTGAATGAGCCCCACGGCGGGGCGGCCCGCACGGGGCTGGTATGCAGCAGAGAGCCGGCATCCACACCTGCGCCACTTGGTGCGCATTTTATTGTGTATTGCTATGGCCCCCTGCACACAGGCGGGGATTTCCTGCAGAATTTCCGCCCGTGCCCGCATGCATAGGATTGTGTTGCAAAACGCAATCCTATGCGCACAGCCGCGATTTGTCCACGTGAAAACACACACGGAAAACAAATGGCGGCATGTCCTATTTCTGTGCGGGTTCAATCACATTGGTAGATGTTCAGTGCGCGTTTTTGCCGCCAGAGTAAATACGTCACGTGCTCTATTTATGTGGCATCTGCCCCCCGAGGCTAAATAGTAGACAATAGGGGTGCGCACATATGTGCCCTTGTGCACGAGATAGGCCAAACATGGAGCGGGTGTGTCCCGCGCCAATCTGAACAGGAGCGGCAGTGAGGTGAAGTTTAGTAAGGAGCGTGGATCCGCTCGCTAGAGGACGTGACCGGGATCCATGTAGAGCGCCATCATGTCCTCCTCTTCAGAGCGTGAATACGCTTACGCCCGTGTGGTGGCGCCCTGCAAACACAGGAAACCTGCGCATGCACTACGTATTCGCACACCCCGTACACGGGCCTTCTGCAGGGGTGGTTGGATGCACAAATACGCCACAGGAACGATAAAATACACGGACTTCCACACAGCCAATCGCACTGCGGGCATCTTTTAATATTTGTCCGTTTATTACAAGTGAACAATTCGCACCTGCAAAAAATAGGACAGCGTTTTAGGATTCGCACATATTTCTCTTGCGTATCGATAGGCAGTGCCCACATGCAGGCGGGTATGGAGCAATGGAAGCCCATATACTTTCATTGTCTCCATTCTCCGCATATCACTCATGCGTGCGATGTATGCGTAATTCGTGGTGGGAAAACGCCGGTGGACATGAGCCCTAACTGGGGCTCATATGGATGCTTCAGCTTTAGTGGAAACGTGGGAAACAGGAAAAAAAAGAGGCGACATAAATGACCCCCAGGAGGTCAGCGGTGTAAAATAATATATACAGGATTATATATATATTGAAAAAACAATCACAGAAAATGGCCGTTCCTTACTGACTGAGGAGGGCATATAGATGCATCCTCCTCTCACCATGCAGGTTGCTGACTACCAAATGGAGGAGCCAATAACACCTGTGCAGGACACCGATAAGACAGCCACTCACACTGCCTCTTGATAATGAGGAGGGTGGATGCTTGGTGTACACTCCCACACATAGTGGATACAGGGTTCCAGACCATTCTGATATATGTAGTTCACCATGCAGACCAGCATCCTATTAATGACGCCATGATAATTCGGCGGGTTGCCCTGCATATCCATCAGTGAACCACATTGGGAGTTTACACCAAGCAGCCACCCCCCTCATTATCAGGATGCAGTGTGAGTGGCTGTCTCATCGGTGTCCTGCACAGGTGTTATTGGCTCCTCCATTTGGTAGTCAGCTACCTGCATGGTGAGAGGAGGATGCACCTATATGCCCTCCTCAGTCAATAAGTAACGGCCATTGTCTGTGATTGTTTTTAATTTCTTATATTGAAAAAACGACTCCACACCGACGAAAATCATCGCTATTAGGCTGGATTCACACGGACGTATATCGACTCGGTTTTCTGGAAGAGCCAGGAGCAGGAACTGAGCTCCCACCCGCTCTCTGCCTCCTCTCCGCCCCTCTGCACTATTTGCAATGGGGAGAGGCGGGACAGGGGCGGGACTAATTTGCGGAATTTAGCCCCGTCCCGTCTCCTCCTGCTCCTGGCTCTTCCATCCTCCCCCCCCCCCCCCCAGATGAGGATGATGTATATCGGCTCGGCGTGAAAACCGAGCCGATATACGTTCGTGTGAATGCAGCCTTAGCGCCCTGCAATCCAAACGATACAAATGATATATCCATAAGGCCAAACCCATCCCCCTACTTTATTTTAGGGTACATTTTCTAATTCTACAAATAAACAATTATCATTAAAACAACATTTTTTTAGCTCATTACTAGATATTTTAAAAAAATGGCGCTATATGTCATAGGAAGAAAAATGCAGCAAAAATCATTTTGGGAGCTCAGGAAAACAAACGAGAAATAGGGGAGTAAAATCACCATATGGGTAAAATCCCCTAAAAGTGGCCTTAAGGGGTTTAAAAACAATGATTTTTGCTGCAGTTTAGCAGCAAAGTGCATCAAAAAGACAAAAAAACATGCGCCTGCAGTGTAAAGCAATGACTTGTCTATTAGATGTTCTCTGCGAGCGGCTGAGGATACAATCCCCTCATATAAAGGGGTTCACATAATATCTAACAATCACCGGCTCAGTATATAAACATGGAAACAGTCTAGAGAGATGTGACACTTATCTGTGAGCGGACAGGAATGGTGGAGGCTGCTAACAGCGAGCAGCAGCGGTGAAATCCACGTAACGTCCACCTAGAGCATCCAGAAGCTCCTCCGGACAGGGATGATGGAGGCTGCTAACAGCGAGCAGCAGCGGTTATATCCACGCAACGTCCACCTAGAGCGTCCAGAAGCTCCTCCGGACAGGGATGATGGCGGCTGCTAACAGCGAGCAGCAGCGGTTATATCCACGTAACGTCCACCTAGAGCGCCCAGAAGCTCCTCTCGGACAGAGATGATGTAGGCTGCTAACAGCGAGCAGCAGCGGGTATATACACGTAACGTCCACCTGGAACGTCCAGAAGCTCCTCCGGACAGGGATGATGGAGGCTGCTAACAGCGAGCAGCAGCGGTTATATCCACGTAACGTCCACCTAGAGCACCCAGAAGCTTCTCTCGGACAGGGATGATGGAGGCTGCTAACAGCGAGCAGCAGCGGTTATATCCACGTAACGTCCACCTAGAGCGCCCAGAAGCTCCTCCGGACAGGGATAATGGAGGCTGCTAACAGCGAGCAGCAGCGGTTATATCCACGCAACATCCACCTAGAGCGCCCAGAAGCTCCTCCGGACACGGATGATGTACGCAGCCGACGGTTAAGGAGACGTTATGGGATGTAGCAGAGCCAGCAGAGCTCCGGTGACTGTTGTAGTGCCGCTGCTGCAGGAGCTGCCTGTGTGGACGGCTTCTATCTGCTTCTAGAACTGCAGACGGCTGTGACCTCACAGGAATTCCATGGAGACCCCTGTGACCTCACCCGCCCGCACATACACCACCTTCACAGGCGGGCAGGACCGGCCGCAGGCCTCTCTAACCAGGGGGCTTCTGGACACATTTTAGGCTCATTTCACACATTTTGCGTGAATCCACACTGGAACTCTGCAGAATAATCCACAACAGATTCTGCCCGTGATTTTAGGGGATTTTGGCGCAGATTTCACTCAGATTAAAATGAATAAAATCCGCCTTAAATCTCCACAACCTGCAGAACTCGCTGGAAGGTGAAAATCCGCAGCGAGACCCCAATCCCCGCAGATTGTTCCCGCTGTCAGTGAAATCCCCGCTCACCAGGATTTGGCTGGAATGGGAATGTCGGTGCTAATTCAGCAAGCAAATGGATGCAACCAGCACACAATGTGTTAAACTGGACTATGACCCTTTCTCCAATATTTGGCTATACGTTCTGATGGAGCGCCCCATATTTAGACCAGCGTTACGCAGCTTATGCCGCCATACTGCAATGTGTGTGGGGGGGGGGGGGGGGGGGTCTGTAATAGGATTTCTGTCAGAAACCTAAAAAATACAACAATGCGGGATTTTCACCATCACAAGATCAGATCCGCATGACGCTGCAGGTACAGATTCAGCGTAATGCGTTCCTGCTGGCGAATGGTGCACGGAATATCGCAGCGCAATTTAGCATAAACGTGATAATCACTCACATTAAAACCCTGCAGAGACCTGAACTTAATAAAAATGTCCGGTGCAATAGAATTGCGAGGGTTAAACAGCATATACCTTGTAAGATAAGAGGAGAAGCCTCACATTACTGTTCGCCTGCCCCAAGATACCGGCACTACCAGGGTCCTCCACCGCTCTCCTGCCCCAAGATACCGGCACTACCAGGGTCCTCCACTGCTCTCCTGCCCCTAGATACCGGCACTACCAGGGTCCTCCACTGCTCTCCTGCCCCAAGATACCGGCACTACCAGGGTCCTCCACCGCTCTCCTGCCCCAAGATACCGGCACTACCAGGGTCCTCCACCGCTCTCCTGCCCCAAGATACCGGCACTACCAGGGTCCTCCACCTCTCTCCTGCCCCCAGATACCGCCACTACCAGCGTCCTCCACCGCTCTCCTGCCCCAAGATACCGGCACTACCAGGGTCCTCCACCGCTCTCCTGCCCCTAGATACCGGCACTACCAGGGTCCTCCACCGCTCTCCTGCCCCCAGATACCGGCACTACCAGGGTCCTCCACTGCTCTCCTGCCCCTAGATACCGGCACTACCAGGGTTCTCCACCGCTCTCCTGCCCCCAGATACCGGCACTACCAGGGTCCTCCACCGCTCTCCTGCCCCCAGATACCGGCACTACCAGGGTCCTCCACTGCTCTCCTGCCCCCAGATACCGGCACTACCAGGGTCCTCCACCGCTCTCCTGCCCCCAGATACCGGCACTACTAGGGTCCTCCACTGCTCTCCTGCCCCCAGATACCGGCACTACCAGGGTCCTCCACTGCTCTCCTGCCCCTAGATACCGGCACTACCAGGGTCCTCCACTGCTCTCCTGCCCCTAGATACCGGCACTACCAGGGTCCTCCACCGCTCTCCTGCCCCCAGATACCGGCACTACCAGGGTCCTCCACCGCTCTCCAGCCCCCAGATACCGGCACTACCAGGGTCCTCCACCGCTCTCCTGCCCCCAGATACCGGCACTACCAGGGTCCTCCACTGCTCTCCTGCCCCTACATACTGCCACTACCAGGGTCCTCCACCGCTCTCCTGCGCCCCCAATACCGGTGCTACCAGGGTCCTCCACCGCTCTCCTGCCCCCTGATGCCCGCGTTACCACCCTTCTCTCGCCTTCATTTATCAAAGCTGTCTGAAAGAAAATTTGGCCTTGTTGCCCATAGCAACCAATCACAGCACAGCTCTGATTTCTGAAATGGCTCTAGTAAAATGACAGCTGCGCTCTGATTGGTTGCTATGGGCAACAAGGCCAGTCTGTCTTCTAGATAGATTAGATTAATGAGCCGGTCTGTTCTTCCTGTCCCAGCGCTGACATGTCCGCACCACATACGATGCAGCGACCTGCAGTAACCGTCTAAACCTGCAGGACGCTGCGATTACAAAAAAAGCCACTGACCCAAGAAACGCACGACTAAAGAAGAAGCCCCACAAAGGATCCCTGTAGTGTTTATGGCGCTCCACACCGCTGCTAAAATCCGGCCGCAGGGATTTATGGGAAAAAATAATCCAGAAAAACGTCACTAAAAATACGTCACTATAAATGCGCGGGCGTAAAAGCGTCCTTAAAGCGTATTCACGTGTCGCAGTCAGGGGGCGGCTGAGAACCGCATCAAAGACCGCGTTTACTGTTACCTGTAAGAATCATGTGACCAAAAAACACATTTCACATCTGCGGCAAAACGGCGGGGGGTTCTCAGATTTGGTGTGAATATCCCCGTACACACCGCGCTCCGCACCGCGGGCTTACACTGTATTTACACAGGCCAGCGCCATACAGGGCAGAGAAAATCGGATACATATCGCAGTTGTAAACCTGCGCTTTTCAGGTTTCTGCTAAACGTTCCCATGTTTAAAATGCGCTATTCGCATCACTGCGTGAAAAATAATCAAAAAGAAGGAATGAGCCGTTCTTGGAATTGCCTCAAAACAGGACATGCTGCGGTTTTTGCACTTGTGTGCGCCGGGCGGTCACAGCCGCTGTATGAGCGGTTATTACTGCTTATAGGCCGGTCTGTATGTACAGGTCACGTGCCGCACCGTGTAATGGGGGACACCATACTGTCCAAAGTCACAACTAAGTCAGGCTCACTTCACACGGGTGAGCGCGATACGGGGCCGTGAATCCCCCCACCATATCACGCCCCCACCATGTGAATTCACAGGGGTGCGAGGCGTCTTCACGTGAAAACAGCCTCTATGGCTTCGGGGAGGAATCGATCCTCTGCCGTGGCTGTCGCAGAGGATGGCAGGAACTCCGCAATCGCTTTCCTCCCCCATTGCTGCCACAGCCCCGTTGCTAACAATGGACGCTGCGATGCGAGGTCACGCAGCCAGATAGAACATGCCGCGGTTTGTTTCCCGCATCGCTCATGTGTATGACTCCATTCAGAAGGTGCTGGTCCATATTTGTGTGTCCCTAAATGCACAAATCTCCCGTGATTGTATCCCCCCATGTGAAGCCTTATGGTGCCCATAGTTCAGGTCGGAGGAGTCCGGGGAGGTGAGCGGGACTGTTCAGTCACCGCAGGCGCATTCCCTTAGAGGAGAGTATGTGTGCGCACACTGACTGAAGAGTCACACAGACCGCGGGCCGACTTCAGGGGTGACAGCGCAGGAATGGGGGGCTGAACACATCCCGGACTGTATGCAACATGTCGTAGTGCTTATAGGGGACGGCTGGGTGCTTTTAAAGGGGTTGTCCAATTACCGGACAGAATCCCTTGTAGGGCGCCCACCCACTGGCGATTTTTTTTCTCTGCGAAATTCGCAGCATTTTTTTCTCTGCAGGGGTCTATGGGACTTGTAATGTTAAAATCGCGATCGCGCAAAATCGCAATTTACCGCGAAATCGCGATTTTGCGCGATCGCGATTTTAACATTACAAGTCCCATAGACCCCTGCAGAGAAAAAAATGCTGCGAATTTCGCAGGGAAAAAAAAATAAAAAAATCGCCAGTGGGTGGGCGCCCTAAGGCTGCGTTCACACATGCTGCGGTTTTTGTTACGGTTTTCAACTGCAATTAAAAACTGCATTAAAAAAAAATCTCAACAAAAAACGCCTAAAAG
This sequence comes from Eleutherodactylus coqui, assembly GCF_035609145.1. Lineage (NCBI taxonomy): Eukaryota > Metazoa > Chordata > Amphibia > Anura > Eleutherodactylidae > Eleutherodactylus > Eleutherodactylus coqui. Next base: position 231,785,345 of record NC_089842.1, read on the forward strand.
GGCCGTCTACTAAATGAATAAATGGCTATACTTACCACCCCGACAGGATCCGGCGTCCGGGTGTTTGTTGTGATGGCAGCCGTCGTAGGAAGTCAGTGGATTGCAGCCAATCAGAGGCTGCGGTGTCACGTTCCTGACCTCTGGCCAACATGGCGCTCAGGATGTGAGCGCCAATGCCAGGAGGACCAACAGTGACGACGTGGCCTATAGGTGGCTGCAGTGGTCACCCGACTTCTTGTGACGGCCGCTGTCACAACAACCGTCGGACCGCAGCGCTGTATTTTAGTACAGACGGCCCTATTACTGGAATGTTGTCCTCTAGCCGCCATATTACTTATCACCCTACTTATCACGCCTCGTCGGCCATGAATGTCGTCTTTATTACCGCACGACCAGAATTCTGGAATTCACAGAACATTATTCATCTGGTTATTATAAAGACAATTTAGTCAGTTTTCTAGTAAAACGTCAGTCAGCGGTGCGCCGCCCCCTCACGCACTGAACAGGGAGGTCAGCATTATCACAGCGCAGCTTTACAGCCGCCATCTTGGACACATCCACTTCTCACACGTAGGGGGGGGACTGTATATCTATGTGTCACATCTTTTCCTGTAACTACAAGAGACTGGATACGGCACTGACCGGTCAGCAATAATTGTCTGTCTACATATCAGCGCAGGTTATGTAGCGCCATGACCCGGGATGAGTACTCCCCTCTGCCGTCCGTTGGTTCGCTCCTTTGCCGCCCGGCGCCGGGTCCAGTGCACATGGCCTGTTAGTGCCGTCGAGGCTCGAACGTTGTTCTATAGCGACCCCCAACGTCTGAAGGAGACCACAAACCCAACTTGCAGCCCCACGGGGAAGCACCCTGAGTACGAGCAGAGAGGTGAGAGATGGAAAGGCACCGGGCGGATAACGCGCTAGATGGGCCGGAGCTCGACATGGAGGAAGAGGAAGCCACCGAGGAGGAGATGTCGTTCAGTGAACCAGAGGACTGCATGGAAGACATGACGGATGAGGATGGCACATAGGGGTGAAGGGAACCGGGAAGCCCCACTATATGTAATGGGCCACTAAGCCTCAGCGTATTGCAGTTTACAGCTGCTGTAGAACTACAACTCCCAGCGTGCACATATAGCAGGGGCGTAACTAAAGGCTCAGGGGCCCAGATGCAAAACAGCTGGGCCCCACTCCCTTCCTGTACCGGCACCCATACCTAAACCGTGCCGCATACAGCTGCAAAGCAAATTTCCATACATGATCTAGCCCCGTGGCATGAGCTTTCCAAACATGACTTATTTCTGGACCACTTAAGCCTCTATCACACATGGCCCTGGCAAAGCACCGCGCTTTGCCGCCATTTTACCTTCATTTTCGGAGGCAGCGCTCCTGGCTGCAACAGTGTCTTTAGCACGCCACATCATTGATGAAGTGCGCCAAATGCAGAAAATAGAGCAGACAGCGCTCGAAAAGCGCCCCGTTTGAGCACGTGAGGCCGCATTGAAATCAATGGGAGCGTTATACCGCCATTACCACAGCGTTCAAAACGCCGCTGAATGAAAAAAACCGTCTGCATGAGAGTGTCCTCAATGTAAGTTTACACGGGCGAGTGCGATATCGGCCATGAATCACAGCCTGATAACGAGCTCGCCAATATGCAAATTCACCGCGGATGCGAAACATTTGTATCAAAAACATCTGGCATCACTCCGGGGAAGGAGTTTCAATAAGGAAACCTGGCATCGCACTGCATGCACCTAGAACATGGCACGATGATGCCACCGGCCCCATTGGCATCTATGGGGGATGTGATGCGAGGGCACGCCAAAGACAATGCTGCAGAGACCTCATATGTGCCCGTATATATGTACAGCTGGTACAAGTTATTCATCTCCTGCATATTGTCCAGCAGGATAATGCTCGGCCGCATAAACAAGGGGGTCACAGGAGTGCCCACCACATGGCTGCCCGGGCACCAGATTAATATATGGGACCATTGGGGGCGCCAACGAGTTTGGATGATCTAGAGCAGTGTTGGTGAACCTAGAACATGCCGAGCCCCTCCTGCCGGCACGCGTGCTGTTCGCTAGTATCACCCGCTCCTCCGCACTGCAGCTCAATGGGAGAGCTTCCTCCCGTGTCAGAAGTACAGGCGGGCAGTTCAAATCCAGCGCTGACGGCAGCCTGAGGTGAAGGGGATTGCCCTGTGAGCAGGGTGGAGCGGAGCTGGAGTGCAGCAGTAAGGAAAACCTGGGCGGAAGTTAAAAGGAAGGCGATCGCTGCCTGGGTGATGGAAGAAGCAAACAGCGCTTACTGCAAAGTACTGGAAAAAACAGCTGAATGTACAGAAGCTTCAGGAAGAAAGTAACTAAACCCTTCTCAGCTCACCAACTGCCCGCTGCACACATGAACACGGGCGGATTCGCACTGCGGAATCTGGAGCGGGCGCCCGCCTCTGGACTCCAGAGCAAATACTGCACATAGACACGCTGGGGAAAATCACTTTTCCAAGTCCACGAGCGGAAATCAATTGCGACTTTTTGCTCGCGGATGGAAAATCGCAGCATGTTCTATTTTGGCCAAACGCACACAGCGGATTTGCATTGCGGAGTCCACAGCGGGCGACCACCTCCGGACTCCACGGCAAATACCGCCCCATAGCACGCTGGGAAATACGTGGTTTCACTTCCATGAGCAGAAATTGATTGCGATTTTCTGCTCGCAGAGGAGGAATCACAGCATGCAGCAGTTCTGTGCGGGCTACGCACGGACGGCTTCCATTGAAGTCAATGGAAGCAGCTTGTCCTGCGCCCATTTTGCAGTCATGATTGCAGAATGGCCGCAGGACCCGTGTCAGCGCGGCATAATCTGTACTGCGCATGTGTGCTGGGTGACACATCCGCAATACAGATTATGAAGAATCCAGACAGGTACGCGGGGGTCACTGGCCAGGCTCAGGGTTGGATACTGCTGCGGGATCTGACCCAGCTGTGTGCAGGCGTCTCAAAGGTCACATTTAACCCCTTAATGACGCCGCCCCTTTTTTTTCCATTTTCGTTTTTTCCACCCCCCTTTTAACCCATTTAGGACCAGCCACTGTATATACACGGCGGCTGGTCCTGGGCTTAGAGGACCGCCGATAGTAAAAATACGGCGGTGCTCTAAGTCTCCTGTCTCTGCAATCAGTCAGAGGCAGGAACGGGTTATCAGCTGGTTTTTAACCCTTCCTGCCTTCTGCTTCCCCGATATACAGTGCTCAATGAGCACTGTATGGGGAAAGTGAAAGTAACATGGACTTTCACTATGCAAGGCATATTTGTAGTTTATGCTTAGGTTAAGCAGCGCTGCTGATTAGAGCCACCTGATTGGCTCTTCGGCACCACGTGACTACACAGCGTGCACGCGGATTGCCTTCAGCAGCCGTGTGCACTACACACTACACTTAAGCAGCACGGGGTTAGGGTTTAGGGTTAGTTTTAGTGTTTAGGGTTAGGTTTAGGGTTGGGGTTAGGTTTAGGTAATCCTAACCCTAAACCTAACCGTAAACCTAACCCTAAACCTAACCCCGTGCTGCTTAAGTGTAGTGTGTAGTGCACGTCTGCTTAACTGTAGTGTGTAGTGCACGGCTGCTGAAGGCAATGCGCGTGCACGCTGTGTAGTCACGTGGTGCCGAAGAGCCAATCAGGTGGCTCTAATCAGCAGCGCTGCTTAACCTAAGCGGAAACTACAAATATGCCTACGGGAGCCTCGGGGGGTCATGTGACCTCCCGGGATTCCCTGCTACTGCAGAGCTGGAGGGTCAGACTAGACCCTGGCAGCTCTGCAGGTGACTAATGTCACCACAGGGGTTGCTTTCCCCTATAATTAGGGCTCCTATGGACGCCCCAGCTACAGTGGGAAAATGTCAAATAAAGTTAAAAAAAAAAAAGTGAGTGTCCCCCAGACGTCTTATATGACGTCATGGGGGACACAGATAGTAAAAAACACAATTACATAAATAAGTAAAACAAAACAACAGAATAAAACAACAATACATACGAGAATAACACAAAGCAGATGCCAACAAAAACCGTCGCCGTATGCGCCCTGTAAACCAAAACCATACATACTATATATCAAAATGTCCGAAACAAATAGAGGAACCCATTTCCATACTTTATTTTAGTGTAAATATAAAAATAATTTTTAAAAAAACTATAAATGTTAAAAAAATCATTTTTTTAGCATTTTACCCCCAATAAAACTAAAAAACGGAAAAAAAAGTCAGTGAAAAAGATATTAAAAAAAATAGTCCTATATGTCACGGAAAAAAAACCGCAGCAAAAAAAATTTTGGTAGCTAAAGGAAAAAAAATAGAGCAGTAAAACCGCCACATGGGTAAAATCCCTAAAAAGTGTCTGGTCCTTAAGGTACAAAAAAACCTGGTCCTTAAGGGGTTAAAAAATCATAACTCCTTTACTTATCCGTCGCTGTATGAGGGCTTGTTTTTGGCGGGACGAGTTGTATTTTCCAATGGTGCTATTTAACGCTCCGTATAACTTGCTGAAAAACTTTAAGTGGAGTAAAATGAAAAGAAAACCTACATTCCGCCATCTTTCGGTGCGTCTTGATTCTACGGCGCACAAACTGCAACAAAAATGACCTGTTAACTTTATACTACGGATCAGTACGATTACTGCAATACCAAACTAGAGTTTATTTTTTCTGTACTATTTTTATTTCAGACATCTAATTTTTTATAATTATTTTCTGCCGCCATCTTCTGCGCCCAATAACTGTGTAATTTTCCCATTAACATAGTTGTGCGCGGCTCATCTTTTGCGGGATGTCCTCTAGTTTATTTTGGTATCATTTCGGAATACATACGACTTTTTGATCGTTTCTTATTGCATTTTTTCTGGGAGACAGGGTGACTGAAAAAGTGCATTTCTGGCATTCTTTATTTCCTTTTTGGACGACGTTCACCGTGCGGGGTAAATATTGTGCTACTTTGATAGATCGGACTTTTACGGCCGCGGCGATACCAAATATGTATTTTTGTTTTATGATTTAGATTTTTTTTATTATAGATTTGGCAAAAGGGAGGTGATTGAAACTTTTCTGATTATTTTTTTTTACAATTAATAAAACTTTATTGATCTTATTTGTACTTTTTTTTTAGCCCCCCTGGGGTACCACAACTAGCGATGCTTTGATCGCTCCTGCAGTATGATGTAATGCCGTAGCATTACCTCATACTGCGATCTGACAGGCAGCCTATCAAGCCATCTCACACGGGAGGTGGGCGTACGGGACCCCCAAACATCGTTTGCAGGAATTTAAAAGTTGCTGCCGATTGCAGCTATTGCCCGTGGGTGTCAGCTGTAGTAAACAGCTTTCACCCACGCTGTATGAAGAGAGGTCGCCCCGCTATCTCTCTTTATGCATACCCCGCACCTGCATGACCTAAATGTACGTTATATAGCGGGAAGGGGTTAATAAGCAAACTGTAACCATATCGGTGGGGTCACACGGAGGGGTATTCTGCAACATTTACAGTATTGGCACAAGCTGCGGAAATAACCCGGACAAAACATGTGCGAAACTGACTTGTGGAGCGGAATTTAATCCGCGACCTGTCAGTTATATCGCTGTCTTTGTTGCACAGTTCACCCCTCTCCATGACGGCTCACACCCACTTGTGGTTTTTTTAACGCTGCGATTGTCAATGGGACTTTCTAATGTTAATAACTCATCCCAAGTTGGTGCTTTGCAATGTTTGTGCGATGCGGTTTTAACATTAGAAAGTCCCAGTGACAATCGCGTTAAAAAAAACCAGCGATATCGCAACGTTAAAAAAACGCAAGTGGGTGGGGGCCCTAAGCCTACCTTATCTTTGGGTGGGGGCCCTAAGCCTACCTTATCTCTGGGTGGGGGCCCTAAGCCTACCTTATCTCTGGGTGGGGGCCCTAAGTCTACCTTATCTCTGCCTTCATGGGGGCCCTAAGCCTACCTTATCTCTGGGTGGGGGCCCTAAGCCTACCTTATCTCTGCCTTCATGGGGGCCCTTAGCCTACCTTATCTCTGGGTGGGGGCCCCAAAGCCTACCTTATCTCTGCCTGCATGGGGGCCCAAAGCCTACCTTATCTCTGCCTTCATGGGGGCCCTAAGCCTACCTTATCTCTGCCTTCATGGGGGCCCTAAGCCTACCTTATCTCTGCCTTCATGGGGGCCCTAAGACTACCTTATCTCTGCCTGCACAACTGAGCTGAAGACCAGAGTAGGCCATTTAGGGTGAAACCAGATGGCCGTATGCGCACCTCCGCTCACCAGCAGGGGGCGCAGTTGCGCCTGAATGAGGGCATTTCTTCCCCTTTGCCGGTCATTCACACTCCGCACCAGAGCGCAGGAGTTTAAAAAAAACTGTGGGAAAATAGGCATTGCCCGATCTTCCCCGCACGATCTGTTTACTACAGAGCAGGGCTAATCTTCTCTCGGCCATAGTATTAAAGGGCAAGTAAAGCACTAGTTAAAACAAAACGACTGAAATCCATCGGCTGCAGTGTTTTTTTTGTCCCGTTATACGGCCGTGATTATTACAGCAGCATAAGGGGGAAACCACGTTCGCCTAAAAACTACCCCTAAGGGTTAAAACAGAAGGCCATATGTGCAATTATGCTCGCCACTACAGAGCATTGCTGCGCATGAACCGTTTTATTTTAATCAGGCCAGATCTTTTAGATTTTTGACTGTAAAAAACCATTTCTTTGATAAAACCCGGGAAGCAGGAAACCCCATCAGTCATTATCATACCAATGAATTTAATGATTGCACCTTTAAAGAAGCTTTAGCAATAAAAGATCTCATGGAACTAGAAAAAGAAGACCGGATGAACCAACCGTCAGGGATAATATCAACAAGACTGACTTCCATGTTCCTAACCCAGGATTTTACCCCTTAAATGCCAGAACTAAACATATGGATGAATTCCAATGGGTCATAGAGAAAGAATTAATTAAGATAAAGGAGACCAATGAGTTGAATAAAAAGAAAAAAAGACAACCTTACTGTGAAAGAAAGAATAGGTTTGAGAAACCTTATGGAGAATAAAAATGTGGTAATACGCAAGTCAGACAAGGGAGGCCATGTGGTGTTATTAGACTCGGACCTGTATGCGGCACTTGTCAAAAAAAATCCTTTGTAATACAGAAATTTACAGACAAATCCAAACAAATCCATTACAAGATTGTTTAAAGGAACTTGACAAGTTGCTGCATATAGGGAAAGATTTGGGTATTTTGATGATAGGGAAATGTCATATCTACTTCCTACAAGTCCAACCACGGCTATATTTCATGGTCTCCCTAAAATTCACAAGGGGGTATTTTCACCCCCGTTACGGCCGATAGTTGCAGGGATCGGTTCTCCCTGTGAACGTTTAAGTTCGTGGGTGGACCGATCCCTGCAACCGTTAGTATGCAGGACTCCGGGGTTCCTAAGAGACAGTAAGCATGCTATACAGAAACTCCAGCATATGGAATGGAGAAATAGTTCCCATTGGATTCTGTGTGACGTTAGGGATCTTTACTCTAGCAGACCACACCATGCGGCCATAGAGGCAGTTCGGTTTCAGTTACAAAATTTCAGCAATTACAGTAATGAATTAAAGGAATTGATCCTCTCATCTACTGAATTTTTGTTAAAACAATTTTTTTTCATTTGATCAGGAATTTTTTTTACAGATTTCTGGAGCCCCGATGGGCTCCAAATTGTCTCCGTCGATAGCCAATCTCTTTATGAGTTGGTGGGAAGATTGTTTTATTTCCAATCATAATAATCCTTTTGTTGGCCGCATGGTGCGGTATGCTAGATATATGGATGATGTGATAATAATCTGGGATGAAGGATCAGCACAAGAAATCAACCAGTTCAGCAGATACATTAATGACAATTTACTGTGACACACAATAAGGAAGAGGAGCCATTTCTAGATTTGGCCTTGAAGGGTAATAATGTTACCGGCATTGAGACTAAACTTTATAGGAAAGAAACAGCCGGCAGCACTGTATTACACGCGAGTAGCGGTCACCCCAAGCATCCCATAAAAGCCATCCCTATGGGGGAAGATCCTGTTCTGACAGCTCCGTGTTTAATACAACAAAAACTGATATTAAAAACAGATCAGAGAGGCTATAAAAAAACATTGCTGGAGCGGGCGAGTACAAAAAGGGAAGCATTAAATAGGGAGGAATTACTCATGGACAGATTCAAAGGAAGAGAAAAAAAGACAAGTAAAGGCTTCGTGTTTTCCACAGCGTTCAGCAGGAGTTTTTACAGTATTAGAAAAACTTTCTTCAAACTTTTGCCAATCCTTAGACCGGACGATGTGGTTGGTGAAATATTACATGGAGTTACATTTGTGGCAAGAAAAAATAAAAACCTGGGAGACTTATTAGCCCCAAGTAATTTATCTTCTAACACAGAAAAACCTCATTGGTTAAATTTCAAGGGTTTCTATCGCTGTGGCAATCCACGATGTGGGGTTTGTCATCCAGCTATTAAAGAAGAGAGCTTTTCTGACAGTAGTGACACGAGAGAATATAAAATATGGAGTTACATTAATTGTAACACTACTAATGTAATTGACATGATCCGATGCAATGAATGTAATATGAGCTCCATAGGATGTACGACACGCAAACTAAAAACACGGGTTGGTGAACACATCCGCAATATAAAAAAAGGTAATGGGAGCAGCTCAGGTGGAGCCAAGCACTTCTGTGGGAAACATGCAGGCAGCAGAGAAAGGATTTCTTTCTTTGGGATAGAAAGGGTGCTGAATCAGTAAAAAGGTATAGTCAGCCAAGAAAAGGTTTCCAAACAGGAAGCTTTTTGGATTCTAAATTTGAACAGCAGATACCCCAAAGGGATGAATTACAGGACAGATCTCATGTACATCTACTGGATCCAATTAGATATGTAGGAATCCATTGTCTTCTCTTTTCTCTGTCTGCACGGTTTGTTTATTTATTTATCTGTGTGCCGTTTATTTGCATGTCATTAAGCACATATATAGTAATGCTAATGACATGTTAATTAAGCTGCTTCAGTCTGTCATAACGAGCCTCTATTAATATGACTGCCCATACTGAATTGCTTTGCTTTATAACGTTTATAACCTATACATTTATTAATATACCGCTAAATGATTTTTTTGATCTATGCATGGATATAATAAGTAAGCCGCTTCACGTCCTTCAAGGTTATATTTATGTCCCTATATCTTCCACCACGTTTAATATGAAGGTCCATCTTTGTATCGTCCTACTATGTATACTCTATATGCAAATAGACATGTGTCGGATCTTGCAGGAGGAAGGAGCCATGGCAATTAACATGAAAAAGTCAATGCAGGGGTTAACACATTTGTTTTTAATTAACTAATTATATGTTAAGCTTTTTAAAGGTCTGTGTAATGTTTGTTATTCAGAGGTGAGCAAGGTTCTATGTGAACCCAAACGCGTCGTCTGTCCGTTATGAGCACAAGTTTATTATAATAAAAGCAGGAACTATCTCACAGAAGCCGGACTCCTGCATATGGGATTTATGGGTTTCTCCAGATTTTGGATAGGTCTTTACCATAAAGCCATTGACCGCACTGAAGTAATCCACGGTGCGAGCGCTAAACACACTTACCTTCACCAACTTCTCAGCTATGGCTTCAGAAACTGCAAGTACGTTTTCAACAAGGTCTCCCCCCCCCCCCCCCCTGCCTGGGTGACCCACACGGGTGTCACTGCAAAACAAAAAGCTTCACCTGTGACCTAATAAAGACTAATTGCCAAGAATCACTAGCAACATCCTTTGTTGGTGAGGTGAAGCCGTGTTCCCTGGATACTGCGCTTCAGTACGGCGGCGATATTCTGGCCCTTTAGCCTGACAGACAACGGCTCTCTGCATATACTAGGCACACAAAATATTATATGTCATTATGACGCCGACACGAGGACATAAAATGAAAAGTCACAAGACAACACGCTAAACCGCATACGTTACAACACGCTAAACCGCATAAGTTACAACAAGTTCCTGAACGCGATCCATTAAAGGGGTTCTGTCATTAGAAAACAACAATCCTATACTTCCCTAATCCTCCCCGTCAGTCTTCTTACCACATCTTCTCCTGTCTCCTGCAATCCCCCGGGTCACCTCCAGCCCACCAATACTACTTCTTCCAGTGACAAAGCATACATTCCCTGCATTCTCCTTCCGGCAGGTCAGTGTATGTTACGTCACTAGTGACATAGCGTTCAAAGCCCAGGAGGGAGCGACGATCTATTGCCAAGACTGCGCATGCACACTGTCTCTCTGCAATAGTGTAGGAATACTCGCGGTGAGACAACGCACATGTGCAGTCTCCGAAATAGTCATTCCTTCCTAGGCATTGAATGTTACGTCACTAGTGACATAACCTACACTACTAACCTGTAGGAAGAAGAATGCAACAAATGGACGCTCCATACAAAGAAGAAGAGGATCTGGCCGTCTGAAGGTGAGGTGACCCAGGGACTGGAGAAGATCAGAGAGGAGAAGATGTGGTAAGAAGGCTGCCAGGGAAGGAATAGGCAAGTATGGATTTGGTTTTTTTAAATGATAAAACCCCTTTAATTACCCAGAGCAGAGCTTGGCTCTGGAGGAAATGGCATATCATTTATTATATTGGGCAACATTCAAACATTGAGCGATCACCTTGCGCTCCGAGTGGAGGATGCAGAAGACAAGCGAGGCCACTTGTGTTCTGCATCCAGCTGTTCCCCACTAGGAGTGCCCGGCTGTTATACAGCCAAGCGCTCTGAGCGGAGGATGCAGAAGACAAGCAGGGCCGTTTGTCTTCTGCATCCAGCTGTTCCCCGCTCGGAGTGCTCGGCTGTTATTCTATCTGCAGCTCTTATATTCCTGATTGTAACTCTGCCATCTGTAGGACTTCCACTGATTAGAGATTGATGGTGGCAAATCTACTTTAAAAGGGAACCTGCCACGACCTTTGAGCCCAAATAAACAATGTTATGAGGCTCAACGGTCAAGGAAGAGGGTGTCCGTGTGTGCCAGGCCGCTCTACCACAGACACGAATGGGAGAGTGAACGCAGAGAGAGAACTGAAAAGAGTTCTGCTACTGAACACAGCGCAGGAACAGGGTGCCCCGTGAATATAGAATACGGATCCTGGACATTTGCATCCCCTGACCTCTATAATGAGGTTTATGGGTCTCAAAGGTCATGACAAGTCCCCTTTAAAGAGTTATTCCGAAGGCAGACTTTTACTAACTATTCATGGGACAGATGCTAAAAGTCTGATTAGTAGGGTCTCACAGCTGAATTCCTGCTGATCCAGAGAGCAGGGGTTCAGTACCCCCCTCAGGGCCCTTGGGGGCTTCCGGAAATCACTGAGCACCTGTACTCGGCTGTCTCTGTTGAAAATGAATGAAGCAATTGCTGCAACATTTAAGCTCCATTAAGCCCTGCGGGAGGGTCCAGAGAGCAGTAGAGGTGTTCTCAAGATTGGCTGGTCTCTCAGGGGTTAGACAGGGTCTCAGCGGGACGCCGTGTCAGACTCCGCTGCGATATTCCACTAGCGGAGTCCGCCACAGCCATAAGCATGAGGCCTTATGTAGTTATGGAAACAGCACCAGACGGCTCCACAAATCACCTGTTGCAGTATCTCTTGACCATTGCATACAGTTGGGCAGGAGGTGACAAAAAATACCCGTCTAACATAGGTCAGAACAATATGGTGACAGGCAATAAATAGAGGACTTTATGCCCAACCTCATGCACAGGTATTATTGTATCTTGTCACCACCCGGAAGCTTGGGGTTTGACAGGCCTTAAATGGAGGAACACCGCTTGCTCCTGATTGGTAGACATTTTTCAGATCCTGGAAGGTCCTAGCACCATGGTGATCCTAGCACCATGGTGATCGTCACCCCGCTGCTCACACTCACTCCTTCCTGCAATCACTGATGTGCTCTGCTGAACTTCCCCCTCCCCGCTGCTGTAGCGGCTGTTTACCACCACTCCTCCGTCTCCCCAACCATCGGCATTGTACTGTACTGCTGCCTAGCAGTGACTGGATGCCACTGGCACTGTCCTGTGCTCTACTGTTAGAGGAGATGCGGCTACTGCTGGCTACTCCGCTCCCCTGCCTCCTCTTCCTTCAGCAGGTATCACTGGTGCCGCTGCTGAGGGGCGGAGCGGCCGCATCTCAGCGCTACATCATGGGGTAGAACAGCGGCGTTGGGGTGTATGTTACCCGCCCACAAAAGTGTGTTCCCGGCCGGCTGCCCCGCCACCCAATATTCTCTGCGTTACACCGCGGGGAGCACAGCATCGGTATTGCTTGTACCCTGCGCTGGAGGGTTAGGGATTAGTATTGCAGTTAGGCTTACATTATAAACTGTAAATGCTTCCATATTACCGCGGTAACATGCAAGCATTTATAGCACATAATGTAAGCTTAACTGCAATAATAATCTCTATCCCTCCAGGGCATGGTAGAAGCAGTACCGACGCTGATAGGACCTTCCTATCAATCGGATGCTAGGGGCGTGACAGGGGCATTCCTCCATAGAAGGGCGTTCAAACCCCGGGCTTCCGGGTGGTGGCAAGATACAATACTACCCTTGTGCACAATACTATATAGAATGGCTAACTGGGAGGTGAAACGCAAACGTCTACAGTTGATAAAAACCCAGATTTTGGCTACTGTTATATATAATGCATTCACTTCTAACATTTTATGTTGTGGCTCCGTGCAAATAAAAAAAAAAAAAGTAAGAAGTTTCCCCCACTATTATACCCTCAATGCCCCATAATGACGAAGGGAAAACAGAATGTTAGAAAACTTTTTTTTTATCAAAAACCACCATCATGCATTGACATAAGTATCCACATCCCGTTCTCAGTACTTAGTTGAAGCACCGCTGGCAAATATTTACTGCCTCCAGCCTTCTTGGGCATGCTGCCACAAGCTTTGCACATCTTGATGCGGACTTTCTGCCATTCTTCTCTGCAGATTCTCTCAAGCTCTGACAGGTTGGACCCTCTGTAGACGGCCATTTTCAGATCTCTCCGGAGATGTTCGATCAGGGATTTTGGCTGGCCCACTCAAGAGCATTCAGAGTTGTACCTACGCCCCTCCTGTGTTGTCCCGGCTGTGTCCTTAGAGTCATTGTCTTGTTGGAAGGTGACTCTTCTGCCCGGTCTGAGGTCCCTTGTGCTCTGGATCAGGTTATCATTAAGAAGATCTCTGTACTTTGCTCTATTCAGCTTTACATCAACCCTGATCAGTTTTCCTGTCCCAGCCGCTGAAAAACACCCTACAGCATGATCATTGGGATTTTGGTCACCTCTCTAGCCAAGGCCCTTCTCCCCAATGACTTACCTTGTGGGTCGACCAGCTCTAGGAAGAGTCCTGGTTGTTCAAAACTTCTTTCGTTTAAGAATTATGGAGGCCAATGTGCTCTTACGAACTTTCAGTGAAGCAGAAATGTTTTTTGTAGCCTTCGCCAGATCTGCGCCTCCACACAATCCTGTTTCTGAGCTCTACAGACACATTTCCTCCTCATGGCTTAGCTTCGGCTCTGATATGCATTGTGAGCTGTGAGATCTTATATAAACAGTGGTATGTCTTTTGAAACTATGCCCAACTGACTAAATTTACCACAGATGGGCTCCAATCAAGGTGTAGAAACATCTCAAAGATGATAAAAAGAAATGGGATATTCCTAGAGATAAATTTCAAGTGTCGGGCATGAGGTTATGAGAGACAACTTCGGGCGCCATCATCTCTCTTGCCTCACGTGCACGGCGCAGCGACTCCCATGGTATAGCAGGCTGCAAGCTCCATGGACATCGCAGACTACTCCACAGTCCCACCACACAACTCGGGTTCCGCCGGGGCATCAATGGCGCCTTCAAGGATGCGCTGCAGAGGGCGAGGCAGATAACTGCAAAAATACGGAGGCGATTCTGGTCCACCTACCGTTACCAATGACTATAGCTTTTCTGGGCAGAAGAGAGACCACTGGACGATGGAGGTGCATTTATAGATGTGAATCTAAAGAAAGTTCCACATCAACCAGAAGCAAAGAAAGTTGCTCCTACTAATAACCCGTGCCAACCTGCAATGCCTCCCATGCACCAGCAACAGAGGGCTGTTCTCACAGAAGAGTACAAAGTTCCCGATGGAATGGTTGGATTCATAATTGGCAGAGGTGGTGAACAGATATCACACATTCAGCAAGAATCGGGATGCAAGATACCAATTGCACCTGATGATGGTGGTATGCCTGACAGGTCCTGCATGTTACCCGGCACCCCTGATTCTGTCCAAGCTGCAAAGAGACTACTGCATCAGATAGTGGAAAAGGGAAGACCTACACCGTGCCGTCATGGAGATGCCCCAGGGAATACAGTTCAGAAAATCATGATTCCAGCCAGTTAAGCTGGTTTGGTTATTGGAAAAGGAGGCGAGACAATGAAGCAGTTGCAGGAGTTAAAATGTGAGGATTCAAGATGGACCTCAGAAGACTGGAGGTCCATCAGGTAGAAGGGGCCGAGTCCGAGGAAACTGGAACATGGGCCCTCCAGGCAGACTTCAAGAATTTGATTTCTTTGTTCTGATAGGAATAACTTTCCTCATAATTGGAAAAGGGGGTGAGACTATTACAAGTAGTCCAACAGTCTGGTGCCAGGAGAGAGTTGCAAAAAAAATAAAACCCTCCACCAAATTCTGACTCAAACACAAAGTTATTTACTATTTGTAGAACTCCACAGCAGATAGATTATGCCAGGCAAGCTATTGAAGAGAAGCTAGAGGGTCCAGTTAATCCACTAGGCACTCCAATTCCTCATGGTCCACCAGGTGGTGTACCCGGACCCCCAGGCCCCGGCACACCAATGACCATACAACCCTCCACCATATAATTCTGGCCCCCCCAGGACCAGCAACTCCTGGTCCTCTGCACCCTATGCCCCTTAGGCTGGGGAAATACATACCCACACTGGCAGCAGCCAGCCCCAGCAGATCCAAGTAAAGCAGGAACAGACCCCAATTCTGCAGCTTATTATGCTTATTACCAACAGCAAGCACCCCAATCACCTGCAGTTCCATCTGCTGGACCAGCTCCAACCCAAACTAATGGACATGTTGATCCCCCAGCTGCACCTGAAACTGGACACGTGGACAACACAAAAGCTTGGGAAGAGATTTACCAAAAATATGGGTCAGCAAGCACTACCTCAAGATTACTCTAAAGCATGGGAAGAATACTATAGAAAGCAAGGACAAGCAGTTCCACCTGCTGGTCAAGCAGATTGTAGCGCTGCCTGGGCGGAGTACTACAGACAGCAGGCAGCATATTATGCTCAGACAAGTCACAAGCAATGCTGCAGTACCCTCCTGCGCCACAGGGCCGATACTGCCAAGTGCACAGTGCAAGATTTGCTTCATTGAGTAGGGGAAAACCTTTGTTAAATGTTTGGATGCAGACGCCGGTACTGGTGTATCTTGACGCCACCGGACGCTAGGGGTTTGACAGGACTTCCATGGAGGAGCGCCCTGTCACACCCATAGCTCTCGATTGGGTCAAGAGCTGAAAGGTCCTAGAAGCTGCAAAAACCTTGTTTTGCCTGAAGCGCTGTGGGATGTAACTGAGAAGCACTCCCAGTGCTACACTGCTGTTAGCTGCCTTTCCCCCGAGCCTGCTGCTGTTGCCTCCATGCTGTCATCATGCAGTCCGTGGGGTAGCGATGTCAGATTGTGTCCCACGGCTCTGTTGGCTTTCTGGTGAGTGCAGCTGTGTAAAGACACCGTGTGTTATACAGTGCCTCCCCGCTGCAGTGTGCTCCCCCAGTGCTGTGTGCTCCATGCTGGCGAGCATGCTCTACAAAACTCATGGGGGGTGGAGGGGGTGGCTTCACGTCGCTCGGCACTCCCTGAGTCCGACCCCGCTCTGCGCTTTATCACATAGGGGGGTGCCGCCGGGAAAGGCCCTTTCTGATGTGGCAATGCGAAGCTGGAGCGGGGGACCTGCATGCCAACGAACTGATGCGAGGGGGCCTTTCCGGTAGGCGAACGCGCGCCTCTGCGGCCGGCGGCTTTCAATCAGTGTCCTACGGCACTCTGGCCTCCGTGCTGCAGCACCGGTATGGAAGCCGCTTCACACCGCTGTGTTGTCCCTGCTGACGCCTCTCTTTGCGATGAATGGGGCACAGGTCGGGAAGCATCTTCATGGCGCTGGGGTGCTGCCTGCCTGCAGCGGGGACAACGTTGTTTTTGCAAGAACACCTTCTGGCCGGCCTGCGGGGAAGGACCTTGCAGCTGGGGCAGCAGGGTCTGCTGTATGCTTTCCTGATAATTCCTTTGTGGGCTGCCAGGACCTGCAGCCCATCCAGCTGTGCAGCCAATCAGGTACAGGGGGCGTCACCCCCTGTCAATATTGACTCCCCCAGTACTTTCTGGTGGCGTCAAGATACACCAGAACCGCAGACGCCTTGATACATATCCTAAAATATATATTTTTTAAACCAAACAAAAAAAAAAATGTTTTCATCAGTCCTGACAGAAGGTTGTATCCCTGTGCAGAAATGAAGCCTCGGCTTGTGTTTAGTAGATTAGTGTAGATGTTCACATCCCAGCAGATGGATCTGCAATTATGTGGCCAATGATTTGGGATACAAATGTACTTTCTACAAGGTTTACTTTATCACTTCTAAAAATGCCTATTTTGGGCTTCACAATAAAGAATAACTCCAAGTGTCACACCAAAGGGTCTGCAGACTTCGGTCAATGCAGAAGGGGAATTGTTCAGTTTTTTTGATTAATTTACAAAGATTTGTAATATTCTGTTCCCACTTTGTCATTCCAGGGTGTGGAGTGCAGAATGATAGTAAATTAAACAAGACAGCAACATAGCAAAAATGTAAAAACCAGTGAAGGGTCTGCAGACTTCTCCAATGTATAGACACCAACAGTTACAGACCGAAAGCAAACGGTCTTCATACCGGATATTGAGGGAGATTTGTCCCAGTAACTCCCTGCCGACGAGATCTGAAGAACGAAAACATAACATAAACTTACATTCTGGTGGCCTTTGTCCGGTTCGGAATATTCCATCCAGCAAGCATCAATGATATCCGGGCGCGTTCATTTAAGAGGACGGAATTTGCGTTGTTCGTGCTTTTCTGATAAGTGAAGCGGCCTTCATCGCCTTCTTAACCTGGAAGTAGGAAGAAAAAAAAGGTTAAATCTTGCTTTTCGTAG
Organism: Eleutherodactylus coqui; assembly: GCF_035609145.1. Classification (NCBI taxonomy): domain Eukaryota; kingdom Metazoa; phylum Chordata; class Amphibia; order Anura; family Eleutherodactylidae; genus Eleutherodactylus; species Eleutherodactylus coqui. Next base: position 231,802,647 of record NC_089842.1, read on the forward strand.
AGTTCCATGTCAAGTAGTATAATTCAGCATAGAGGTGGCCCACTGGGAGCGGCTAGTAGCCAGTATGAAATAACATTGATTCACTGGTGGGGAAGTAGGACTTCTGTATCTTAAAGGGTTACTCTAGAACACGGAAAATAAAAAGGTCTGAGAGGTCGGCCATGTTGGTTCTGAACTCCAGATTTAAAGGGAACCGGTCAGGGATTTTATTCTGCCCTGAAGGGCGGCAGGATCAAGTAGTGATAGACCTGCGGATTCCAGCACGGGGTAATGTTCTGTAGTTACATAGTCAACCCGCGGCTCCTTGCATGAGAGAGGTCCAGCTTCCGCAGTACCTGGCTACAGATGGGTGGGTGGGTGAGTAGTACCTGATGACTACACTGGACCTATTAGTCATGAGGTACTACAAGCCTCGCCCACCCGACCCATTAAGCCTGAGGAAGAACCCTTAAGGCCCAATGTCCATGGGCGGATTTAATTAGCAAAATCCACGTGGGAGATCGGCAGTTCAAGTCGCCCATAGAGAAGCATGGGGCATCCGCACTTCATTTAACACCTGCGGACTTCATTGTAAATGATTTGCGGATGCCACGCAGGGTAATAAGTGCATCCCTATACATCCGTACGGAAAAAAAAAAAAAAAAAAAAACGCAATCCGCGATCTCCCGCAAGCAACAAAAAAATCCCTTAAACGACAACTCAGTGAATGCGCTGTGGATTTTGGCGTGGACACGAGGCCGCAGTAAGCTGGAAAGCTCGCTGTAACATCGTGTATTTGTTAGTCATTAAGAAGTATCAGATCTACAAGATGACTTGGTTTCTGTTGCGGACAGTAATCACATGATGCAGATATGATACGGGTGATTTGCATATAGTCTCCTGTACAACAGTTGATAAACACAGTTACCGTAGAGCCCAATAAGTAACGTCCAAAAAGACGTATTCGCGCACCACTTAGCGCCAGAGCCCATTGTTTTACCAGCACAGACAGATCAATCGCTTGCAGGTATTCTGGTCACATTAATAAAAGCAGTTATTACGACTGGCCATTACATTTTGGAGATGGGACTCCGAGCGATCAGCGGCTTACGGGCGCTCTTGAATGCCATTACTTATACCGCTCGGTACTACACAGATCTGCAGCATTAGTCGCAGCGGTGCCGGTATTTTAGATCAGTTCCCCGTTATAGCGAATTATAGTAGCAGGTGCTGCTGCAGCGTCCCGTACGGTGACCCCGGACACACAGCATACGCTGAGGAGCTGGGAGCAATTACCAGGCTTCCTCCTGGAGAGATGCATGTAGCTAAGGCCAGGGCAGCGCTGGGCCTCTTCTGGACACCCCTAGGATCGGGGATGCCCAATAGATGGTATAAGAAAAGAGTTTGTCATGGGCGACGCCACCGTTTCTGCACCCACCGCCATGAACATCGGCAGAGAGTAAATGAGCCGCAGACAATAATAAAGTACCTCAGGACCCTGGGAATGGTCAGGGCCTGGAACACCTTTACTTGATAAACTCCAAACAAGACAAGACAATCAATATTCCAAGAGCAGGCATTAATACAGACTTGAGTACGAGTACCTCCACACGGTGATCCAAGACTTCAGGACGGCCGTGTGTGGCAATGAATAATTGAATCCGCATACCTCAACCTAGCGGTCCCAGACTTCAGGACACTTGGGCGTGAACAAGTAGAAGTAGAGTACCTCTGCACTGGGCCTTAAAAAGCAAAACTCACATTTTCTCTCTCTCTCTCTGGGGGCTCACTCCATTAGCATAACAGGCACACCCGGATTAGGAAACCTCTCCTCTTCCATTCTTCACTACATGAGGGTTAAATGTACCCCCATGTAGCTGGACCTCTTGACTAGGACTCCAGAAGACATGGACTTTCCTCCCGCTCTCAAACACTCACTTTTATAGCCTCTCTCATACCACATGGCAGGACATAAATTGATACATTGACAGGCAGTCTCCAGGCTTTGCAAACACTTAAAGGGGTTGTCCCGCGCCGAAACGGGTTTTTTATTTTTTCAATAGCCCCCCCCGTTCGGCGCGAGACAAACCCGATGCATGTGTTGAAAAAAAACAAACAAATAGTACTTACCCGAATCCCCACGCTCCGGTGACTTCTTACTTACCTTGCGAAGATGGCCGCCGGGATCTTCACCCTCAGTGGACCGCAGGTCTTCTGTGCGGTCCATTGCCGATTCCAGCCTCCTGATTGGCTGGAATCGGCACACGTGACAGGGCGGAGCTACGAGGGCAGCTCTCCAGCACAAGCAGCCCCATTCAACACGGAGAAGACCGGACTGCGCAAGCGCGTCTAATCAGGCGATTAGACGCTGAAAATTAGACGGCACCATGGAGACGAGGACGCCAGCAACGGAACAGGTAAGTGAATAACTTCTGTATGGCTCATAATTAATGCACAATGTACATTACAAAGTGCATTAATATGGCCATACAGAAGTGTATAGACCCACTTGCTTTCGCGGGACAACCCCTTTAACCTCTCACTTGCTGCAGCTGTGCAATACATAGAATGACAAGACAGTTTTGCACAGATCATCTACATAAGACATACATGCATGATATTATGGAAGGGGCCAAGAAAAAATGTACTTGGCCACTACAAGCGCAACGGAAGGGGCTTGACGCTTGCTACAGTATGGTAAACCCTTCATGCAGGTATGCGCACTACTGATCTCATATAGATGACCCATCTGGCATGACACCGTGCTGAGACTTCTGGCGCTCTATGCCTTTTACACATCAGTAAGGGTGTATTTGCCTCCAAGCTCATAGCCTACAGTTGTGATACAAGCTCTGTAATCCTCGTGCTAACAGATGAAAAGCCTGCTAAAACTGGAGCAGCACACCTCCATTCATTTACCTGCTCGCTGTCCACTCCACTCCGCACGTTCTCAGCCATGTTCCACTCCACGCGTGTGCTTACAAAGAGTGTAGTGGCCAGCGGGTCCTACAGAATACTCACGGTACACTTGTCCTGTCTCACTTGTCTGGATGCCGTCCCTGGATACAGAAGGTGCCGTCTGTAGGAGAGACCCTGTATCTCCCCTTCTGCTCTAAGCTAGAGCTCAACTCTGAGGTCAGCTGGCCTCTCATTGGCTGACAGTCAGGTTTAATCTTACTGGTGCAGAGCCCAAGGGCGAGGAAGCAGCTCTACTAGTCCCTATGCAGGAGGAGTTCAGAAAGTACGAGAAAGAAAGAGGTCATAAAAAAGGAGTGTGTGAGAACAGTTAGGCAGACTCAGCCAGCTGTGAGCAAGGAGAGGTTGCAATTCCGTGGTCGGAGAGGAGGAGGAGTTCAGCAAGTTATCGTTACCCAAGGTAGAGTGAGGTGACCAACCCACTCCCTTGGCATCCAGCCGCAGAGAAAATGAAGATCCTTTCTGAGGTCCATCTTCATCTAACAGTGAGTTATAGCTACCCGGTCAAGTCAAGCCAGGATTAGCAGACAGTCACTTGTCCCTCTGCTTCATAATCTAATTTACTTGGTTCATCTAAACTCACTAGTGAGGAAAACTGTCTAGTCTATCCATCTTCAAAAGAGAGAGAGAGAGAGAGTGATGAAGTCAGAGTATCATCAGTTCGACATTCCTGTATCTTGCTTAGTACTGCATCCTTGTATACCTGGTATAAATACGCCTTCAGAGAATTGTAAAGTTAACCTGTTGTTGTAAATCTGCTCACTCTCAGATTGCTAAACTAAACTGGACTTGTCTCCGTTATTTCCGACATATCATCGGAAGTGTCCAATTAGAGTGTGGCGTCACCGTGACAAGGAATAGGCCTCTGGCCATACACACAGTAAGTTTATTGGGGCGTTACAAGAGCACTGCACATGCGCAGCGGTCAGTCGACAAGAGAGACATTATTATTTCTTTCGCTACACGAAGCGTTGCTGAGAAAGTGACGTCAAGCAGAGAATGCCACGTGATATGACCGACACCCAGAGAGAGAATACCACGTGACCTACAGAGGGCCGGTACTGTTGTATCTAGTCTCCACCACAATAATGGTTGCAGATGAAGACAGTGACAGGTAACGCCTTGTTACCACTCATGAAACGCCTCTCAGCCTCCAGTTGTCTGTCAATCCCTGTCCTCCTCGCTCTGCTAACACCTCCACTCCGTGCCCACCACGGCCACTACGCTGGCGCTCTTTCCGCAGCTTCAGGGGATGCAGCGTCTGCGGCCGGGGGACGTCCTCACATATTACAGGCACGCCGACACTCACAGTGAGGGACATTGCAGAGAGGCCAGCGGGAAACAGTCACAGCGGGGAGCCGGAGCGCCTAGCAGTGGCCTCAGGAGATTATACTGGGAGCGTACATGCCAGAAGGATGACAGCGGAGGGCACTAGGAACCCTCTGTAAGAGTCTTAAATGATCAACAAGGAGAATATATGCTAGGGTCTGGGATACATTCTCGAGGTGGCTGGGTCGTAGTATCCATTAACTCCACCAATAAGATATTCGCCAAATCTTCGACTTCTTACAAGATGCCTTAGACAAGGGGCTAAGCCCTAGCACTCTCAAAGTTCAGGTGGCTATTATGGGCGTATTTTTTGACTTACCCCTGGGTGACCACAGGCTGTTAAAAAGTACCTAAAAGGGCAGTCAGGCTTCACCCCTTTGTTAGAGAAACAGCCCCCCTTGGAATCTTAACTTAGTGTTATAGTCTCTCTGCGAGGCCCCCTTCGAACCTCTAGAGGAGCTTCCCATTAACACCCCAGTAGCCGCTATGTCTGCCAGACAAGATGGGGAGATTCCGTCTCTTTCTATTAATACATGTTCATTTTTCCCGATAAAATAGTGTTCTAGCCTGACCCCGTTTTTCACCCCAAGGTCCTTACTGATTTCCATAGGGAGCAGTCTACAGTCCTCCCCTCCTTTTGTCAGGATCCTCGCAATATTAAAGAACAGAGATTTCACAATTTAGACGGAGGCTACCAAATCCTTCAGGAGGACTATCTTTTCATTCAATTTCTGGGACCGGCCAAAGGAGGGGCTACTAAGGACTCCATAGAAAGATGGGTCAGATGGGCTATCCAGAAGGCATGCCAGTCCCAGGGGGCCTGCTCTCCAGGGGGGGGCTAAAAGCTCATTCCACCAGGGCGGTTGATTGTTCCTGGGCAGAGAGAGCTCAGGCAATAACGGACCAAATCTGCAGGGCGCCACTTGGTCCAGCACCCATACCTTTACAAAACATTATCGGCTGGATCTAGAGGCCAGCAGGGATATGGTCGGTACTGGTGTATCTTGTCTCCACCATAAGTATGGGTGGAGACATAGTGATGGTCTGTATCTGCCCAGTTTATGCCCTCAAGCTCCTGTTTGGGTGGCAGGTGGTTAGGCTTAGGGGTAGGGTTATGCTAACAGCGGTAGCGGGGGGGGGGCTGAGGTATGCCATGGCAGGAGGGTTAGGGTTACTGCTATGGTTAAAGGAGTAGCAGTGGTTGAGGTTTGTGCTGGCTGGAGGGTTAGGGGTAGGGGTCAAGAAGTACATGTGGTGCTAGTAGGTGGCCAAGCAGCAGCATCAGAGGCCACACCGGGACAGAGTGACCCGGATGCTGCAGTAGCAGCACCTGTAGCCGTGTGCTGCGGACGTGGATCGGACCCGCAGCATTGGAGGGTCACAGCGCCAGCGTTGGGGAAGGGATCGCAGCCTGAGCTTACTTGCCCGTGGCAGAGCCGGCACGGACAGCCTCACACGGGAGCCACCGGCCGTGACACTCACACTGACCGCCAGCGGGAATGATGGCAGCAGGGTGGGGAGCAGCAGGAGGTTGACATCTTCCAGAGTTTAGCAGAGCAGGCCTGATAGACCCCCGGGCTCCATTACCGGGTGCTGGTGCTCGGGGGAGCCCAGCTGAGGCCCTCCTGCCCAGCAGATCGGAGTGGAGGCCCCCCTGGACACACAGCTGCTGCCTGCTCCCCACACTGCTGCTAGGGGGCGCTGCAGACACCCGGCCTGTGACATAGGAGCCCCTGCTCCAGGCTCCCTGCACTGCGGTGCTCCATAGAGATCTAGGCACTGGGGACACAACTAAGCCCCAGGACACACTGCTGCTGGACTCTGCCCGGGCGGGCACCATATTAGAGCCGGGGGCAGAGCATTACATCCCTCCTGCTGTGCTCCGCGGCTGTGGGGCTCTACGGAGAGGAGGGCAGAAGAAGAGCAAGCCCCATGGAGTCCCCCTAGCTGCAGCGTGCCCCACTCCTCCCCTCCTTACCTGCATGATCTGCTGAAGCCTGTGGAGTGCAGAGAACGGAGGCCCACGGGGAAGAGAGCAGGGGAGCCACACCGCTAACCTGCCGGAATAGAACCTCTGCCGCACTCTCCTGCTGGAGGGGCGCCTTACATTTCTGCTGCACTCTGCCGCCACCAGGTGGTCATTTACTGTTGGTACACCCTGCATTTCAGCCACAATCTGCTGCCACCTGGTGGTCATCTACTGGAAGGACACCCTACACTATTAGGCTGGGTTCACACAGGGCGGATTTGCCGCAGCAGGTCCGCCCGCGGCCGCTAATCTCGGGATTAGCCAGCCGCCACACGGGACGGCTAATCCGCTGCAGTAAATCCGGCTGAAACCGCAGCTGCGGCCACCGCAGCCGCGGTTTCAAAAGATGCAGCATGTCTATTTACTTTTTTTTTTTGGTTTATTTTCGTCGCGGCCGCGCTCTCCTCTATGGAGCGCCGACTGCAACGGAAAAGTAAGCGGCTTGAACCACGGCGGTTCTCCCGGCGGAAATCTCGCGGTTTTTGCTGGGGCCAAACCGCGAGATTTCCGACGGGAATCCGCCCTGTGTGAACCCAGCCTTAGCCTAGGGTCACACAGGGCGGATTTGCCGCGGTTTTGCCGCAGCAGATCCGCCCGCGGCAAAACCACCCGCGGCCACTAATCCCGGGATTAGCCAGCCATGTGGATGAGATTTCTCAGAAATCTCGTCCACACGGGACGGCTAATCCGCTGCGGTAAATCCGGTTGAAACCGCGGCTGTGGCGGCCGCAGCCGCGGTTTCAAAAGAAGCAGCATGTCCATTCTTTTTTCCATTCCGCTGCGGCCGCGCTCTCCTCTATGGAAGCGCCGGCCGCAGCGAAAGAGCGAGCGGCCGGGCCGCTTCAAAGCCGCCGCGGCTTAAACCGCGGCGGTTTTCCCGGCGGAAATCTCGCGGTTTTTGCTGCGGCCAAACTGCAAGATTTCCGACCAAAAATCCGTCCTGTGTGACCCTAGCCTTAGGCCTCATGTTCACGGGGAAAATCAGGCCCGCTGCGGATTCTTCATGTAGAATCCGTAGCGGGTCCCTCCTGCCCCGCGGACATGAGACCTAAAAATCAGAATAAACTCACCTGCTCCGGACGATGCGGATCTTCCTTCCTTCGCGGCCGGATCTTTTTTCTTCAGCACGGTGGATGTGCTGCGTGCATGCACCAGGCACATCCGCCGGGCCGAAGAAAGAAGATCCGGCCGCGAAGAAGGGGAGAACCGCATCGTCCGGAGCAGGTGAGTTTAATTCAGGTACGGGTCTGGCGCGGATCCGGACGGCTTCCATAGGCTGCAATAGAAGCCTGCGGGAGCCGTCCCGGTGTGAGACGCGCACAAAAATGGAGCATGTCCTAAGGCCTCATGTCCACGGGGAAAATCAGATCCGCTGCGGATTTGTAACCCGGATTTGGGCTGCGGATGCTCTGTAATTGTCTTTTTCATGCAGGAGATCAGTTGCGCCATGTGCTCTATCAGCTCCGCACGCCTGATCCGCACTAAGATGGAGCATGGCCATTTTTTTTCATGCTGCAGAAATTTTTTAATTCACTTTTATTGACCATGCGGTATTTATCTACCCGCGGGTGGTCAATGCATTCCTATGGGGCGCGGATCCGCGGGCGGGTGATCCGCTGCGGATTTTAATTCTTATTTTCCCCGTGGACATGAGGCCTAAGACCTAATGTCCACGGGGAAACTCCACGGGGAAAATCAGGCCCGCCGCAGATTCTTCATGCAGAATCCCGCAGCGGGTCCCTATTTTCCCGCAGATATGAGACCTAAAAATAAGAGTTACTCACCTGTCCGGACGCTGCGGATCTCTCCTCCGTTGCGGCCGGAGCTTCTTTCTTCAACCTGGCGGATGTGCTCGGAATTCAGCTGCGGGTGTGCCGTAGATCCGGACGGCTTCCATAGGCTTCAATGGAAGCCTGCGGGAGCCCTGCACTAAAATGGAGCATGCTGCAGGTGTTTTCCCGCACACGCAATCCGCGCCTCAGGGGAAAATGACATCCGCAGGTATTTAATTACCGGCGGGTGTCCAATGCATCCCTATGGGGCGCGGGTAACGCCTGCGGGTGATCCGCTGTGGATCTCTCCCCGTGGACATGAGGTCTTACTGATTTAGAGCCTTGAGCTTGAAATTACAAACCGACTAGCAGGCTGCAGCCTGTGTGACGGACGTTTAGTGATACACTCTGCGCTTGGCTACATTAACCCCTTAGGCCTCCCTCACACAGGGCGTTTTATACAGCGTTTAGCGCTGCCTTTTCAGCCCAGCGCTAAACGCTGTACAAGACTCCCATTCATTTCAATGGGGCGGCTCACACAGGGCTGAAAACGCAGCGCCTTCCAACGCTGCGCTTTGACAGCGATGCATGTTCTATTTTGGGGCGTTTTCAGCCCTGCGTCGCCCATTGAAATGAATGGGCAGCGGTTTCAGCACTGCTGAAAACAAGGCAACACTTGGTGCCGCGTTTTTGGCAGCGTTAACCGCTCGCTGATTTTCGGGGTGAGGGCTTGTAATAGAAGCCCTACCCCGAAAATCAGTCCCAGTTAGACAAAAAAAAGAAAGCAATACTCACCTAGCCGCTGCAGTCTGGGTCGCGGCCGCTGGTCTCTGCCGCTGATCCGGGCTTCCTCTGCACTAACAAGTCTATTGCCGGCCAGGTTTGAGAACCCCGCCTCCAGCAACAGAGTGCTGTGATTGGTTGTTGGCACGCTCGATGCCCAATCACAGCCCTTCATTGACTGTCTCAGCCAATCAGCGCCGGCAAGCTCTGATTGGCTGAGACAGTCAATGAAGGGCTGTGATTGGGCATCGAGCAAGCACAGACAACCAATCACAGCATTCTATTGCCGGAGTCAGGGTTCTCAAAACTGGCCGGCAATAGACTTGGGAGTGCCGAGGAAACCCGTACAGCGGCAGAGACCAGCAGCCGTGACCCGGACCGCAGCGGCTAGGTGAGTATTGCTTTCTTTTTTCTAATCAGCATTCTTGGCTGCGTTTTCAGCCTAGCTGAAAACGCAGCCAAAACGCTGGCATAAAGTATGCCAGCGCTGCTGAAACGGGGCGGAATCTGCAGTAATGCAGCGTTGAAAAACGCTGCGTTTCTGCAAATGCCGTGTGAGGGAGGCCTTAGTGACCAGCCCATTGCCTTTTTACATCCTAGCTTGCTGGGCCCTAATCCCTGAGGACATAACAACATGTTTACTGCAGGAATCAAGGCTCTGCAAGCTGAGGACGTGACAGCTCAAAGCTGCCGGCTCCCAGAGGTAGCCGGCGACCTGGAGCTGCCATTCCGGGCCGCGGGTCCCCTCCCCCGGTCAAATGATCGTCGGCATTCACCAAATGCCGGCAATCATGGAAAAGTCAATAAAAAGTTAAAGATTCAGCTGCCCTGATGGATCGGATCCATCAGGGCAGCTAAAAGTACTCACCCGCTTTCTCCGCGATGCCTCGCGCTGTCCTGGCCTCCTGGGTCCCTTCGGTGTCTTCCACGCATGCGCGCCAGACATCATACGCCGGGCGCACAGCCTGGGAAATGTAAAAACTCTCTGCTCCCGGCTATAATGTGTAACCGAGAGCAGAGAGATGTCACCGGGAGTTGCTGTATGTGGTTCCCAGTCACATGATCGCTGCTATCCAATGGATAACAGCCATCATGTAAAGTAAAAAAAAGTTTTTAAAAAGTTGAAAAAAGAGAAAAAAGTTTAACTCCTTAGTGACCAGGCCTGTTTGCGCCTTAATGACCAGGCCAAATTTTGGAAATCTGACATGTGTACTTTAACATAGAATAGCTCCGTAAAGGTTTTGCATATCCCAGTGATTCTGACACTGTTTTTTCGCCACGTGTTGTACTTCAGTTAGGTGGTGAAAATAGTCTAATATAATTTGTGTATATTTATTAAAAGTACCAAAATTGGGAACATTTTGAAAAAATTATCGTTTTTTCACATTTTCAATTGTAATATGTCAAATATGTGCCAACATACTGTACAAACTTTTGCTAAGATATATATTTCCATCTATTTACTTTATTCTGGATGCACATTTGAAAAACTTTTATGTTTTTTTAACCATTTAGGAGACGTACAAATTTAACATTACTTTTCAGCATTTTGAGGAACACTTTATTTTCCTGCACCAAGCCAAGATAGCAAAGGCTCATAGGTGTCAGAATGATAAATACCCCTACAAATGACCCCATTTTAAAAACTACACCCCTTAGTGTATTCACTAAGGGGGTCAGGAGTATTTTGACCCCACAGTTTTTTTTTCAGAAATCAATTCACTTTAGAGGAGAAAAATTAAAATTTCATATTTTTGCAAATATGTCATTTTAAAGACATATTTTTTTTCTATAGTTTACATGAAAATGAGGATTTACACCCCAAAATGGATCCCCCTGTTTGTCCTGTGTTCAGAAATATACCCATTGTGGCCCTAATCTTATATCTGAGTGCACAACGGGGCCCAAAATGAAAGGAGTAGTCAGTGTCTTTCAGAACAGAAATTTTGCTTGAAGTCCTTTTAGGCCCCATAGCACACATGTAGAGTTCTTGAGCGGCCAAAGCCATAGAGAACCCCCACAAATGACCCCATTTTAAAAAATAGACCCCTAAACGATATTATCTAGGGGGTGTACTGCCCATTTTGACCCCATGGTTTTTGAATGAATTCAACCAAAGCAAAAGGAAAAAATTGTGATTTTCGTTTTTTTGCCAATTCTGTCATTTTAAAAGCAGTTTTTTTTGTACAGCACACATATAAATGAAGACTTGCACCCTAAAATGGATCCCCCTGTTTCTCCCGTGTTCAGAAATATACACAATGTGTCCCAAATCTTATGTCCGCATGCACAACGGGTCCCAAAATGAAAGGAGTAATCGGTGGTTTTTAGAACATAGATTTTGCTTGAAGACCTTTTAGGCCCCATAGCACACTTGTAGAGCTCTTGAGCGGCCAAAGCCATAGAGGACCCCCACAAATGACCCCATTTTGAAAACTAGACCCCTTAACGAATTTATCTAGGGGTGTACTGCGTATTTTGATGCCACAGTTATTGAATGAATTCAAGCAAAGCAAAAGGAAAAAATTGTGATTTTCATTTTTTTGGCAATTCTGTCAGTTTAAAAACAGCTTTTTTTGTACAGCATACATGTGAATGAAGACCTGCACCCCAAAATGGATAGCCCTGTTTGTGCTGTTTTCAGAAATATACCCATTGTGGCCCTAATATGATGTCTGCATGCACAACGGGTCCCAAAATGAAAGGAGTAATCGGTGGTTTTTAGAACATAAATTTTGCTTGAAGGCCTTTTATGCCCCATAGCACACTTGTAGAGTTCTTGAGCGGCCAAAGCCATAGAGGACCCCCACAAATGACCCCATTTTGAAAACTAGACCCCTTAACGCGTTCATCTAGTGGTGTTTTTGAATAAATCTAAGCAAAGCAGTAGGAAAAAATTACGATTTTCATTTTTTGGGCAATTGCGCCAATTTAAAAACAGGGGTTTTTTTTGTACAGCACACATATAAATGAAGACTTTCACCCCAAAATGGATCCCCCTGTTTGTCCCATTTTCAGAACCATACCCCTTGTGGCCCTAATCTACCTAAAGGACACATGGCTAGGCCTATAATGAAAGGAACACCCGTTGGATTTCAGGGTACAACGGAATAAATTCCAGGTCCCATCGCCCACTTATAGAACCATTGGGCAGCTAAAACGATAAGAAACCCCCTCAAATGACCCCATTTTGAAAACTAGACCCCTTAACGAATTCCTCTAGGGGTGTACTGCGTATTTTGACCCCACAGTATTTGAATGAATCTAAGCAAAGCAGAAGGAAAAAATTACGATTTTCAATTTTTTGGGCAACTTTTTAAAAACATTTTTTTTGTACAGCGTACATAAGAATGAAGACTTTCACCCCAAAATGGATACCCCCATTTGTCCCGAGTTCAGAAACATTCCCGCTGTGGCCCTAATCTACTTATAGGACACATGGCAAGGCCTGTAATGGAGGGAACACCCGTTGGATTTCAGGGCACAACTGAATAAATTCCAGGCCCCATTGCTCATTTGTACAGAATAAAAATTGACTCCCTAAAAATATCCCCCCCCCCCCCCCCCCCACACACACACACTCCGCTCCCTTTTCGGCTTTCCCCAAATCTAAGATAAAAGTAATAATGTGAACTGTGTGGTATTTCCGAAGACAGGGGTAATTACGGAGGCTGGTTGGAATGAGCACATGGGGCTATAAAACCGGTATCCCCCCTCCTCTCATGCTTTTTGGGGGTCATTTCGTGACCTCAGTGGCGGGTATGGGGTGTAAAAAGTAGCGTTTCGTGAGTCTTCGTAAGCTTGCAGAGGTGCGGAGGTCTCGCACAGAAGACGCTCAACAAACTGCTCCTGGAACTGCATGAAGGCAAGCGTTCCCGGGGCTTCTTGTAAAATACGTATTACAGGTAGCGGTCTGAATAACGCCGGGCTCACGCAGCTGTAGGCGGAATCCGCTTGCGGAGGCCCGCAGCGGATCCCATCTGTGAGCCCGGCTGTGACCCTGCGTACGGTCGCATAATGTACTGCGCATAACTGCATACTTACACTGGCGGTCATTTGCAGTACACATTTTTTTTTTGTTTGTATTTCCCGCACCGTCGCTTAGCGATGACGCGGGTACCCGCAGCCCGTACACAACGTAGTTGCTTATGGGCTGTGGGTATATCCGTGACCATGGAGCACAATAGGCTCTATGCTGCGGATAGCCGTGGTAAAATAGAACCTGCTGCGTTCTCTTTTCTGCGAGTGGTTTATGCAATACCGACCCACTAATGTGAGCGGAATTGTGTAATCCAATGCGATTGATCTGCGTATTACCGAGGATCAGATGCATGCGGAATCCGTAATTCCTATCCGGTCATGTGAGACCGACCTATGTTAGATCGCTACTTTTTTATTACGTGACCGGGGACTGCTCAACGAGGCCACCGGTCACTGCTCAAGGCTCTCAGCGACCGTTGGTCGCTGAGAGCAAGGAGATTTTAAGTTTCCTGGGCTCCCCAACTCCTGCGCATGTGTCCGGTACCTTGCCAGCAGTCACATGTGCAGAATCCGGGTAAGTTCACGGATGAGGATCGCGTCAGGGTGCAAATACGGAGGCCTCCGGTAAAAAGTTTCCTCTCCTCTCACCGATCGCATTGGTGAGGGGAGATGAAACTAACTTTTTATTAAACTTTTACGTGATCGCCATTAACCATTGGATAACGGCGAACATGTGATCAGGAACCGCTCACCGCGGCCCCCCGTGAAATTTCCAGGCTCTTGGCTAAGTTTTGTAGCCAAGAGCAGGGAGATTTTAAGTTATCCGGGCAATCCATGGCTTTTGCGTATGCGTCTGCCGCTTTGGCGATGGCCACATGCGCAGAAGCTGTGGTAAGGTCCGTGGATAAATCCGGGGGCTTTAGGTACGTAATTTCATCCTCCCTCACGAATATGATCCGTGAGGGGAGATGAAATGTAAGCGTTTTAAACTTTTTTTTTACTTTTTCAAACTTTTTTAAAAACTTTTTTACACTTTTTTTTACTTTAAATGATCACTGTTATCCATTGGATAACAGTGATCAGTTCTGCAGTGACATCCCTCTGCTCCTGGCTACACATGGCAGCCAGGAGCAGAGGGATTTTAAATTTCCCGGGTCCTGAGCCCCTCTGTGCACGCGCCCGATGTCAATAATCAGGCGCGCATGTGCAGAAGGGGATTCAGGTCCCGGAAGACCGGGACGCCGCTGAGGACCGGGGGTGAGTATTTTCACCTCCCCTCATGGATCCGATCCATGAGGGGAGGTGAAATTAACGTTATTTTGACTTTTAAAAAACTTTTTCGCGATCGCCACTGTTATCGGACCACACCGGTACCGATCTGATGACCTCGTTGCCAGGTGCCAAATTGGTAGATATGGAAGCCCGTGATGAGGAGATTTTGCTAGCATTATCTATCAATAGCATGAAATCACTCCATGTTATGTCAAGACACCTCCAGTGAGAATCAATGAATTCTACTTTATTGTGAACATTGCCAACTCTTATACAGAAAGAAGAAGAGGGCGTATTCAAATGTTGCCTGTACAAAGATTAGTGTTATGTAGCTTACTGTTAGAAAGGTGAAAATACTTAGGACTTATTGACATCTACCAAATAGTCTCAAAGCTCAGACACAAAATTACCCAAGTCAGGATATTGCTGTTGCATTTAGACAATAGTTCTATAATAATTGTGTGTCTTCTCTGTTAACATAGCTTAGCTTTATTTACTTTGTCTGTTGACTTCTTATTTTAAAATCCTAGTTCCTGACTCTACAAAGCATAGGTTTTAGTCTTCTAATTAAGGGCCAATAGTCTAATACAAGGTAAGAATACACTTATTATTTTCTGAAACTTAACACTTTATATTCCATGACATTTCCCCCTTTTGTTTCTTATCTTGTCCCAGAACAACAGTAAATATTTGAGGTACTTCAGTCCATCCTAGTGATGTCTGCCAGCCTCTATCAATAACATTTCACTATTCTGACCAATACAAGAATTATCATAGCTGGCTGAACATAAGAGCTGGGCTTACATACCATTCTGTGCCATCATAGTGGGTATCACCTTTTTAGCATATTTTGCTAATATGCGGCGTATACAAGATACTACACAACAACCTACTACTACAAAAGCAATTACTATAATAGTCAAAGTAGTAAGAAGAGACGTGATCCAAGCACTCCATTGTCCAAAAATGTCGTCCAACCATGATGTAAATGGATCAGAAACACCAGAATTTTTTCCCAAAAGTTCAATAGATAGACTTAGTAGTCCATGCAAAGCTTTAGTCACCGATCCGTTCGGAGCCGTGTTGTTGGGGATGTGGGTGCAGCAGGAATCCCCATTCATCTTGCAGACTCCTCCTTTCTCTGCTAGGAACATGTCCAAAGCAAGACGGTTCAGGAAGGCCGTAGAGGATGTTGGGCCTAGTTGTTCCACTAATCCTTGTGTGGCATCTCTGGTGTTGTTTACAAATCTCTGTTGATTATAATTTATATAATTAATCCAATCAATATTTTATTAATTGTGCACCAAGGACAAAAGACAGATTCGATTCCTCCTGTAATCTGGTTTCTGGTTTTAAACTCATTTTGCGCTCCCCGGGGTACCCCTATTTCATCAATATAAATACCTTCATCACAAGATCCGCCAGGGAGATTACATGGCAGTCCATGAAGAGACTATTTATGTCCTGGTGAGGGTGTGATGTGTGTACTGTCCACACAGCTGCGAACAGCTGAAAGGGGAGGAGTCTCTTTGTAGGTGCGTACTTACCTTTTCAAAATTTGGGCAGGGTTACACACATCCTACTATCACCACAAATCCACCAGACATCCTGCAATGGAGGTAACATATGTTCAAATGAAACCTGTAATTGCTGAGGAAAGTATAGGCCTAGACAAGGGGCCGAACCAAACAGAATCTCATAAGGACTGAGACCTGTCTGTTTGGTGGGCTTGTCTTATTGACAAGAGAGACAAGGCTTCCCGTGAAGTGTCCACATGCCACTGGAATCTGAAGTGGCTCCTTCTGCTTACCAACCTGACACTTCATGGGAAGATGCTTGTTTCTGAAAAGACAAAAAAAATGTTGTGAGACATTTAGCAATGGTGACATGTCATCTTCTTCTTGGCAGGGGGCCAGAACTGCCAGTGTGAACGGTAGCAGGGCTGCTTCTTTGTTTGCTTGGTTTGTCAAGACATATCTAGAGTCCGTGTAAATGTTAGCTGTCTTGTGCCAGCATACAGGCGTATGTAAGGGCCTGCAGTACAGCTTGTTGGGCTGAGATGTGTGCAAGTAATGACTGTTGATGAAGGACAGGGGTCTGTGTGGTGACCGCATGTTCAGTGTGAAATTGTCCATCTACAGCATACCTGGAGCCGTCAACGAACAAGGTTAAATCGGGACTAAGTAGTGGAGTGTCCTTGATGGAATCAAAACCAGAAGTTTCCATCTGCATGAGCTGGGCGCAGTTGCGAAGTTCTTCTTGAGTCGCTTGGTCAGTGTCATCCTGTTCCAGTAAAAGAGTAACAGGATTCAAAGTCTGACAGCGGGTGATGGTAACGTTGGCAGGCATCAGGAGGGCACATTGGAATCCCAGGCAACGGGCTGCAGGCAAGTACTTGGGCAGAACCTGTGTTAGAATGGCAGAGATATCATGCAGTACTAACAGTTGTACCTCATGATCCAGAACTAGGTCTGCTGACTTGTCCAACATCCTGGAGACTGTCGCTACTACTCGTAGACAGGAAGGTGATCGTCGGACGACGGGGTCTAACCTGCTGGAATAGTAGGCTACAGGTCGTTGGTGCCCTCCATACTGCTGTGTGTCCATTGTTCTCATTGCAGTAGAGCCTGAAGGGTTTGTTGTAGTTGGGTAAGCCCAGGGCTGAGGCTACCAAGATGGCTACTTCTGTAAGGTGGAAGGGTTCTTTCTTGAGACAGTCAGCTACATAAGCTGCGAAGCATTCACAGTCCATGGTCTACAATAAGAAGCAAGTCCTAGAAAGGTATGTAGTTTAGAGACAGAAGCGGGTACCTTAATGTCCATAACGGCAGATATACGATCCTGGGTGAGATGTCGAGCTCCTGACATGAGACAATGTCCAAGAAAAGTCACAGATGAACAACAAAACTGGAGCTTCTTCTTTGACGCCTTACATCCGTTCTTTAAAAGGAAGTGAAGAGATATTGAAGCTTCTACGCATGTGGCTTTGTCTGGAGCACAGAGCAAAAGATCATCAACGTATTATAACAAAACAACAGCCTGTGATTCAGGTTGCCAGCCTTCCAACACTTGACCCATGAGCTGTGAGAACAGGGAGGGTGATATCTGAGCTCCCTGCAGCGTCACAACCCAGGTATATTGTTTGCCTATGTGTGTGAAAGCAAACAAATACCTACTGTCTTTTATACAGAGGGATAGAGAAATACATGGCAATGGGACTCTTGGTTTCAACCTAATCTGAACTGGTGGTACTGCTAGTCTGCCTATATCCGCTGTTCCCTCACTCCAAAGGCGGGCTGGAGACTTGTTGTAAGCATTAGAGATGAGCGAGCACCAAAATGCTCAGGTGCTCGTTACTCGGAACGAACTTTTCGCGATGCTCGAGGGTTCGTTTCGAATAACGAACCCCATTGAAGTCAATGGGCGACCCGAGCATTTTTGTATTTCGCCGATGCTCGCTAAGGTTTTCATGTGTGAAAATCTGGGCAATTCAAGAAAGTGAAGGGAACGACACAGCAACGGATAGGGCAGGCGAGGGGCTACGTGTTGGGCTGCATCTCAAGTTCACAGGTCCCACTATTAAGCCACAATAGCGGCAAGAGTGGGCCCCCCCCCCTCCCAAAAACTTTTACTTCTGAAAAGCCCTCATTAGCATGGCATACCTTTGCTAAGCACCACACTACCTCCAACAAAGCACAATCACTGCCTGCATGACACTCCGCTGCCACTTCTTCTGGGTTACATGCTGACCAACCGCCCCCCCTCCCCCCCCCCCACAGCGCACACCAAAGTGTCCCTGCGCAGCCTTCAGCTGCCCTCATGCCACACCACCCTCATGTCTATTTAGAAGTGCGTCTGCCATGACGAGGAACCGCAGGCACACACTGCAGAGGGTTGGCACGGCTAGGCAGCGACCCTCTTTAAAAGGGGCGGGGCGATAGCCCACAATGCTGTACAGAAGCAATGAGAAATAGAATCCTGTGCCACCGCCATCAGGAGCTGCACACGTGGGCATAGCAATGGGGAACCTATGTGCCACACACTATTCATTCTGTCAAGGTGTCTCTGCATGCCCCAGTCAGACCGGGCTTTTTAATTCATAGACACAGGCAGGTACAACTCCCTATTGTGAAGTCCCTGTCGACCGACAGCATGGGTGGCTCCCTGGAACCCACCCGCGATACACAAAAATATCCCATTGCATTGCCCAACACAGCTGAGGTAGTAATGTCGTGCTTAATGCAGGTGGGCTTCGGCCCACACTGCATGCCCCAGTCAGACTGGGGTTCTTTACAAGTGGAAACAGATGTATTTATAATTCCCTGTGGACCCACAGCATGGGTGGGTGCCAGGAAGCCACCGGCGGTACATAGAAATATCCCATTGCATTGCCCAACACAGCTGAGGTAGTAATGTCGTGCTTAATGCAGGTGGGCTTCGGCCCACACTGCATGCCCCAGTCTGACTGGGGTTCTTTACAAGTGGACACATGTAGGTTAAACTCCGTGTGCACCTACAGCATGGGTGGCTCCCTGGAACCCACCGGCGGTACACAAAAATATCCCATTGCATTGCTCAACACAGCGGATGTAACGTCAGCTGTAATGCAGGTGGGCTAAAAATTAATTTGATTACACTGTAGGCGAGGGCCCACAAAAATTGGTGTACCAACAGTACTAATGTACATCAAAAAAATTGGCCATGGCCAGCCAAGAGGGCAGGTGAAACCCATTAATCGCTTTGGTTAATGTGGCTTAAGTGGTAACTAGGCCTGGAGGCAGCCCAGTTTAACGAAAAATTGGTTCAAGTTAAAGTTTCAACGCTTTTAAGAGCATTGAAACATATAAAAATTGTTTAGAAAAATTATGAGTGAGCCTTGTGGCCCTAAGAAAAATTGCCCGTTCAGCGTGATTACGTGAGGTTTCAGGAGGAGGAGCAGGAGGAGGAGGAGGAGGAATATTAGACACAGATTGATGAAGCAGAAATGTCCCCGTTTTGGATGGTGAGAGAGAACGATGCTTCCATCCGCGGGTGCAGCCTACGTATTGCTTACGTATCGCTGCTGTCCGCTGGTGGAGAAGAGAAGTCTGGGGAAATCCAGGCTTTGTTCATCTTGATGAGTGTTAGCCTGTCGGCACTGTCGGTTGACAGGCGGGTACGCTTATCTGTGATGATTCCCCCAGCCGCACTAAACACCCTCTCCGACAAGACGCTAGCCGCAGGACAAGCAAGCACCTCCAGGGCATACAGCGCTAGTTCAGGCCACGTGTCCAGCTTCGACACCCAGCAGTTGTAGGGGGCAGAGGCGTCACCGAGGATGGTCGTGCGATCGGCTACGTACTCCCTCACCATCCTTTTACAGTGCTCCCGCCGACTCAGCCTTGACTGGGGAGCGGTGACACAGTCTTGCTGGGGAGCCATAAAGCTGGCCAGGCCCTTAAAGACTGTTGCACTGTCTGGGCTGTACATGCTGCTCGATCTACGCACCTCCCCTGCTACCTGGCCCTCGGAACTGCGCCTTCTGCCACTACCGCTGTCGGATGGGAATTTTACCATCAGCTTGTCCGCCAGGGTCCTGTGGTATAGCAACACTCTCGAACCCCTTTCCTCTTCGGGAATGAGAGTGGGAAGGTTCTCCTTATAGCGTGGGTCGAGCAGTGTGTACACCCAGTAATCCGTAGTGGCCAGAATGCGTTGAATGCGAGGGTCACGAGAAAGGCATCCTAACATGAAGTCAGCCATGTGTGCCAGGGTACCTGTACGCAACACATGGCTGTCCGCACTAGGAAGATCACTTTCAGGATCCTCCTCCTCCTCCTCCTCCTCAGGCCATACACGCTGAAATGATGACAGGCAAGCAGCATGGGTACCGTCAGCAGTGGGCCAAGCTGTCTCTTCCCCCTCCTCCTCATCTTCCTCATGCTCCTCCTCCTCCTCCTGAACGCGCTGAGATATAGACAGGAGGGTGCTCTGACTATCCAGCGACATACTGTCTTCCCCCGGCTCTGTTTCCGAGCGCAAAGCGGCTGCCTTTATGGTTTGCAGGGAAGTTCTCAAGATGCATAGCAGAGGAATGGTGACGCTAATGATTGCAGCATCGCCGCTCACCACCTGGGTAGACTGATCAAAGTTTCGAAGGACCTGGCAGATGTCTGCCAACCAGGCTCACTCTTCTGAAAAGAATTGAGGAGGCTGACTCCCACTGCGCCGCCCATGTTGGAGTTGGTATTCCACTATAGCTCTACGCTGCTAATAGAGCCTAGCCAACATGTGGAGCGTAGAGTTCCACCGTGTGGGCACGTCGCACAGCAGTCGGTGCACTGGCAGATTAAACCGATGTTGCAGGGTGGCAGCGTCCGTGTGGGACTTGCGGAAATGTGCGCAGAGCCGGCGCACCTTTACGAGCAGGTCTGACAAGCGTGGGTAGCTTTTCAGAAAGCGCTGAACCACCAAATTAAAGACGTGGGCCAGGCATGGCACGTGCGTGAGGCTGCCGAGCTGCAGAGCCGCCACCAGGTTACGGCCGTTGTCACACACGACCATGCCCGGTTGGAGGCTCAGCGACGCAAGCCAACGGTCGGTCTGCTCTGTCAGACCCTGCAGCAGTTCGTGGGCCGTGTGCCTCCTAACTCCTAAGCTGAGTAGTTTCAGCACGGCCTGCTGACGCTTGCCCACCGCTGTGCTGCCACGCCGCGCGACACCGACTGCTGGCGACGTCCTGCTGCTGCTAACACATCTAGATTGCGAGACAGAGGTTGAGGAGGAGGAGGAGGAGGAGGGTGCTTTAGTGGAAGAAGCATACACCGCCGAACATACCACCACCGAGCTGGGGCCCGCAATTCTGGGGGTGGGTAGGACGTGAGCGGTCCCAGGCTCTGACTCTGTCCCAGCATCCACTAAATTCACCCAATGTGCCGTCAGGGAGATGTAGTGGCCCTGCCCGCCTGTGCTTGTCCACGTGTCCGTAGTTAAGTGGACCTTGGCAGTAACCGCGTTGGTGAGGGTGCGTACAATGTTGCGGGAGACGTGGTCGTGCAGGGCTGGGACGGCACATCGGGAAAAGTAGTGGCGACTGGGAACTGAGTAGCGCGGGGCCGCCGCCGCCATCATAGCTTTGAAGGACTCCGTTTCCACAACCCTATACGGCAGCATCTCAAGGCTGATAAATTTGGCTATGTGGACGGTTAACGATTGAGCGTGCGGGTGCGTGGCGGCGTACTTGCGCTTCCGCTCAAAGACTTGCGCTAGCGACGGCTGGACGGTGCGGTGCGAGACATTGCTGGATTGGGCCGAGGACAGCGGAGGTGAGGGTGTGGGTGCAGGCCAGGAGACGGTAGTGCCTGTGTCTTCAGAGGGGGGTTGTATCTCAGTGGCAGGTTGGGGCACAGGGGGAGAGGCAGCGGTGCAAACCGGAGGCGGTGAACGGCCTTCGTCCCACCTTGTGGGGTGCTTGGCCATCATATGTCTGCGCATGCTGGTGGTGGTCAGGCTGTTGGTGGTGGCTCCCCGGCTGATCTTGGCGCGACAAAGGTTGCACACCACTGTTCGTCGGTCGTCAGGCGTCTCTGTGAAAAACTGCCAGACCTTAGAGCACCTCGGCCTCTGCAGGGTGGCATGGCGCGAGGGGGCGCTTTGGGAAACACTTGGTGGATTATTCGGTCTGGCCCTGCCTCTACCCCTGGCCACCGCACTGCCTCTTGCAACCTGCCCTGCTGCTGCCCGTGCCTCCCCCTCTGAAGACCTGTCCTGTGTAGGCGTTGCACACCAGGTGGGGTCAGTCACCTCATCGTCCTGCTGCTCTTCCTCCGAATCCTCTGTGCGCTGCTCTCTCGGACTTACTGCCCTTACTACTACCTCACTGCAAGACAACTGTGTCTCATCGTCATCGTCCTCCTCACCCACTAAAAGGTCTTGAGACAGTTGCCGGAAGTCCCCAGCCTCATCCCCCGGACCCCAGGAACTTTCCAATGGTTGGGCATCAGTGACGATAAACTCCTCTGGTAGTAGAGGAACCACTGCTGCCCAATCTGAGCAGGGGCCCGAGAAAAGTTCCTGGGAGTGTTCCCGCTCCTGAGCATGTGTCATTGTAGTGGAGTGAGGAGGCTGGGAGGAAGGAGGAGCAGCAGACAGAGGATTCGGATTTGCAGCACTGGACGGCGCAGAACTCTGGGTGGATGATAGCTTGCTCGAAGCACTTTCTGCCATCCAGGACAGGACCTGCTCACACTGCTCATTTTCTAATAAAGGTCTCCCGCGTGGACCCATTAATTGGGCGATGAATGTGGGGACGCCAGAAACGTGCCTCTCTCCTAATCGCGCAGCAGTCGGCTGCGACACACCTGGATCAGGAGCTCGGCCTGTGCCCACACCCTCACTTGGCCCTCTGCGTCCTCGGCCGCGTCCACGTCCTCTAGGCCTACCCCTACCCCTCAGCATGCTGTATTACCAGTGATTTGATTTCCCAGGCAGGAAATAAATTGGCGCAAGCCTGCAGGCCAAATATAATTTTTTCGCTTTTTTGCAAAGGGAAGGCCCCACTGCGTATATTCAATGAACAATACGTTTAATAACTGTGGTGTGGCCCTGAAAAAGTGTCACACAACTTTAGTGTAGCAGAGTTATTAACTCTGGCAGAGCAGGTAGGAAAGACAATGGCGCAAGCCTGCAGTAAACCGTAGCTGCTTGCGTCTGATTTTTGTACGTTCTCCACGCAGCACACACGTACACGGAGACCTTAGGACTGACACAGGCAGGCCAAATATAATTTTTTCGCTTTTTTGCAAAGGGAAGGCCCCACTGCGGATATTCAATGAACAATAACTGTGTTGTGGCCCTGCCTACACAATTCTGTCCCTGTAGTATCAATGGAGGGTGCAATGCTCTGCACAGATGATTTTTAGAAAAAAAAAAAATGCAACACTGCTAACAGCAGCCAGCACAGTACTGCACACGGTTAAATTTGGCCCTAGAAAGGACCGTTGAGGTTCTTGAAGGCTACACTCACTCCTAACACTCTCCCTGCCTAAGCACCACTTCTGTCCCTAATACCGGGTGCAATGCTCTGCACTGCCGATTTTGAGAAGAAAAAAAAAATTTTCCACTGCTAACAGCAGCCTGCACACACGTAGATGTGGCCCTGAGAAGGACCGTTGGGGTTCTTGAAGCCTACACTCACTACAAACACTCTCCCTACAGCAACTCCAATAGAACAGCACTTTCCCTCACTAACTCACACGGCATCTGAGCCGAGCCGCGGGAGGGGCCGACTTTTATACTCGGGTGACATCTGATCGCCCCAGCCACTCACAGCAGGGGGGTGGTATAGGGCTTGAACGTCACAGGGGGAAGTTGTAATGCCTTCCCTGTCTTTCAATTGGCCAGAAAAGCGCGCTAACGTCTCAGAGAGGAAACTGAAAGTAACCAGAACACCGCGTGGTACTCGTTACGAGTAACAAGCATTCCGAACACCCTAATATTCGCACGAATATCAAGCTCGGACGAGTACGTTCGCTCATCTCTAGTAAGCATTGTTCCAGCTCCTCCTCTGACAACAAAGGTGTGCATACGGCTATAGGGGTTTCTGAAGACTGACAAAATGCAGCTAGTATACAGATTCTTTCTCTGCTAACTGACCCGTGATTTTACCCAACCCATCCTCCCTGAAATCTAAGAGGTGTGGATTTTCTGCAGCAAATCCACTCCTAATAGGTTGAGAGGGTTTCACTAACCAACAATCGAGTAGTCAGAGAATAATTGGTTGTGAACTTCACTTCCATTGGCTTAGACAAAGGAGTATCTTTTGGTGTTCTATCTACTCCTACACATAAAAGGCTTTGTTTACTGACGTCACTCTCTTGATACATGTCTGCTGTGTATTACACTAGTGGCTGCTCCAGTGTCTACCAGAAAGGGGAGAGGACCTTCTGAACCTACAGTCAGAGACAATAGGTACTGGGCCCCTTCTGGATTTGCTAACTTGCAAAGGGCAGATGTCATCAATGAGTACAGACACTGGATTACCTGTTTCCTAATGGTCAGAGGAGGACGGTCTGGATTTGGACTGTCCATTCTGAGCCTTAGGAGGTGCCCTACATGGTCTACGCATGTGGCCCTGTTTGCCACAGTTGTAGCAAGTGATAGGTATTCGGGATTCATTATTGTCCAGGCTTTCAAGTACAGTAGTACAGGAGCCTAGCTCAAAACCGCAGACAACTTGAAGAAGAGCCTGAGCCTCTAGAGTACGCCATTCAGGAAAGGCGGCTTCTAGTTTGTCCTTCAAGGTCTTTATAAGACCTCCCACAAAGGCTTGCGTAAGAAGTTGGGCATGTGCAGGGACATTAGGACTGTATCCCAAGTCCCCCCACGCTACTAGAATCCTAGACAAACATTTTTCTGCTGATTCTGTCTCCTCCTGTCTAACATCATGTAGGGTAATTCCTAACTCTGTCATATGCTTTGAAGCCCAGTCTTTCAGATGAAGTAGGAAAATAGCCCCTGAACCTGACACCTTAGGGTCAGGTGGTGGATTAAATTCCTTCATCATCAAGGGGAAGAAGAAGGGATCAGTTGTATGTCTGGCCACTTCTTCTAGGTCTTTATAACAGCAGTCATAAACTCCTGCTAACTGTAGACAACCTCTGTTTCTCAGGATCTGGCATTCTTATTCTGTACTTACTGACACTATCATTTTCAATTCTTTCTTCTATCTTCCCTTTAGCAACCAGGCGGGCACATCTGTCCCAACCTTCAGCTGCCTCCAGGAGTTTAGCACTACCTTTAAAACTACCTTTATATTCTATAATTGCATTTGACCACAGACAGGGACAAAGGATCCCATGTCTGGTGTCCTGTTTCATGATAGACATCAAAGCCTTACATTCTTTAGCTATCTCTTTACCTTCCATATTCCTTACTATGTTTTTGGCCATTATCCATTCTGACTCATCCAAGGTGGCTTTCTTAGACCATTCATTACTCATGTTTCACTGGTAATCTATATCGGTTTTTAATAACCTTTTTCCTCCTTATTTGACGAGAGGGTAACCCCGTCTGAGGATATTATGTCGACTATGGCAAGAGATTCTTGTCACAAATCAGACACTTTTCCTACAGACAACATACAGTACAAGTGTCCCCGCTGCGTGACTCTAAAAACTCAGGCTTCACATTGCAGGACCCAAATAAACCATCGGTCCCTCGTCAGAGACCAGAACACGTTACCAGTAGATTAGGGAACTTAGATCATAGAATAGCCACACTAGGACAATTATTCAACCTATTGATATTATCATGGCCTTTAAACACACTGAGTTACACATTCATTCAAACCTAGACAACGAGACAGCTTATTTGACAGGGTTCTTGGTCATATAAAATAGACCGAGTTTAGACCTTAAACGAACCACTCAATATAAATGAACACACTTACCCAACTTTGACCAGACAGAATCACAGAGACACAATGAGGGATAAGAATAACAGTTTCTTACCAGCCGGCTTTGTCCTGATTATGCGTCTGTGCATTCTGTCTGTTCGAGAGTAAGTTGGGTCAGAGGTTCCGTCGGTCACTCGGTCCCTGTTTAGGCGCCAGCTGTTATCGGACCACACCGGTACCGATCTGATGACCTCGTTGCCAGATGCCAAATTGGTAGATATGGAAGTCCGTGATGAGGAGAGTTTGCTAGCATTATCTATCAATAGCATGAAATCCCTCCATGTTATGTCAAGACACTTCTATAATTAAAGGGGTTGTCCCGCGCCGAAACGTTTTTTTTTTTATTCAATAGGCCCCCCGTTCGGCGCGAGACAAACCCAATGCATGTGTTTAAAAAAAAACAAACGTTTAGTACTTACCCGAATCCCCGCGCTGCGGCGACTTCTTCCTTACCTTACTAAGATGGCCGCCGGGATCTTCACCCACGATGCACCGCGGGTCTTCTCCCATGGTGCACCGTGGGCTCTGTGCGGTCCATTGCCGATTCCAGCCTCCTGATTGGCTGGAATCGGCACATGTGACGGGGCGGAGCTACGAGGACCAGCTCTCCGGCATGAGCGGCCCCATTCACCAGGGAGAAGACCGGACTGCGCAAGCGCGTCTAATCGGGCGATTAGACGCTGAAATTAGACGGCACCATGGAGACGAGGACGCTAGCAACGGAACAGGTAAGTGAATAACTTCTGTATGGCTCATAATTAATGCACGATGTACATTACAAAGTGCATTAATATGGCCATACAGAAGTGTATAACCTCACTTGCTTTCGCGGGACAACCCCTTTAATTCTACTTTATTATGAACATTGCCAACTCTTATACAGAAAGACTAGGGCGTATCCAAATGTTGCTTGGTACAAAGATTAGTGTTACATAGCTTACTGTTGCAAAGGTGAAAATACCTATTGATCACAAGACTTATTGACATCTACCAAATAGTCTCAAAGCTCTTAAGGCCCGTCTCAGACATAGAAATTACCTAAGTCAGGATATTGCTGTTGCATTAGACAATAGTTCTGCTCTAGTTGTGTGTCTTCTCTGTTAACATAGCTTAGCCTTATTTAATTTGTCTGTTGGCTTCTTATCTTAAAATCCTAGTTACTGGCACTACAAAGCATAGGTTTTAGTCTTCTATTTAAGGGTCAATAGTCCAATACAAGGTAAGAAGCAAACACTTATTGCATTCTGAAACTTAAAACTTTATATTCCATGACACAACCATATAGCAGAGCAGAGTCTTTATACACCTCTTTGTTGAAGCAGTTATGATTTTATCTAAAATGGAGCCATAATCAATGATTGAGCCCTGAGGATGAGCAAAGGTTCACGGTGAATGTTATTATTATTTTTTTTGTATGCATTTTCATTTCTTGAGTTTCAGACATATGAGGATTTTATGGCTCATACATCAAGATTCAGAATCATGTAGTAAGAAGTAGGCAAGACATACTGATCTCCTTAAGGAAAATACACAGTGCAGAGCTAAATATTTACCTTTGTCACCATATTGATGTAATACCAATAGCTATAAGTCATACAATACCCCATGATGTCCCAGATGATGACCTGATATCCCAGGGCTATTATCAGTCCAAACAAAGTCTCCAAAACAAGTTTTAATAATATCCAACTAACTAATTGTTAGTTTCATCTGATATTTTGTCTTCTTTTAGTAGCTTAGAGACACAGAGAATCACTGGGTAGTGTCCCTCATTTGTCTCTATGAAAGTTATCAGCAATGTTTCTCTGTATTTCAGTGAGTGTGTTGGGCATACCCAAAGAGACAATGGACTTAGGGTGGCTTCACACGAGCGTGTTTTTGTACGTACATAGGTGTGTACATAGGTGTGCACCCATGTACGTGCAAAAACACGCGTGAATGCAAGTCCGTGCATTGTTTTACATAAAGTAGCGGCTGCTGCTGGTGGCTCCATTGAAAACAATGGTCTGCCGGCACCCCTGCATTTTTTTTCAGGGAATGGCTTTGCATAAGAGCCCTTTCCTGAAAAAGAAAGATTTTAGTGTAAAAATAAATAAATAAAAAATATACTTACCTCTCCGCCGCTGCCGTGACTCCCGCGGGGCTGAAGAACACATTTGCTGCATGTGGCAGATGTTTCCTTCATGCCTGCTAGTTAAAAGAATTCCCTGCTGCTACATCTGCCACATCTGTCATTCATTCCCGGAAGCCACCCCTACTGTAGTCAAAGCATCAGGAAGGTGAGTTATACTTGGTTTCAGTCAGAGAGAATTCAGACTCAGCACTACGTCCAAAGCCAATACCAAATAGGATTATGGACTCATGTACCCAGCAGACCCTTGTGCATGGAGCTGACACAGCATTGCACAGAGGCCATATGGCTTCATAGTATGGAACTCTACAGCCTCAATGTGCTGTCATATGGGCTCCATGGGGGTGCCAAATATGAGGAGATATGCTACTCTGCATACGGTACATGTTAAGTGGAGCATACCATGGTTTTCATAGCAAATTCAACAAAATTCAACCTTTTGTATGCTTTTTTTTAATATGAAGTATATACAAAAATGTAGCTGAGCAGAGTCTTTATACACCTCTTTGTTGGAAAAGTTATGATTTTATATAAAATATAATAAGTGATTGAGCCCTGAGGATGAGCAAAGGTTCACGGTGATTGGGGTCATTAATTTTTATGTATGCATTTTCATTTCTTGAGTTTCAGACATATGAGGATTTTATGGCTCATACATCAAGATTCAGAATCATGTAGTAAGAAGTAGGCAAAACATACTGATCCCCTCAAGGAAAATACACAGTTCAGAGCTAAATATTTACCTTTATTACCATATTAATGTAATGCAGATGATCATATGAGATCTCAGGGCTATTCTCAGTCCAAATAAAGTTTCCAAAAACAAAGTTTTAATAACATCAAACTAACCAATTGTTTAAAGGGAACCTTTTACCTGCCTAAAGTACCACAAACTAACTTACGGTGCAGTTAGGGCAGGTGACAGAGATTTTCATCCGCATCACAGACTCCGGTGGCAGGTACCTCAGAAAACACAAAGAGGCCAAGTAAAAAAAATACATCACCCCTCAGCTCCCTTTACCTGCAAAGGGAATCTGTGACCACAATTATGCTGCTCTGTCATAGAGCAGCATCAATAGTCATACACGCTGATTCCGGCAGAATGTCTGTAATTTGTGAATATCCTATAGCTTAATTAAACTCACAGTTTAATCATAGCAGCATGATACCACAACTATAAAACAGTATAGAAGTGTATTCATGATATGCCGGCATCTTCCACTGCAGATTGATAGCTTTCTCCCTATGCACAGTAAAAGGGAGAAGGCTGTCAATCAGTTGCTGGAGGGTGGGGGAGCTTACATTTCATGAATACATTGGACTCTTACTATACGGGCATCATGCTATGTTGGGGGTCTATCAACGTCGACCATTGCGAATGTTGCCTGAGTCCAAATTCAAAGGAGAATTATCATAGGTGAGAACCATAATAAACCACTACACACAGACAGTCTAGTGATCAGAATGAGTTCCCCTTTATTTTCGAAGATTGCTAGTTTTTATGCAAGATGAAAAGAAGGTGTTTCCAAATGTTACCTGATACTTAGTTTCAATCTACTTACTTAGTTTCAATCTACTTTTGGTGACCAAACCCTCATTCCAACAGATTACAACATGGCTGTAAATCAAAAGCCTTCTAAACAAAAGGTATCAACAAAACTGTTTGAAGTGGACATAAAACAGTTACATATGATAATAAAGGTTGACTCTGTACTGTCTGAGTACATTGTTACTTACATTCTGGTTTGGGAAGAAATGTAATCTTCAAGGTCCATCAACAATTTGCACATCAAAAGAGGGGGCATTGTTTCTAGTTAAACACATAAAACTGGTTTTAACCACCTACTTGGGATTTAGCACATTGTCAGAGTTGGGATTCAGACTTGTAAGATAGCGGAATAAAATCTAATTAATCATACATTTAGTATTTTAAAATCAATATTCAAATAAACACTTGAATATACCTTTTGACATATGATTCTATATTCAAATTCTATTAGCAACTTCCGGAATGTTTTACATATTTTTCATTTCCATAATACATAACATTATATAACCAAATAACTAATGTCACATTTATTACACTGTTTCCTTATCTTTCTTAGGTTAGGTTATTAAAAATATTGATTGACCCCTATCACTACAATGATGAAACTATAAGTTTAAATTAAACTATTGCAGACACCTATAGGCACATTAATAGAATTGTCTATGAATTCTGTAGGAGAGTTAGATCATACAGGAAGCCCCGGTTTGATTATTAAATTCTACTTGAAAGATTTACATATGAACTACTAACTGGCAGACTTAATTTTAGGTTTCTACTTCTCCTTGTGAGCAACAATGAATACGACAGCCTTAGTGTCACAAAGGTCACTCACAACTTTTGTCTCCTTAACCTTACAGCAATCAATAACAAAGCCTTCTCCAACTAGAGCTTTCCTGGCCAAATCCTCATCATATCTGAGAATATGGAGCTTGTCTTTACCGACTGTGAAATATGTTGCATTTAAAGACCCAAATAATATGAGGTGTCCCCCAGGTTTCAGCAGCCTTAAGAACTTCCCAAGACATCTCCTGAAATCATCATGGTCTTTGCTGATAACATCTAGAAGCCAAGCGCTGATAATACAATCGGCTGGTGGGAGGTCCAGCGGTTCTATTATATTTTCTTTCCCAAAGTCACATTTCATAACATGTTGAACTGCTGATCTCATTTTTTCTTCTTTGTCCTGTAACTGCTCCCTGAAAGAAATGGGAAAAATGAGGAAAGTAATTATCCCACTGACATCACTATGGGCATTACAGCTCAGCAGTTAGTACTATATGTCAGTAATCTGTAGATTGTTGGCTCCCAGTGCGGGTAGAAAGACTTGAAGTCAACCAAGACCAGAGTACTAAGTGTCAGGCTTATACTTCTAACTGTAGACTAGCATTACAAATGTATTGGGCCTATTCTTTCCAGTATATTTATTAATGCCCTGGTAGAAGGGCTGCACAGTAAAACATCAATATTTGCAGATGAAACAAAACTATGTTCAGTAATTAACAGAAGAGAGGACAGTGTACAATTGCAAATGGATCTGGCTAAATTCGGAATTTGGGCAGAAAAGTGGCAAATGAGGTTTAGCACTGCTAAGTGTAAGGTTATACATATGGGCAGGGAAAAAGGCCACCAGCACACACTAAATAGGAAACCACTGGGCAAAACTGACATGAAAAAGGACGTGGGGACTTTAATTAACAGTAAACTTAACTGCAGCAACAAGTGTCAGGTAGCTGCTGCCAAGTCAAATAGCGTCATGGGTGCATTAAAAGAGATATAGGAGCACATTTGTACTGCAGCAATGATGACAATGACAGCGGGTTTTCTCCTAATCTTTGATCCAATATTTCACCTCTTTCCCTCTGTGTCTACATGAAGCTGTGTGGCATGGCCCCAATGAAATGCTCCTGTCCGTGTGTCCAGCCATCTTTTCAGCTCCAGGATGCATCTGTCAGTGGCCTTCAGCACTATAATATGCTTGAAAAACTCACAGGCCGCATACAAATGTTGAATCATGGGACCAACGCTGAGGTCAACCAAGATCTCTCCTTTAATGAGACCTGGAAAAATAAATGGCAAATATTGAAGCATCTACAGTAATATGTTAGACCCTCATACATAGCTAGGATCACCGATGGGAACCACTGAAGATAAAACTTAACTTTTATTATTAAAAGATATGTAAAACTGCGCAAATGGATCTATGTTTATATTTTCTATGCACTAATATGGAGATTAGTAATTATTCAAGTATAGGATCTGTAGCGTGACAGAATAATTGAGCTGTAGGCTCTATAAATATCCGCTATACACTTAACACCATCTGCCACATTGATGTAAAGTGTAGTGATTATATTACAATATTACACTCAGTGCTGAGTCAAAACTGATGGCAGATGGTATTTAGTTGCACAGAGTTGTATAGTCTCTGTTGGTAATGGCAACCATTTAGAGCAGCTAGATAGTATGCTAGCTGGCCAGAGCTATGGATATACCAGGTAGATTATTCCCACACTCCACTGCTCCTTGGCTAATAATAAGAAAGCCACACACTACTAGTGAAAGGAATGTATGTTGATAGTTAACATTCCTCTCAAATTCGTGCTGATCCACTATATAACCAATCTCCACTTAAGGTTAATAATTCTATTTGTATGAGTCCCTAAAATTGTTTATTATATTGTGACCAGTTCATACAGGTCTTGCTCAATAGGGAGACCCAATATATACAGTAGATAGTCACGCATAAAGGGTCAATCCTCATCGAAGGGAGACTTAAATGTTCATTCCCCCTTCTTTTCCTGCCACCACCAACGCGTTTCCGCAATGGGGTGAAGCCACTGCTTCATCAGGGTGGTTAAAATGTAAGAGCAAATGCAGGAGCAGCACTGGCTGCTGCCGGTTTCTGAGCATAGAACATAGAACTCATACATAGCTAGCTCCATGTATATGTGGGACTACAGAGTCACTGTGATCTCCCCTTATGCCTTAACTTATTTCATCCACCCACTTTACTATACACTAAATAGCACAAGTGATGCTTTTTGTGTTTTTTTATGTATATTCATTAAAATTACGTAAATATGTTTTCCTTTAATTTCTACCAAACAAAACATGAATAGTCAACTGTACCATCAGCAAAGGTTTGGATTTTCAGACCATGGAGGGAATTACCTATGGAATCCTTGCTAGAGACAATGGGAACCTTACAATGACAGGAAAGCATATGTTTGTCAGGCACCTTGCTACTCTCATCAGGAGAGCTTTAAACTATAACAATATGAGAAGGGAAATGAAAGGCCAGGAAAAAATATACAGCTAATGAATACAACTGTGTACCCTGCTATTAAAAGTGAAAGGAAAAATAAATGGTAAAAATTCAAAAGGAAAGCAGAGGAGCAAGAGACCCCGATCACAAACTAACATGTTTTTATACAAATGCACAGAGCTGGGAAACAAACAAGGAGAATCGGACAAGAGACCCCGATCACAAACTAACATGTTTTTATACAAATGCACAGAGCATGGGAAACAAACAAGAATTAAAGCTTCTAACACAAGAGAAGAGAAATATAATGTCATTGACATCACGGAAACTTGGTGGCATGATACACATGATTATTCCAAGGCTTTAAGGTACTACTTATTTATAAGACACAGACCTAATAAAAATGGAGGAGGTGTTGCATTTTATGTTATGAAAGCCTACATCTCCACACAGATCTTAGCTTCAGAGAAAAGTCGTTCTGCAGATACTGTTTGGGTAGGAATACATGCCAGGAACAACAGAAAGCGCCATTGTAAACATTTTCTTTAGGGCTCCTGGACAAGCAGAAGATATTGATGAGCTGTTTCTACATCAGATGGCCACGTTCTCACAAAAGTAGGATTAAGGCCCATTTAGACGGGATGAATGTCGGGCATACTCGCTCTCATGCTGCTGCATGGGAGCTAGTGTCGCTGGCTCACAGCAGGGTAGCGGGATATTTCTTTCCTCGGGCTCCCCCTGTTCCTCTCTATTGACTTAACATAGTGGCCATTGAGTAGTGAATGGCTGCTATTTACACTGAACGATGATCATTCAGCTCATCGTCCATCCTTTTTGCTGCATAAATGATGGACGATCATCGTTCAGTGTATATAGCAGCTGTTCAGTATTGAATGTCCGCTATGTTAAGTCAATGGAGAGAGGCGAAGGAGTGCGAGGAGTGAAATATCCTGCAGCCTCTCTGTCAACCTGCTGGCCATTCTGTCAGAGAGCCTGCAATATTAGCTTCCGTGCAATAGCACGGGAGCGAGTGTAAGCGGGGAACGAGTGTCGGTCATCGTCCCGCAGCATAATTGTGGTCACGGATTCCCTTTACAGGTAAAGGGAGCTGGGTGATGTACTTTTTTTACTTGGCCTCTTTGTGTATCCTGAGGTACCTGC
Organism: Eleutherodactylus coqui; assembly: GCF_035609145.1. Taxonomy (NCBI): domain Eukaryota; kingdom Metazoa; phylum Chordata; class Amphibia; order Anura; family Eleutherodactylidae; genus Eleutherodactylus; species Eleutherodactylus coqui. The sequence goes on from NC_089842.1 coordinate 231,836,308, forward strand.
CACCGGACTCTGTGATGTCTGTCCCATTCCCTAAGATTCGTTACATCTAAATAGGCCTCCAGTGATCATGGGAGATTTTAATATCCCGACATTTGTTGAAAATCTCTTACAGCCAAAACTATTAGGTTCAACAAATTCATTAATCTCTCTTGCTGACAAAGGTAGAAGAGCTCTGCTCTTAACCCTACTGTATGTTACTTTAGGCACAAAGTGATATTGATAATGAGATACAGTTGTGTTGTAGGGATGAAAATAGCTCCATAATAAAAGTATGAAAAAGTAAAATAAATAAACGGACTAGGAAAAATATATAAGAATAGTTAAACATAGAAAGATACATACCAGCTGTGAATGTTTTTGTAAGATTTTCAATGGGAAATATCAAGGTCTCCTCTGCAAAGACCACTTCAGGTTTATCTGACATGTAAGTCTCCAGAAATTGTCTGGAATCAAAGCCATCTACATGATAGAGCTTACAGGCAGAGGACTCCATGGTCTAACCTTCACAGTCTGATAGGTAAGGACTGGCTGAGTCACTGGTTCTACACCTCAAGCTATTTATATGATTACTAGGAAATCAACTTGCAATTTCTGTTACTTATCACATGATGAGTATTATTACCTCCCTGTGACAGTCAAGGTAGCCTATTATAGTAGCTTTATCTTAGGTTAGCATAAAATATTAATCAACTTCAAACAATGTTTTATTATGAAAATAAAAATAAGGGAAAATAGTTTTAGTCTTAATAATTCTCAGTCTGCAATGGCTTTTAAGATGAGCCTCTGATCAACCATCCAGTAAGGAGTGATGAATTAAAGAGTTGCGCTGAAATGGCCCGCACCCAATGAAATATAAGATATTTAGCATAACTATACAAGTCAGTGCATAATTACAATCAATCAGTAATAGTATAAGTTCCACAAATACAGTATATGCATCGGCCCAGGAAAAGTCAGATGTTGACTTGAAAGTGTGAGAAGTGATGTCGATGTGCTGAACTGCCACGCTGTTAGGAGTAGTTAGGATGAAAAAAGAAAAGACATTTGGCACCAATGGTCAGAGTGCAGATGGTTTTCAGCCACAAACAGGGAAAGTTAAACGTGGCCCATTGTTTATTCATGTTCATGGATCCCCTCTAACCTGATTTCAATTCTTGATACTTTTGAGGAAGTGAATTAGCTCCTTGGGGAGCTCAGTCATAAATTATGAAACATTGCTACTGAATAGATGCTGCTACTTAAGTGTGACAACTAGCTGAGAGCTGAAGGCATATTGGGTGTTAGTAATCCAGTGTTTAAAAAAATAATGTATATGACCACGAAAAGTGTGGATGTCCATTCAGTAGTGAATACAACTTGGAATTAGTCCCAGTGTTTCTTGATCATTCTTTACCTTTGTGTTTTTTTTATCTTATGTATCTTTGCAGGAGCTTCTCTGATCTTGGCCTGGATACTGGGCCATTATCTTCTGGGTACACAGGAGAGTGACACTGCAGAAGGATGGTCAATGGCTGAGCTCCTCTAGAGATATAGTGGATGGAAACTGCTTTAAATACCATCAAAGTTTATGAGACACCGTGGTGTCTGAGGTGGTAAGACTATTGGGTCTTTTGGATGCTTCTAAGATTCTCATACTTAGTACTGGTTGGTATTACTTGGGTCAAGTTTTGCAGAGGGACTTAAAACATATAATCAAGTGGGTTAGTTTCTTGTCTGGGGAATGACTGGTCTAGTCAGAAAGAGTTTTCCACATTTTCTGGTCGTTTACCCAAGGTTACAAGGCATTACAGCAATCCAAAAGAATAGAGAATAAAGCGTTAATCTACTTTGTACACCTCCATGTAAACATGGTAGAAGGGTATCAGATGCTGGAAGGTGATATCACTGAGCTATTTTGGCAATATGGGATACACCTGACTGAAATTGCTTTGGACATTTATAATGATTCCATTTACTGTAGTTTCACCTTCAACAAGTTGTGATCTAATTTTTTGTGGTTTTCTTTGGGGTTTTTTTGTGAATGGTACATGGTTAAAATCTAGAGATGAGCGAGCACCAAAATGCTCGGGTGCTCGTTGCTCGAGTCGAGCTTTCCGCGATGCTCGAGAGTTCGTTTCGAGTAACGAACCCCATTGAAGTCAATGGGCGACTCGAGCATTTTTGTATATGACCCATGCTCCGCTAAGGTTTTCATTTGTGAAAATCTGGAAAACCTATGAAAGTGATGGAAACGCCACAGAAACGGATAGGGCAGGGGAGGGGCAACATGCTGGGCTGCATCTCAGGTTCCCAGGTCTCACTATTAAGCCACAATAGCGGCAAGAGTGGGCCCCCCCCCCCAACAATTTTTACTTCAGACAAACCCTCATTTGCAAGGGACACCTTAGCTAAGCACCACACTACCTCCAACCAAGCACAAGCACTGCCTGTGGTACACACCGCTGCCTCTTCTTCTGGGTTACATGCTGCCCAACCCCCCCGCACGACCCAGCGTCCACAGCACACACCAAAGTGTCCCTGCGCAGCCTTCAGCTGCCCTCATGCCACACGCTGGCTGCATAGCCTTGGGGGAAGACAGTATGTCGCTGGATAGTCAGAGCACCCTCCTGTCTATATCTCAGCGCGGTGAGGAGGAGGAGTAGGAGGAAGATGAGGAGAAGGGGGAAGAGACAGCTTGGCCCACTGCTGAGGGTACACATGCTGGTTGCCTGTCATCCTTTCAGCGTGTATGGCCTGAGGAGGAGGAGGAGGATCCTGAAAGTGATCTTCCTAGTGAGGACAGCCATGTGTTGCGTACAGGTACCCTGGCACACATGGCGGACTTCATGTTAGGATACCTTTCTCGTGACCCTCGCGTTACACGCATTCTGGCCACTACGGATTACTGGGTGTACACACTGCTTGATCCACGGTATAAGGAGAACCTTTCCACTCTCATACCCGAAGAGGAAAGGGGTTCGAGAGTGATGCTATACCACAGGACCCTGGCGGACAAACTGATGGTAAAATTCCCATCCGACAGCGCTAGTGGCCGAAGGCGCAGTTACGAGGGCCAGGTAGCAGGGGAGGCGCGGAGATCAGGCGGCATGTACAGCACAGGCAGGGCAACACTCTTTAAGGCCCTTGACAGCTTTATGGCTCCCCAGCAAGACTGTGTCACCGCTCCCCAGTCAAGGCTGAGTCGGCGGGAGCACTGTAAAAGGATGGTGAGGGAGTACGTAGCCGATCGCACGACCGTCCTCCGTGACGCCTCTGCCCCCTACAACTACTGGGTGTCGAAGCTGGACACGTGGCCTGAACTCGCGCTGTATGCCCTGGAGGTGCTTGCTTGTCCTGCGGCTAGCGTGTTGTCAGAGAGGGTGTTTAGTGCGGCTGGGGGAATCATCACAGATAAGCGTACCCGCCTGTCAACCGACAGTGCCGACAGGCTTACACTCATCAAGATGAACAAAGCCTGGATTTCCCCAGACTTCTCTTCTCCACCAGTGGACAGCAGCGATTCCTAAGCAATACGTAGGCTGCACCCGCGGATGGAAGCATCGTTCTCTATCCCCATCAAAAATGGGGACCTTTTAGCTTCATCAATCTGTGTATTATATTCATCCTCCTCCTCCTGCTCCTCCTCCTGAAACCTCATATAATCACGCCGAACGGGCAATTTTTCTTAGGCCCACAAGGCTCAGTCATATAATTTTTGTAAACAATGTTTATACGTTTCAATGCTCATTAAAGCGTTGAAACTTTCACCTGAACCAATTTTTATTTTAACTGGGCTGCCTCCAGGCCTAGTTACCAATTAAGCCACATTAACCAAAGCGATTAATGGGTTTCACCTGCCCTCTTGGTTGGGCATGGGCAATTTTTCTGAGGTACATTAGTACTGTTGGTACACCAATTTTTTGGGTCCTCGCCTACAGTGTAATCCAATTAATTTTGTGCCCTCCTGCATTAAAGCTGACGTTACATCAGCTGTGATGGGCAATGCAATGGGATATATTTATGTACCGCCGGTGGCTTCCTGGCGCCCACCCATGCTGTGGGTCCACAGGGAGTTGTAACTGCATGTGTCCACTTCTAAAGAACCCCATTCTGACTGGGGCATACAGTGTGGGCTGAAGCCCACCTGCATTTAATCGGACGTTACCTCAGCTGTGATGGGCACTGCAATAGGATACATTTATGTACAGCCGGTGGGTTCCAGGGAGCCACCCATGCTGTGGATGCACACGGAATTCCCATTGCGGAGTTGTACCTGCCTGTGACTATTTATAAAAAACCACGGTCTGACTGGGGCATGCAGACACCTTGACAGAATGAATAGTGTGTGGCACATAGGTTCCCCATTGCTATGCCCACGTGTGCAGCTCCTGATGGCGGTGGCACAGGATTATATTTCTCATTGCTTCTGTACAGCATTGTGGGCTATCGCCCCGCCCCTTTTAAAGAAGGTCGCTGCCTAGCCGTGCCAACCCTCTGCAGTGTGTGCCTGCGGTTCCTCCTCATGGCAGACGCACCTATAAATAGGCATGAGGGTGCTGTGGCATGAGTGCAGCTGAAGGCTGCGCAGGGACACTTTGGTGTGCGCTGTGGACACTGGGTCGTGCGGGGGGGGGGGGGGGGGGGGGGCGGTTGGGCAGCATGTAACCCAGGAGAAGTGGCAGCGGAGTGTCATGCAGGCAGTGATTGTGCTTTGTTGGAGGTAGTGTGGTGCTTAGCTAAGGTATGCAATGCTAATGAGGGCTTTTCAGAAGTAAAAGTTGTTGGGGGGGGGGGGGCCCACTCTTGCCGCTATTGTGGCTTAATAGTGGGACCTGGGAACTTGAGATGCAGCCCAACATGTAGCCTCTCGCCTGCCCTATCCGTTGCTGTGTCGTTCCCATCACTTTCTTGAATTGCCCAGATTTTCACCAATGAAAACCTTAGCGAGCATCGGCGAAATACAAAAATGCTCGGGGCGCCCATTGACTTCAATGGGGTTCGTTACTCGAAATGAACCCTCGAGCATCGCGACAATTTCGTCCTGAGTAACGAGCACCCGAGCATTTTGGTGCTCGCTCATCTCTAATTATAAAGTATTTTGTCAGTCTCGTTAACTTTAACTGGTCTTTTAACAGATGTACGAAATAATTTATGAAATTAGGCCAAAAATCATGTACCTACATTGTCATTATTATAGTATACACTATTCCTCAGCCCTTTCGTATAGTCTGTGAGGGTTCATTAACAATTATGTGATGTCAGGGGAGCTTATAACATTTACATACAGCTGTATTCCTACTTTCCCAGCGGAATGACAACAGTGAAAGCTACTGGGAATATTACTAGTGAATCATTTATAAAGTCATTGCCGTAGAGCTTGATCTCTGCTTCATGATTTAAAAAAAAAAAAAAAAATAGGAGTGTCAGATATAACGTGCAGAAACAGCTAGTATTTACCTTTTACAAACTTCTATCTATCTATCTAATCTATCTATCTATCTATCTATCTATCTATCTATCTATCTATCTATCTATCTATCTATCTATCTATCTATCACAGATGAGCGAGCACCAAAATGCTCGGGTGCTCGTTACTCGAGTTGAACTTTTCGTAATGCTCGAGAGCTCGTTTCGAGTAACGAACCCCATTGAAGTCAATGGGAGACTCGACCATTTTTTAAGGCTCTGCATAGAGGAGGTTGTGTGATTTACCTGAAAAGATCAGAAAGTGATGGAAACACCACAGAAATTGATAGGGAACAGAAGAGGCAGCATGCATGGATGCATCCGAGGCTCCCAGGTCGTACTATTAAGCCAAATTGTGGGCAAGAGCCTAATGGTCACCCCCTAACAATTAAATTGGGCCAGACTGTAATCAGCAAGGCACATGCACTGGCACATCCTAGCTAAGCACCACACTAGGTGCAACAAAGGCCAATCACCACGTGCGGGTGACACCATTGCCTCTTCTCCTGGGTTACATGCTGGCATTGCTGTCCAATCCCCCCCCCCCCCCCCCCCAGGACGCAGGACGTTACCCCATAGGTCTGCTAAGGCCCACTTGGTACTTTGTCCTGATTGAAGGTTTGGTCCGGATGGTGAGGGTGTGTGCATTAGGGATACAAGTATGAATGGGAATACCTGGTTTAGCCAGGGTTTCTGATGCTGTTAAGAGCTCAGAGACCCGGGCAGCTCTTGGCGCTCCTAATATGGGGGTAGGTACTGTACAAGCAGGTACAGTACAAGCAAGTACTGTATCTGCAGGTGGTCAGGAGGGGTCGCAGGTTCCAGTCACCCCTCCGGTGGCGATATCATCTGGTAGGAGTTATGCCAGTATCGCCGCTGGAGGGGGGCGAGGTCCTCCTTGTCTCCAGGCTCTAGGGAGGGCAATTTGCAACAGTGCCTCCTGGGGGCTTTGTGGAGGGAGGAGAGTTCAATTACAGTTGGAGGAAGAGAGGTGGACCTATCTCTCTGGCTAGAGAGACATGGCTTAGGGGCCTTCCAAGAACAAAGGGGGGAAGCCGTATGGTTCTACCTACACCTGGGCAGGACGTAGCTCGTAGGAATGTGGTCTGTCTTCACTGGAGAGGCAATAATGCATGTCCCCCAAGGGGGAAGGTAGTGGAGCTTCTACTATAGATGGGCTTCAGGGCGGTTGACATCTTTGCCCTGATCCATCCCTATGGCACATCTGCGTTTGACATCAGTTTCGTTCGCCCAGAGGGTCTAGAGATCTTCTAGGGAAACTATGACCTGATGAAAAATTAAGCCAGCTGGCGAGACTTTGGTGTCCAGGTGGTGTCTCGCCAGAATGAGGTCAAGAAGGTAACCGTTTGGACCTGTAATAAGTCCCTTTCTTGCTATGACATTATGATGTGGCTCAGTTGGTATGGTAAAGTGACAGACATGCCCAAGAAGAACAGGGATGAGCACGGCATATGGTCTGAGGCCTGGACATTTATGGTCAAGCTGAAGCATTCAGGGAACTTAGTGGCTCACATACCATCTGCAGCCTTCCTCGGTAGGGATCACATCCTGGCCTTTTACCAGGGGCAGCCAAAGCTCTGCCACAGGTGTGGTGACCCCTCACACTTGAGCTGCGCTTGTAAGACCGTGAAGTGCGCTCCATGTGGGGGTCTGGGTCATCTCGCTCCCTCTTGTGCAGAGATTAGGTGTAACCTGTGTGGTGACCTTGGTCACCCATTTAGCCGCTGTCCGCGCTCCTTTGCTAATGCGGTCTCAGCTCCTACAGATGGGGGTCATGATGTGACCTCCAGGGAAGAGGAGACCAGCAGACGTGAGGGGGCTCAGGAGCCAGGGAAGAACCAACAAAAGACGGCTGCTCAGCAAAGGCGTCATGAGAAACGCAGACCGAGCAGGGAGCTGGCAGGAGTCCACGTGGCAGGTGGGTCAATGGTGGCCCCTGTTCCCAAAGCGAATCTTGCGTCTGAGGCTTTAAGGGACAGCGAGTTAGATGAAGAGAACAGGAGGATGCAGAGGGAGGAGAACACCAACTCTGCAGATTCCTTCCACTATGAAAGCGTGGATGAGGAAGGCAAGAGGTGGTTAGAGAAAAGGCGCAAAGGAAGCGTGCAAAGAGAAAAAAAAAAAGGGGGATGCCCAAAAACGCGTCAAAGGCCAATTTCAGCGGAGCGTCCCCGGCCGCGAGGCGAAGAGGGTGTCAGAGTACCGGTTTGAGGAAAATCCAGGCGGTCGAGGCCGAGCGCTGGTTCCAGGAAAGTGGACGAAGTAGGCCTGTTTCCCCTGATAGTGCCGATAGCGGTAAAATAGGGCATCGCAAAACGTCACGACGAACACCTTGTCGGGGCTAATGAGAAAAAGCTGTGGTCTTTGACACGTTTTCTCAAAGTGTTGAGAAGAAGCAGGGACGCACTCAGTCACTGCACCACAGACTCCCCTCTGCCGCTTCTCTTGGGAATTCCTGATATTAAATTAATTCCCATCCCATGCCACCTCCGTTGCAAAATTTCATGAGCCACAAACTTAGGCATAGAGGGGACTCAGATGCCAGTACTTCTACACATCTCCACAATTCAGCAACCAATTCTGAAAAAAAAGATTTTTTTTTACCCAGAGTGCAGGTGAACCCTTGAAAGATTTGTTTATTAAGAGTGTAGTTGAACCCCTGAAAGATTTGTTTACCAAGAGTGCAGGTGAAACCCTGAGGGCTCATGTCCACGGGCAAAAGAAGAATTAAAATCCGCAGCAGATTTTAACTCTTCTCCTGCCCGCGGATCCGCACCCCATAGGGATGCATTGACCACCCGCGGGGTAGATAAATACCCGCGGATGGTCAATAAAAGGGATTTTAAAAAAAATGGAGCATGAAAAAATCTGGACCATGCTCCATTTTCGTGCGGGTCTCCCGCGGGGACTGCTCCCGCGGGCTTCTATTGAAGCCTATGGAAGCCGTCCGGATCCGCGGGAGACCTAAAATAGGAATTTAAAAGAATTTACTCATCCGGAGCGGGCGGGGAAGGTCTTCTCTTCCTCACGGCCGGATCTTTCTTGCTTCGGCTCGGCGGATGTGCCCGGCGCATGCGCGCGGCACGTCGGCAACGTGCCGGCAATGTGCCGCCGGCTTGACGAGTCCATCCGCCGGCTGAAAAAGAAGATCCGGCCGTGAGGAAGAGAAGACTTTTCCCGCCCGCTCCGGATGAGTAAATTCTTTTAAATTCCTATTTTCAGCGCTCATGTCCGCGGGGAAGGAGGGACCCGCTGCAGATTCTCCATGTAGAATCCGTAGCGGGCCTGATTTTCCCCGTGGACATGAGGCCTGAAAGATGTGTTACGTGAGCAAAAAAAGACTGTGAGAAATGCGGACACTCTGTTTATATAATTATGATGGACATGAAGCACACTGGGGTCTTTAGAAAGGACTGTTGTGTTCTTGGAAAATGGATCCCTGCCTACATGCTCCTTCTAAACTACACTTTAACTCGCCCTCATTCACAGCAGCTCTGACCCTTAGCTAATCCAGCCTGTGTGAGGCGAGCATCAGGTCACCTGTTCCGGCCAAGGGTGCAAGCGTGTCGTGAAGACCTTTGAAACATGTTGTACTTTCAATACTGTACTTCTGTGAATAAAAACAATGGATGGAGAGCACCCACTTTCCTGAAGAACTCTGGATGGAATATGCAGTTATTGAGTACTCTAACCAGGATTCCTGAGGAGGTTCATTGATGCTCACAAGCTACTCAACCAAGTAAGTTTAACCTTATTTCCACTTTGTTTTTAATCACTCACTTTGTAGCTTGGGATCTTTGTAACCTCCTATTTCTCTTTCCCCAAAGACGCTTCCAATCTATTTTCCATGTCTCCCTCAAGTGCATTTAAAACAGCCAATATCATAAGAAGCCAGTTCACCAATCAGGATATTTTTGGAATGTGGGAGGAAATGGGAGCACCTTGAGGAAACTCAGACAAACACTGTACAAGGGGAACATACAAACTCCATGCAGATATTGTCTTCAGTCAGATAAAAACTCCAAATTCAAATGCTTCAAGAAAACAGAGCTAACCACAGATCTGCCATTCTCATGACTACTATGTTGATTGTTTTTACAGTGTTTTTCTGCCTTTAGCCTTTACTATTAACTATTGAAAGTGTATTCCCCTAATGTTGGATAAATTGCAGGATCCCTTTGTAGACCCATACCCACTGGGGCACTTAATGTGAATTACCATATAGAAAAAACGACACTCAGCACAATATATGCTACAGACAGAAAGGTTTAATAGCCTTATCTAGTCAGGCTGCTTACAAAGAAGAAACTGAGCTTTAAGATTGAGAATCATGCAAAAATCCAAATATTTTCCTGTTGTCTATAACTACAAAATGTAAGGATAAGCTTAAGGTTTGTGAATGTGAATATTCTTTTGAGGGAGGCAATAGTATTTGCGATACTATGTGATCTAAATTAAATTAATTAACAGCACAGATATTAGGGTGGATTTGAGAAGTCCAAAACTTTCCAACTCTGATTGAATTTATATCTATTACAATGTAACTTCTAATTGTATGTACATTCATTTGACATTTGAACCTAGGGCGATTTCCATATCTTAACTTACTGCAATTGTGCTTGTGATTTGCTGATTTATGAAGACATCCTGGATCTAACAAGTGGTAGTCTATAAAAAATGCCTGTTAAAGAATACTTTAACCTGTTAGAGATTGACCTCATTAATGGTCTTTATACCTGTACATACATCTTAAAAGCAGTGGCTTGGCTGACTACTGACAGTCCCACTAAAAAAAAAGCTCTCATATAGTTATGTCAATGAGTTATGTCTCTTGTAATATGAAAATCACTTGTTCCCCTCTCTAAAGGGTAAAATATGCCCTAATTAATTTTTTGACATATTATTATGCACAGAGATAATGCACTAGCATATAGAAATAGTATATTATGGTAACAAAACATATATCAAATATTACATTTGCCTGAAGTGCTCCAAAATGCTAACAAGTGAAAAAAAATTACAAATAAATTACAAAGCAATTACTCAGCCCCCCAAAAATTGAACAAAAAGTGATCAAAAAAATGCATAAACACGAAAATGCAGTTTTCTCAGCAAAAAAAGAGTAAAGTAAAAAGGCTCAGTTCTAATGTCTTCTTAATTGTGGCTTACAAGTAATAAAACATTAAAAACCATATACCGTATATTCCGGCGTATAAGGCGACGGGGCGTATAAGACGGCCCCCCAACTGTCACCTTATACGCCAGGAATACAGTGGAGCAAAAAAAAAAAAATCATTACTCACCTTCCCTGGCGTTCTGCGGCGCTGCTGCAGGCTGTCGCTCCCTCCTGGTCCCCGGCAGAGCATTGCTTTCTGGACACAGGGCCGTCAGCCAATCACAGCCATTCAATGACATCATTGAATGGCTGTGATTGGCTGAAGGCACGTGTGTTTTAGCCAATCACAGTCATTTAATGATGTCATTGAATTGCTGTGATTGGCTGACAGCGTGTGTTAGCCAATCACAGTATTAGCTTTCTGGAGGCGGGGATTTCAAGCCCTGCGTCCAGAAAGCAATGCTCTGCCGGGGACCAGGAGGGAGCGACAGCCTGCAGCAGCGCCAGGGGGAGGTGACTAATGATTTTTTTTTTGACACTTTCTTTTTTTTGTATTACCGGCGTATAAGACGACCCCCGACTTCAGAGCAGATTTTTCGGGATTCCAAAGTCGTCTTATATGCCGGTATATACGGTAAATTTGAGGTTGTCATTATGATACTAACCCACACATTAAAGATCACATGTCATTTACTGCACAGTGTAAAAAAAGACCTTGGATGGAGCATGTCACAGTTTTTTCATACAGAGCCCAACAGAAAAACATGTAACTGCCTCATTACGAAATCATAGTTATACAGATGGACAACAGATTTCTATGTTTCTGTGAGTATCATGTTACCAGCCATCATATTGTAGTGTGCTGACGAACCCTTAAAAGACTGAACTTAAAGATGTGGAGCAACATACAAACATAATTCTAGTAGCGGCAAAGATGATGAATAGATATGATTGAAAAATACAAGATAACATTTATACAATTTGGGGGGGTAATTATCTTCCAGCAATCATGGCAACGGATTCTGATCCTCTATCAAGAGTTTTTTATGGCATAAGAACATCAATTATTTTTGTGATATTGAATTTACCTTCTCAAAATACACTGGGCATTAACTTCTTCTATTTAGCCACTGTATGCTGTTTTTTTGCACAGCACATACAATGAGTTTAGAAAATTCCACCTTTGTAACTGGCTTTGTCTTGACTGGCCTGGTAATACAAGCCGATTTACAGGTAATTCTCATCTTAAGCCTTTTGATTTTATATATAGTAACCTTGGTAGCAAATCTGTCTATAATAATTATTGCTATTTCTGATCACACTCTCCATATACCCATGTATGCCTTTTTGGGGAACTTGGCTTTCGTTGACATCTGTTTCTCATCGGTGGTTGTCCCCAAGATGCTCACAGATTTTATGTCTCAGAAGAAGATGATCTCCTTTTGGGGCTGCATGCTACAAATACATTTCTTCCATTTCTTGGGCAGTACAGAAGCCATATTATTTTCAGTCATGTCTTTTGATAGATATGTGGCTATTGCACAACCTTTGAAATACTCAACCATCATGAGTTACAATGTTTGTTTATGCTTAGGATCATGTTCTTGGGTTATCGGATTCTTTCATGCGTTGTTACACACTATAATGACAGCAAGGCTTCCATTCTGTGGACCAAATATAGTGAAGCATTTCTTTTGTGATGTTAAACCAATGCTTAACTTGGCCTGTACAGATGTATCTCTTAATTTGAAGCTGCTTGCTATTGTCACTGGAGCAATAGCGACATCAACCTTAACATTAACAATCCTTTCTTATGTCTTCATCAGCAAATTTCTTTTAAAAATAAAGACTTCACAGGGACGAAAACGTGCGCTGTCTACATGTAGTGGCCATTTAACTTTAGTTGCCCTCTTTTACGGAACAGCCATTTTCACTTATGCCACAAAAGGCTCCTTAGATGAAGACAGAACAGCTGCCATTATCTTCACTGTAATAACTCCAGCTTTAAATCCAATTATATATACGTTAAGAAACAAAGACATAAAAAAAGCTTTGAAAAAGCTGTTTAAAACATCTCATTGAAAAAAATATATAGAAAATCATACAGGATTTACATCATAAATAGAGATGAGCGAGCACCAAAATGCTCCAGTGCTCGTTACTCGAGTCGAACTTTCAGTGATGCTCGAGAGTTTGAAGTCAATGGGCGACTCGAGCATTTTTGTATATGACTGGTGCTCCGCTAAGGTTTTCATTTGTGAAAATCTTAGCAAATCACCAAAGTCATGTAAAAAACACAGAAATGGATAGGGCAGGCGAGGAGCAACATGCAGGGCTGCATTTCGGGCTCCGAGGTCTCACTATTAAGCCACAATAGTGGCAAGAGTGAGACCCCCCCCCCGCACTGTCAGTATTAAGATCGTTCTCCTCTGCCACAGCTGTAACAGCTGTGGCAGAGAAGAACGATGTTAGCCCATTGAATTCAATGGAGCCGGCAATACAGCCGGCTCCATTGAAAGCAATGGGCTGCCGGCGAGCGCGGGATGAATTTTCGGGAAGGGCTTAAAAATATAAGCCCTTACCTGAAAATCCTCCTAAAATGTGTAAAAATAATTTAAAAAAATGTATACTCACCTTTCCGCTGCAGCCAGTGTTCAGCCGCGTCTGGCCGGCAGTTCTCCTGAATTGCTTTCTGTAGTATTCAGCAGGTGGGGATTTAAAATCCCCGCCTGCTGAATGAGCTGCCTCTGATTGGTCACAGCCTCACCAATCAGAGGCAGCTCTCACTCACCCATTCATGAATTCATGAATCGGTGAGTGAGTGCTGCCTCTGATTGGCTCAGCGCTGGGACCAATCAGGGGCAGCTCTCAGCTGTCATTCAGCTGTATTGCCGGCTCCATTGAATTCAATGTTCAGTGCTCGTTTAATCGAGACGAGTACCGCGTGGTGCTCATCTCGAGTAACGAGCATCTCGAGCACCCTAATACTCGAACGAGCATCAAGCTCGGACGAGTATGCTCGCTCATCTCTACATGGTACAGCAAGTTATCTTAACCCATTAAACAGCTTTGTTATATTTTCTTAACACTTCAAACCCATTGTAAAGCAATTCAAGTTTAAATAAACCACCCTAATAGGCCTCTGTACATGTGCAGAAATTCTGCAACTGGATTTCCTACAGAATTTCCGCCCGTGGCAGCCTCCATAAGATTGCATTGCAAAACTCAATCCTATGCACACAGCTGCGATTTGTCCACGTGAAAGCAAATCGTGGCATGTTCTATTTCTGTGCGGGTCTCGCAGAGGCTCGCACAGAAATGTCAGTAGTGACGGGCTGGCTCCGCTCTGCGCATGCGCCGGCTGACTGGCAGCCGGTGCATAGCAGAGACTAAAGACGCCAAAGACGCCGGGAGCAGGTGAGCCGCAGGCCACTGCAGGGGCACGGGTCTGCATTTTGCTGCGAGAATTCTCGCAGCGGGATCCGACCTGGCTGTCTCCAGGCGACCATAGTGTGAGTGAAACTATAGTGTCTGTTGAACACAATCTTGTTTCCCTTCCATTTTGACTTATTTACTTGACATATGTTCAGATATTTTTGTAAAGACGATTGCAAAGCCTGAAGAAGTAAAAACTGTGCATAACTTTATGCTCATACAAATGTGTAGCCAGACAGCTGACTAAATATGGACTTTGTCGTAGAAATGTATTAGTAAATAGAACATTTTATTATCTTTTTTACTTTATTTGATTTTCTGTAGATTTAAACCATGACTAAGCTTAGGAATACTTATAGATTACCAATTAATGATCTCAGACAGCTCATCATGACCAAGTGACCAAACAACTGATGTCACTGCACGAGCTAAAAGGCATAACAAGTTATGCATATGTTGAATCAGGTGACTTTTGGTCACCTGACTTCAATATATTTGTCTTAAAGGACTATAAATTATTTGGCTGTACGACAAATAAACAGAATCATTAGCAATTTACACAAATCAGTGTGTGACCTGTGATTCTCCGAGCGGTTCATATTAACTCTTAATATGGAACACCAAAAAGATACATATAGCACTACATTGCACTAAAAATAGAATGGCACACCATATCATGTCATGTTAAGAGTCAAGCTAAAGAAAAATACACCTGTATTGCTTGAGAAAGAGGCCCTGGAGCCTAGAAATGTGTTGTAGAGTCTTGAGTGCAATAAATCTTGTATTCCGTCCATTGAGACCTCTGGTCAGACACATTGCATATGTCTTTTTCATTCCAGTGGGATTCTCATATCACAACCCAGTGTTCCTTTCCATAGTGTGGCTGGCACCTGTTGTGGGGATTGTAGACATTAACCGCCAGATCTGACAGATAATTATGTTGTGCTCAGTATACACAAAGTAACACGTTGAATGTTTGATTCTTGATTAACCAGCTGACATGTTGTTAATTATTAACCCTATGGGTGCTATATGTGCCTTAGGCTTTTCCTTGCTATATTGCATGAACACTAGGAAGGGTGTTAGCAAGTCGTTGTGGGGTTTTGAGTTAGCAAGTGCTAGGTCTGTACTTTTGTGAGCTGGGGAGGCGAGGCTAAACATTTAGTCAGTAGACAGACTTGCCTAAGACTTCTATTTGTTCATGCCCTGTGATATATGAACTGCACTGTGGTTTTGGTGTGAAGACTGAATAAAAACTGACACGGCCAATTTAACATGAAACCATGTTTCAGAGTACATTTTGTGTGCGTCAATCATCTTACCCCAAAAAATGGCTGACCCAGTGAGCTAGCATATCCCAAGTATCACAATATACAATCTTTAATTTATTCTTTTTGGATATTTCCAGCAGCTCCATTGAAATGAATGGAACACTGGCTGTGCATGCTTAGCCAGTGCTCAATTCACAGTGACGTTACTGCAGTAGGAGAAGCAAACCCAGTAATGATTGGAGAGTGGGACATGGGAGTCCAGTTCTGCAGATTGCCTGAAGTCTCAGCAGTGAGACCCACTCCAATTAGCAACCTATACCCTAACCATAACTTGCAATTCAGGTCCAACCCCTTTTAAAATATGCCATCATTCTATTGGAACAGGTGTGAACATGATAACGACAGATATTGTATTGATTTTATTGATGTTTTTAATGATAGTTTTACGTTGTTTTGTAGATTTTTTAAAAGTTACTGACAGCAGGATCCCACATTAATTGTATACACACATGTATATACATATCTCCTTAGTGCACCTTAATGACCCGTTAATTTTTTTCATCGTTGTGTTCCAGTAGCCATCTCTTTAAAATTTTTCCATCAATGTAGCCATATGAGGCCTCGGTCAGACGAGCAATTTTTTTTAGTGAATGAATAGGCGTGCTTAAAAGGTGGCTCTATTAAAACCAATGCTTTCCAATAAAAGCGTTCACATGTTCGTTTTTTAGAGGCACTAAATAATCACACCTGAAAAGATAGGACATGCGAGTGCAAATGCAGCTGTTCACGTGATATCTCTACACGCAATGTGCATTTTGTTTTCGTGCGGCTTTTTATCTGACCGAGCCTAGGGGGTGTGTATTTTGTGGGACAAATTGTAATTTTTAATGGCATCATTTTAGGGTACATATACTGTACTGTATAACTTTTAATCCTTTTTTTAGGGCGATTGGGGAATAAACTGAAATTCAGCTTTTTTTTTCGTGGATTTCACTTTCATGACATCCAGTGTGCAAAATAAATAACATGATGACTTTATTCTCTGGGTTAGCAGAATTCTGGCGATACCAAGTTTATACAGTTTTTCTATGTTTTGCTATTATTCTACAGAAAAAAAAAAATTTTTTTTAAATGATTTGCATTTGTATTGCCACATTCCCAGAGTCATAGCATTTTTACTTAACCATCGAGAGAGCTCTAAAAGGCCTTCGTCAGACAAGCAATTTTTTGAACACATGAATAGGTGTGCTTAAAAAGTAGCTCTATTAGAACTAGAGATGAGCGAGCACCAAAATGCTCGGGTGCTCGTTACTCAAGTCGAACTTTCCGCGATGCTCGATGTTTCGTTTGGAGTAACGAACCCCATTGAAGTCAATGGGCGACCCGAGCATTTTTTTATGGGACCTATGCTCCGCTAAGGTTTTCATTTGTGAAAATCTGGGAAATTCAAGAAAGTGATGGGAACGAGACATAAACGGATGGGCGAGGGGCTACATGTTGGGCTGCATCTCAAGTTCCCAGGTCCCACTATTAAGCCACAATAGCGGCAAGAGTGGGCCCCCCCTCCAACAATTTTTACTTCTGAAAAACCCTCATTAGCACGGCATACCTTAGCTAAGCACCACACTACCACCAACAAAGCACAATCACTGCCTGCATGACACTCCACTGCCACTTCTCCTGGGTAACATGCTGCCCAACCGCCCATTTCAGTAATAGTAGCAGTCAAGACAGGCCCCAGTAACAATTCCAAAGTAGCAGTTTAGGGGGAGCACAGTATTAGTTCCATTTCAGTAGTAGTAGCAGTCTAGACACGCCCCAGTAACATATCACTAGCCGCAGTATAGGGGGAGCACAGTATTAGTTCCATTTCAGTAGTAGTAGCACTCAAGACAGGCCACAGTAACATTCCCGTTGCAGCAGTTTAGAGAGATAACAGTCTCTTTCACATTTCAGTAGTTGCAGTATAGACAAGGCCCCAGTTACATTTATGTAGCAAAAGTGTAGGCCAACCCCACACACCTTGCTGTACCATGAGTGCAGGCGAAGCCCACAAAAATTACTAGGATTACACTGTAGGCGAGGGCCCAAAAAAATTGGTGTACCAACAGTACTATTGTACCTCAGAAAAATTGCCCATGCCCAACCAAGAGGGCAGGTGAAACCCATTAATCGCTTAGCGTACTGTGGCTTAATTTGTAACTAGGCCTGGAGGCAGCCCAGTTAAAACAAAAATTGATTCAGGTGCAAGTTTCAACGCTTTAATGAGAATTGAAACGTATAAACATTGTTTACAAAAGTAATATGACTGAGCCTTGTGGGCCTAAGAAAAATTGCCTGTTCGGCGTGATTACGTGAGGTTTCAGGAGGAGGAGCAGGAGGAGGAGGATGAATATAATACACAAATTGATGAAGCTAAAAGGTCCCCGTTTTTTATGGTGATAGAGAACGATGCTTCCATCCGCGGGTGCAGCCTACGTATTGTTTAGGTACCGCTGCTGTCCGCTGGTAGAGAACAGAAGTCTGGGGAAAACCAGGCTTTGTTCATCTTTATGAGTGTAAGGCTGTCGGCACTGTGAGTTGACAGGCGGGTACGCTTATCCGTGATGATTCCCCCAGCCGCACTAAACACCCTCTCTGACAAGACGCTAGCCGCAGGACAAGCAAGCACCTCCAGGGCATACAGCGCGAGTTCAGGCCACGTGTCCAGCTTCGACACCCAGTAGTTGTATGGAGCAGATGCGTCACGGAGGATGGTCGTGCGATTGGCTACGTACTCCCTCACCATCCTTTTAGAGTGCTCCCGCCGACTCAGCCTTGACTGGGGAGCGGTGATACAGTCTTGCTGGGGAGCCATAAAGCTGTCAAAGGCCTTGGAGAGTGTTCCCCTCCCTGCACTGTACATGCTGCCTGATCTCCGCGCCTCCCCTGCTACCTGGCCCTCGAAACTGCGCCTTCTGCCACTAGCGCTGTCGGATGGGAATTTTACCATCAGCTTGTCCGCCAGGGTCCTGTGGTATAGCATCACTCTCGAACCCCTTTCCTCTTCGGGTATGAGAGTGGAAAGGTTCTCCTTATACCGTGGGTCGAGCAGTGTGTACACCCAGTAATCCGTAGTGGCCAGAATATGTGTAACGCGAGGGTCACAAGAAAGGCATCCTAACATGAAGTCAGCCATGTGTGCCAGGGTACCTGTACGCAACACATGGCTGTCCTCACTAGGAAGATCACTTTCAGGATCCTCCTCAGGCCATACACGCTGAAAGGATGACAGGCAAGCAGCATGAGTACCCTCAGCAGTGGGCCAAGCTGTCTCTTCCCCCTCCTCCTAATGCTCCCCCCCTCCTCCTCCTCCAAAACGCGCTGAGATATAGACATGAGGGTGCTCTGACTATCCAGCGACATACTGTCTTCCCCCGCCTCCGTTTCCGAGCGCAAAGCGTCTGCCTTTATGCTTTGCAGGGAACTTCTCACGAGGCATAGCAGAGGAATGGTGACGCTAATGATTGCAGCATCCCCGCTCACCATCTGGGTAGACTCATGTTGGAGTTGGTATTCCACTATAGCTCTACACTGCTCATAGAGCCTGGCCAACATGTGGAGCGTAGAGTTCCACCATGTGGGCACGTCGTACAGCAGTCGGTGCACTGGCAGATTAACCGATGTTGCAGGGTCCGCAGGGTGGCAGCATCCGTGTTGGACTTGCGGAAATGTGCGCTGACCCGGCGCACCTTTCGGAGCAGGTCTGACAGGCATGGGTAGCTTTTCAGAAACCGCTGAACCACCAAATTAAAGACGTGGGCCAGGCATGGCACGTGCGTGAGGCTGCCGAGCTGCAGAGCCGCCACCAGGTTACGGCCGTTGTCACACACGGCCATGCCCGGTTGGAGGCTCAGCGGCGAAAGCCAGCGGTTGGTCTGCTCTGTCAGACCCTGCAGCAGTTCGTGGGCTGTGTGCCTCTTCTCTCCTAAGCTGAGTAGTTTCAGCACGGCCTGCTGATGCTTGCCCATCGCTGTGCTGCCATGCCGCGCGACACCGACTGCTGGTGACGTGCTGCTGCTGACACATCTTGATTGCGAGACAGAGGTTGCGTAGGAGGAGGAGGGTGGTTTAGTGGAGGAAGTATACACCGCCGCAGATACCAGCACCGAGCTGGGGCCCACAATTCTGGGGGTGGGTAGGACATGAGCGGTCCCTGGCTCTGACTCGGTCCCAGCCTCCACTAAATTCACCCAATGTGCCGTCAGGGAGATATAGTGGCCCTGCCCGCCTGTGCTTGTCCATGTGTCAGCTGTTAAGTGGACCTTGCAAGTAACCGCGTTGGTGAGGGCGCATACAATGTTGCGGGAGACGTGGTCGTGCAGGGCTGGGACGGCACATCGGGAAAAGTAGTGGCGACTGGGAACCGAGTAGAGCGGGGCGCCATCATGTTTTTGAAAGCCTCCGTTTCCACAAGCCTATACGGCAGCATCTCCAGGCTGATTAATTTGGCTATGTGCACGTTTAACATTTGAGCGTGCGGGTGCGTGGCGGCGTACTTGCGCTTGCGCTCAAACAGTTGCACCAGCGACGGCTGGACGCTGCGCTGAGAGACATTGCTGGATGGCGCCGAGGACAGCGGAGCTGAGCGTGTGGGTGAAGGCCGGGAGACGGTCGTGCCTGTGTCCTGAGAGGGGGGTTGGATCTCAGTGGCAAGTTGGGGCACAGGGGGAGAGTCAGCGGTGCAAACCGGAAGCGGTGAACAGCCTTCGTCACACCTTGTGGGGTGCTTGCTGGTGGTGGTGAGGCTGGTGGTGGTGGCTCCCCTGCCGATCTTAGCGCGACAAACCTTGCACACCACAGTTCGTCGGTTGTCTGCACTCTCTGTGAAAAACTGCCACACCTTTGAGCACCTCGGCCTCTGCAGGGTGGCATGGCGCGAGGGGGCGCTTTGGGAAACAGTTGGTGGATTATTCGGTCTGGCCCTGCCTCTACCCCTGGCCACTGCACTGCCTCTTCCAACCTGCCCTGCTGCTACACTTGCCTCCCCCTCTGAAGACCTGTCCTCAGTAGGCTTAGCAAACCAGGTGGGGTCAGTCACCTCATCGTCCAGCTGCTCTTCCTCCAAATCCTCTGTGCGCTCCTTCCTCGGACTTACTGCCCTTACTACTACCTCACTGATAGACAACTGTGTCTCATCGTCATCATCCTCCTCACCCACTGAAAGCTCTTGAGACAGTTGCCGGAAGTCCCCAGCCTCATCCCCCGGACCCCGGGAACTTTCCAAAGGTTGGGCATCGGTCACGACAAACTCCTCCGGTGGGAGAGGAACCACTGCTGCTCAATCTGGGCAGGGGCCCGAGAACAGTTCCTGGGAGTCTGCCTGCTCCTCAGAATGTGTCATTTTCATGGAGTGAGGAGGCTGGGAGGAAGGAGGAGCAGCAGCCAGAGGATTCAGAGCTGCAGCTGTGGACAGCGTAGAAGACTGGGTGGTCGATAGATTGCTGGATGTACTTTCTGCCATCCACGACAGGACCTGCTCACACTGCTCAGTTTCTAATAAAGGTCTACCGCGTGGACCCATTAATTGTGAGATGAATCTGGGAACCCCAGAAACTTGCCTCTCCCCTAATCCCGCAGCAGTCGGCTGTGATACAACTGGACCAGGAGCTCGGCCTGTGCCCACACCCTGACTTGGGCCTCCGCGTCCTCACCCGTGTCCACGTCCTCTAGGCTTACCCCTACCCCTCAGCATGGTCTATTACAAGTAGAGCAGAAACAGAACGCTGTAATTAAATGTGACGCTTATTGGCCTGTGGTTGGAGGCTGACTCCGCTTACGGAACGCACAGCAGAGCCAGGAAACAATTATGCGCAAGCCTGTAGTGAGACCTAGGTGCGTATGACTGAGCTACTGGAATTCACAGCGCAGAACCAGTCAAGTGGACAAAGGCCAGTGGTAGGCCTTAAGTATTTTACTTCAATTTTTTAAAATGGTGAGGGGAAAAACCAGACAGACACCGTATGCAGCGTATATATGTATACTCTTTCCCTCTGGCGGGATGACGGCAATCATGTAACGGACACACAGCAGAACCAGGAAACAATTATGCACCAGCCTGTAGTGAGACCTAGGTGCGTATGACTGAGCTACTGGAATTCACAGCGAAGAACCAGTCAAGTGGCCAAATGCCAGTGGTAGGCCTTAAGTATTTTGCTTCAATTTTTTAAAATGGTGAGGTGAAAAACCAGACAGACACCGTATGCAGCATATATATGTATACTCTCTCCCTCTGGCGGGATGACGGCGATCATGTAACGGACACAGCAGAGCCAGGAAACAATTATGCGCAAGCCTGTAGTGAGACCTAGGTGCGTATGACTGAGCTACTGGAATTCACAGGGCAGAACCAGTCAAGTGGCCAAAGGCCAGTGGTAGGCCTTAAGTATTTTACTTCAATTTTTTAAAATGGTGAGGTGAAAAACCAGACAGACACCGTAT
Source organism: Eleutherodactylus coqui (assembly GCF_035609145.1). Lineage (NCBI taxonomy): Eukaryota > Metazoa > Chordata > Amphibia > Anura > Eleutherodactylidae > Eleutherodactylus > Eleutherodactylus coqui. The sequence continues at coordinate 231,858,076 of NC_089842.1, forward strand.
GCAGCGTATATATGTATACTCTTTCCCTCTGGCGGGATGACGGCAATCATGTAACGGACACAGCAGAGCCAGGAAACAATTATGCGCAAGGCTGGGTATTAATCAGCGACTACTACCCCCAGCAGACACGCCGTAAACTGAAGACGGTCACAGGCAGGCCAAATATAGTATTTTTTCCACTTTTTGGGAAAAAAGCCCACTGCCTGTGATATAGCCTGTATATGGATTTCCCAGTTGGAGGATGACTGGTTACTGAAAGCACATTGTAGCCAGGAAACAATTATGTGCAAGGCTGGGTATTAGTCAGCGACTACTACCCCCAGCACACACGCCGTAAACTGAAGACGGTCACAGGCAGCCCAAATATAGTATTTTTTTCCACTTTTTAGGAAAAAGCCCACTGCCTATATAGCCAGTATATCTCGTTCCCTGTACCACTGTCCCTGCCTCAGCAGTACTGCCCCTATACTCTGTAAAATGACTGCAGACTGAGGACGCTATGGTCTGCACGCCCGATATACAAAGAAAAAAAAATTGTGCAACACTGCTAAAAGCAGCCTCTACAGTACTGCACACGGTCAGATGTGGCCCTAAGAAGGACCGTTGGGGTTCTTGAAGACTAAAATAACACCTAACGCTCTCCCTATAGCAGCTGCAGCAAGACAGCACTTTCCCTGATCTCTCTAAGCGTGCATCTGTGGTGAGCTGCAGGCGGGGCAGATTTAAATACTCGGTTGTCATCTGATCTCCCCAGCCACTCACTGCAGGGGGGTGGGATAGGGCTGGAATGTCACAGGAGGAAGTTGTAATGCCTTCCCTGTGTTTCTATTGGCCAGAAAAGCGCGCAAATTTCTCAGGGAACGAAATGTAAGGGAGTCGAACATCGCGTGGTGCTCGTCTCGATTAACGAGCATCTCGAACACCCTAATGCTCGAACGAGCATCAAGCTCGGACGAGTACGCTCGCTCATCTCTAGTTTTGATCCAACAATTGGACCTTTGTCGAGCTTGACAAAGGTCCAATTGTTGGATCAAGACGTTGTTTTTTATCATGGGAGAATAAAGAGTTTGTTTTATCTTTTCATACACTCCTGGATGCTGCCACATTCTTTTGGACTTATAATATGTGATTTGAGAGACACATCTGTTCGAAAATACAATATTAACTTTGAGATGAGCTCCTGATGAACTGTCCGTAATAGGACAGGGAAACGAGTTGAGCAACCCTTTTGTTCCAAAGTCAACGAACAAAAATGTTTCTAATTAGAGATGAGCGAGCATGTTCGGTAAGGTGAGTTACTCGAGCGAGCCTCGCTCATCTCGAGTAACTGCCTTCTCCTCCGAGCATGCTCAAGGGGGTGGCGGGGGTGAGGGGCGGGCAGCGAGGGTAGTGAGGGGGAGAGAGGAGAAGGCTCGGAGGAGAAGGCAGTTACTCGAGATGAGTGAGGCTCGCTCCAGTAACTCACCTTACCGAGCGTGCTCGCTCATCTCTATTTCTAATCTTACCCTAAGAGCGACCATCTTGCTTTAAAGTTATTGACTCAGTACAAAAACAAGTATCCTTTTTTCTCTCTCCATTTTTCTGTGTTTATGGCCAGCATCCCCGTTTCCTTACTTCTCTTCCTACCCCGTCTGCCTGTCCTGCAGCTGATGTCACCACTGATGTGCTGCAGGGGGTATGGAAGGAAGTACAGAAGAATCTGGAGGTAGTGGGGTCTTGCATGCAGTTGCGCAGTGGGAGAAGCCTCTCAGTTTCTGAACCTTACAGGGTGGGTCAGAAGGTGTATCTGTCATCCAGGAACCTAAGATTGAAGGTCCCGTCCTTAAAGCTTGCGCTTTGTAGGCCCTTTTACCATCACGCGTGTAATTAACCCGCTCGCTTACGAACTTGAGTTGCCAGCCACGTGGAAAGTGCATAAGGTTTTCCACAAGTCCTTGTTGAAACCCCTTGTCCCTTCGGTGAGGCCCACCTCCGGTCCCCCCCCCCTCCCACCCTGGTGCGGGGCGAGGTTGAGTATGAGGTTGAGGAGATCCTGGATTCTCATCTGCGACGGGGGACCTTGCAATATCTGGTGGCTTGGAAGGGTTTTGGTCCTGAAGACCATTCCTGGGTGGCTGCACGGGACGTTCACGCTCCCGTGTTGGTACGGCGTTTTCACCGTCGTTTTCCGGATAAGCCTGGAGGTCCCCCGTCAGAGGGGGGGTAATGTTACCGTGCAGGGCGGCACGGGGTCCCGTGGTCAGCGCGCGCTGCTACGGCTTTGGCGTCCTGGAGCTCTGACGTCAGGGCTTCCCCGGCGACGTAGGGCAGCTGGTGTGCGGCGGCAAGGGCATGTCCGCCCGTAGGGTGCCGGCCGTACCCCTCCGTGAGTGGGGGAGTTGGCTCCTCCCACTCTCCACCCCTGGGTGGAGTCTTGTAGTCATAAGGCTGGCAGTGACCTGAGCTCACTGCCAGTTATTGGTTCTGTCAGCTCCTAGTCAGTCCTGTCTGCAGTTCGTCTCAGTCAGTTCCCTAGTTTGCTCACCAGCTTCCTCTTCCAGCTTGCCTTGTGCTTAGTATTTTCTGTTTGGTCCCTTTCTGCCTTCTTGTCGGTACTCTGGCCCCATTAGTTAGGTACTCTAGTGCAGTCGCCAGGTCCCTAGCCACAGTAGGGACCGCCGTCCAGTTGTCCACCTGGGGTTAGCCAGGTCGAGGCAAGTAGGCAGGGACAGTGGGGGTGTGGTAAGTTCAGGGCCCCCCATCTGGCGCCCGGGGGGTCAGAGTGCCGTAACAGTCATCCTGTCGTATCCTGCTTTATAGGTACCACTTTTCTAATCTTAAAAAAAAAAACTTTCTTATAGGATGAAGTAGCAACTCCCAACTTCCTGTCATGTTATAGATGTAACATTAGATTAACTTGACTATTTGCTAACTATCTGTGACAAGTTATCTTGTCTTAAAAAATTAAAAAATATATTGCTATCTTATCCTATTACAGCAAATGCAATTGTAAAGCAATGCAAAGGGCAAATAGAAAATAGTGTAACAGAAAGATAATTTAATGTGCTAAGAGTCAAGTTAAAATGTGCTACATCTGTATAGTCCCTGAGACTTGCCTGCTGGCTTTAAGAACACATGAAAAGCAGGGTCTAAATTCAGCCTTATAGCAGGAGTCAGCACCTAGTTAGTGCCACCCATCATCACCTAAGTCCTCTACTGAGCAGTTTAAGTAGCCATGGACACCCATCTGTGGACACCCATTTTTGAAATCTTACCATCTTTGCTGTCGCTCTTTGACACCTTGTTTCCTCTTCCAACTGTCTGACCAATCAGATGCCCTACTTTCTCTGATACCTATCACTCTCTGCTACCTCAATTTCCTTGCTGGCTCTCTCTGATACCTCAAGATCAACTGCTAAGGTTTGGAATACAAGTGCCTAAATGCACTGCAATTACTGCCTAAAAGACAGCATTGTGGTCTGAACTACTATTTGGGAGCTCAGAGTGGGCAGAATGTTAAGAGGGAAATATTAGGGCAAAGTGACTCTAAAGATTAGAATGGAACCTTGCATGTTCGCTGTTTAATTTAGTTCCAGGGTGATTCTCTTTCTAGAAAGCCCTTCTGCAACCTAGCTGCCCAAAAAAGTGCCAGAGCAATAACCTGGCTCCACTTCTCTCCACCGATCCTACTTTATAACATGTTTCACATGGATATAACAAGTTTAACATGACAAGCTCTTTCTAAAGTGCATCAATCACATAGTAAAAACTAATTCACTTAGGACAGTTGTATTAAAGGGGTTGTCTCGCGAAAGCAAGTGGGGTTCAGCACTTCTGTATGGCCATATTAATTCACTTTGTAATATACATCGTGCATTAAATATGAGCCATACAGAAGTTATTCACTTACCTGCTCCGTTGCTGGCGTCCCCGTCTCCATGGCTCCGTCTAATTTCGGGGTCTTCTTGCTCTTTTAGACGCGCTTGCGCAGAAGGGTCTTCTCCTTCTGGTCGGTCCGGGCACGAGTGGCGTTCTGGCTCCGCCCCCTTCTAAGCATCATCGTGTAGCTCTGCCCCGTCACGTGTGCCGATTCCAGCCAATCAGGAGGCTGGAATCGGCAATGGACCGCACAGAGCCCACGGTGCACCATGGGAGAAGACCCACGGTGCATCATGGGTGAAGATCCCAGCGGCCATCTTGGAGAAGGAAGAAGTAGGAAGAAGGAAGAAGTCGCAGAGCGGGGATTCGGGTAAGTAATTTTTTTATTTTTTATTTTAACACATCCCTTGGGTTTGTCCTGCGCTGAATGGGGGGGCCTATGCAAAAAAAAAAAATGTTTCGGCGCGACACAACCCCTTTAAGGGAGGATGTACTGCTCCCTGTTATTAATATTTTTCCACCTATCCATATATCTTCCTACTTGATTCTGAAAACTGTGGAAACATGTCTTTATTACCACTTGGCACACTGCATACAATCACATTGTTGTCCTATTGTTTTTAGATGGCATACTGTAGATTCGATTTTGTGATGCATGGAAGACTAGAGATGTGCTAAAGTTATTAAGATCTGTTGCATCGTTCTCCAGTGGCATTGCACTAAGACCGTTTTTAGTAAATGTCCCCCTAAGTGTTGTAATAATTGGAAAATTGCAGATTTCCTTGGTAGGCCATATCCACTGGGGGCATTTAATGTTAATTACTTCATGAAAAAAAAAACACTGAACCCAATATATGTTGGAGACTTAAAGGCTTCTTATCCTTTGCTAGACAGATTGCTCGTGAGAAGAACATACATTCTTAAGACTAAAAATTAAACAAAGAAGATCTTAATGTTGTTTTTGAAGAATAAGTAGAAAACATCAGAAAATATTTTAGGTATAATTTTTTTCTCTTAGGCCGGAGGTCAGACTTATCCTGCTACCTCATTTCCTTGAAGTTATTTATCACCTTGGATCTTTTGGTGCTTTCTTTGGTCTTATTTTTCTTGCTTGTATCTTTTTTGTATCTTTATGATTAGACTGTCTACTCAGTGATTTCTGTGAGCCGTTACCGTTTGTTATTAGAGCTTTGATGCACTATAACTTTATAATGACTATATGAATCTACCATGTCCACTCCATGTTTGCTACTTATTTATATATATATATATATATATATATATATATATATATATATATTTTTTTTTTTTTTTTTTTTTTTTCCATTAAGAAAGCTTTTTTTTCAATCGGTAACTTACAGATTTTTGTCATTTTGTGTGAGATTCACTGCCTGGGCAACGAATAATAGAAATCATAATAAAGAATAAGAAATACGTATTTAGCCATTACTTTGTTTTCTTTGTATATATTAACTCCTTTCCCTATTTGGACATATAGCATTTTCCAAATCCTTACAGAGCATTTGTGTCTGACAGCCACTAGCATATCATTATGTACATGTATTTAGAGATACTGTATACAATCATACTATGATTGCATAATATAAACAATGTTAAATCCTGCCGAAGGGCTAAAAAAGTTATAAAGAAATTATAATAAAGAATGAAGTCACAGAACAAGGAAAAAAATTAAATAAAAAGTCACAACATTGTACAAAAAGATTCAAATATTTGTTAATATTTTAAAGGGGTCATCCCTTGAACTCATATTGATTTACTGGCTTATCATGCCAAATATAAAATTTTTTCAGTTGGAATTTCAAAAAAATACTAATGTGTCTAGAGATTGATGTTGCAAATTTGTTTTTCTTATTTCCCTCTCAGATTACCCACCTAATGTCTTAATACATGTGCGAGTATCTCAGTTCCACTGCCCAAGTTTTCTACAGATGGCAAAGTGATTCCTGCTATTGTGCATGTCAGTCAATGAAAATTGGTGCACTACAAGCTGTTTTTTTTAAGTAAAACATGTAACTCAGCACACAATAATGCTCTTAAAATAAAGTTGTTCATTTTATAGACTGCCAGAATATTTTTAGTAGATGTCTTGTGCATGAATTCATATAAAGCTGTCATTATACTGTTCCAGAATTCACTTTTTTTTCTGTTAACTCACTTGTGTTTTTATTTTTTATATTTTTTCCTTTGTTAAGAAGTAGAGATGAGCGAGCACCAAAGTGCTCGAGTGCTCGTTACTCGAGTCGAACTTTCAGTGATGCTCGAGAGTTCCCCCCGCACTGTCAGCATAACGATCATTCTCCTCTGCCACAGCTGTAACAGCTGTGGCAGAGAAGAACGATGTTAGCCCATTGAATTCAATGAAGCCGGCAATACATTGAATTCATGAATGGGTGTGAGTGACATCTGCCTCTGACCAATCAGAGGCAGCTCATTCAGCAGGCGGGGATTTTAAATCCCCGGCTGCTGAATATTACAGAGAGCAGTTCAGGAGAACTGCCAGCTGGCCGCAGCTAAACTCCGTCTGCCGGGACCAGGTGAGTATATATATTTTTTTTATTTTTACACATTTCTGGATGAATTGCAGGGAAGGGCTTATATATTTAAGCCCTTCCCGAAAATTCATTGTGCGATCGCCGGCAGCCCATTGCTTTCAATGGAGCCGGCTGTATTGCTGGCTCCATTGAATTCAATGGGCTAACATCGTTCTGCCGGGACAAGGTGAGTATATATTTTTTTTTTACTTTTTACACATTTTAGGATGATTTTCAGGTAAGGGCTTATATTTTTAAGCCCTTCCCGATAATTCATCCCGCGCTCGCCGGCAGCCCATTGCTTTCAATGGAGCCGGCTGTATTGCCGGCTCCATTGAATTCAATGGTCAGTGCTCGTTTAATCGAGACGAGCACCGCGTGGTGCTCGTCTCGAGTAACGAGCATCTCGAGCACCCCTAATACTCGAACGAGCATCAAGCTCGGACGAGTATGCTCGCTCATCTCTATTAAGAAGTGAATTCTAATTAAAAAAAATGTAATTCCTAATAATTCTTTATAACAATTATGTCATATAAAATAAAGATTGTTTGCTGTTAATTTCTGATTTAGAGGAAATGGTATTCGAAAAATAAGAGCAATGGATAAAACTCTTTCAAGGACGTGTTTTCTCGATCATAGAGAGAATATCAATTTCCCAATAATTGTACCGAATGCATCATCCTAGGTCCTTGATTGGGACTTTTTAACTATGTTGGATTTCAGATACAATACATAAAATGAACTCTGACAATTCCACCCCAGTAACTTACTTTGCCTTGGCTGGGCTTGGAATTCAAAATGATTTCCAGATTGCTTTCTTCTTAATTATTCTGTTATTATATATAGTAACTTTGTTGGCAAATATGTTGATTATGATTATCCCTATTTTTGATTTCACCCTCCATACACCCATGTATTTCTTCCTGTACAACTTGGCCTTCCTTGACATATGTTATGCAACAGTGGTTGTCCCCAAGATGATTATAGATTTTATGGCTCAGAAGAAGCATATTTCCTTTTGGGGCTGCATGCTACAAATACATTTCTTTCATTTCTTGGGCAGTACAGAAATCACACTGTTTTCAGTTATGTCCTATGACAGATATGTTGCTATTGCACAACCTTTGAGATACAAAACCATCATGAGTTATAAAGTCTGCTTTGGTTTAGCTTCGTGTTCCTGGATTATTGGATTTTTTCATGCGTTGGTACATACTATAATGACAGCAAGGCTTCCATTCTGTGGACCAAATATAGTAGAACATTTCTTTTGTGATGTTAAACCTGTGCTTAACCTGGCCTGTACAGATGTATCTCTTAATTTGAAGCTTCTTTCTAGAGTCACTGGAACACTTTGTATAACAACCTTGATATTAACAATGCTTTCCTATGTCTTTATTAGCAAATTTCTTTTAAAAATAAAGACTTCACAAGGACGACGACGTGCATTATCTACGTGTAGTGCTCATTTTACTGTAGTCACTCTACAATATGGAACAGCCATTTTCACCTACATGCGTTCTTCTACTAAAGATTCTTTAAATCAAGACAGATCGGCTGCCATTATGTTCTCTGTTATAACCCCAGCATTAAATCCAATTATATATACATTAAGAAACAAAGATATGAAGAAAGCCTTGAAGAAGTTGCTCAAAATGTCTAATTGAGTAAATATACGCAATATCAAAAAACCTTGCAGAATACTTTTATATATATATGAAATTAAGTCATTTATATGTATCTAATACTTAATGTTTTTCTGCATAATAAACTAATTAAAAAACTTGATTTAAAAAGTACAAAAATATCTCAGTTTTATCATCTATATATATAAAATTGAATGTCTGTCTGTCTGTGTGTGTGTGTGTGTCTGTCTGTCTGTTTGTCCTTTATGCGCTACTACACCATTCATCCGATCGCCATGAAACTTTGGGAAGTTGTTGAGTACACACCTGGGAAGATTATAGGCATAGTACATCTATCCTATGATAAATGGCGTACGTGCAAGCGTCGTCGACAGTTACACCCCCCCCCCATGTAGATCGTTCGATTTCCATCATTGCCACTAATTCTCTCACTTCCCGATGTCGTAGAAACATAAAATTTGGCATGAGCATTGATTATGTCGTAAATAGGAAAATCAACAAAGACTGGAGACTGCAGGGGGCTGAGGTGCGGAGCAGGGAACGGAGGGAGTGTGAGTACGGTGAGGAGACCCGTTGCCCCCCCCCCCAAACGCGGAGAAGCGGGGAATGAAAGGAGAAGCTAAACAGCTGTGCTTGTAAAGTGAGGAGACAGAGCCCGCATACTGAGCTGATCAAGAGGGCATTGTAGAAGGGCAGAAAAAGACCTGCACACTAACTGCCATATTGTTATCCAGAGGCAAGTGCACAGCTGACCACACATTACATGATGCCTCAGTTTGCTCCTGCACCCCTCCCCCAGCTGAACAAAATACTGTAAGAAGACCCCCTCCCAGCAGTGAATAACAACTTCCACGTCCCCCCCCCCCCCCCACTACTGCTTCACCATCACCAAACCTTATTAACCCCTGAGCACCCCCTTTGGTAAAAAAGAGGAATCTGCAGAGAAAGAAGGTTGCAGGGAGAACACACAGCATCACAGGCACTGCCTGAATTTTTACAGGAACTTCCTTGGTGGAGCTCTAAAACATATGAGCGCATAATTGACAGTGACTTTCATTACATTTTGCCATAGAGACTCTCTACTAACACAGTGTACCCCAGGGTCACAATGGCCCACTTTTAAAGTGCCCACTCAAGTCGGGAAGGGCACCGCGACTGGATCTTAAACCTACAAAAGACAGCTATTATGGGGAAAACAAGCCGAGATAAAAGCAACAACAGCCTAAGCACTCCTAGTCCTACTGTGAGGGTATATATATATATTGCCATATGTGTTTTTTATGCTTTTATACCTATATGCAAGTTTTATTCAATTCCAAATGAAAAAAACTTATATGTCGCCTTACATCAGATATCCCAAGGCTTTGCAAGAGATGTTCTAGAAACACAGCAAAAAAGAACCAGACATGAAGGACGCATGTACTTGGCCGTTTTCCCAGAAACAAGATATCAAGATGTTCAAATGTACATAACTTTCACTGTCTTAGGCTGAAATCCGGACTTCTTAGAATTGAGTGGGTGATTCTTTGTACTGGAGTTAATTGAATACGTGATTTTCTGTACGTAAGCCAGAGGCGCCAGTATCAAGATAATGACTGTTATATGATTTTCACTGTCTCAGTCCGCAAATCCAGACTTCCCATATATGGTTATGAGCCCATCACCCCGTGCTGGGGATGGGACAAAGGGTATAAGATCTCATGTAATCTGTAATAAAGCACGTCGACGACGTTGGCACAGCCGAGAGCCATGTCCCGTGTGAGGAATGATACCAGATCCCTGTGTGGTGTCTCTTCTTACGGCCGGCAGCGGGGCAAGTGGGGTGGGCCCGATTGGTGCTGTACTTAGAATTTTAACCCTGATAAATGGCGCCCGAACGTGCGGCGACAAAACCGGAGCTTACAACGCATTCCACCCGGATCCACGCCGCAGAGAAACCGTCCTGCTTCAAACCGAGCCTGATCAACTCACTTAGAACTCCAGGTAAGACCAGCATATATTTATGTTGTGTTTTATACTGCGAGTCTTGCAGCAGGACTGACTATCTGTGGTTTGTGACCGGACGGGTTGGGTTAAGAGTTCTACACGGTAACTCGTGTGGGCTCCGGGTTTGCCGTCATGGACCACTGACCGTGATATGCGCACCAATCGGTCACCCAGAAACTAGTCTGTAGTTTATTTGTACTTTGAAGTCCGTAGCGTTTTAGCGATAGTGGAGATTGTTTGATTGTTTGTTGTATCTGCAGAATTTTTTTTCCTCTTACTTTTCATTTGGTCTCACAGAAGGAGGAACCCTCGGTTAGTTTAGTTGTTAATGGTTTAGAGGAGAGGGAAGCACTCTGTAAGACAGGTCCCATTGACGAAGGAACCCTCCGTTTTAGTTTAGTTTAGTAGTTAATGGTTTAGCTGAGGAGAGGGATGTACTCTTTGGGACTGGTTCCATAAGAAGAAGATGCCTTCGGTTGTATTGCCATATATAAGGGGCTGACAATTCGGGTCAGAAGGATGCACTCTATGGAGCGTGTTATTATTATTATTATTGTTGTTGTTGTAATATGCGTAAGACCTTATTAAAGAAGACAGAGCCCCTCAAGGGCTGCCGCCGTGTGGATGAATCTGTAAAATGTAAGAAAACTCTAATGAAAATGTGTGACACCGACCCGCACGGCAGATTACAAAATGGTGTCTGGGAGGAGGTCTTTAGGACCGAGAGGTGCCTTGGAAGATCAAGGTTTTCTAGAAAGTGGAGGAGGAGGAGAGAGAGAGAGAGAGAGAGAGAGAGAGAGAGATAGTCAGAGTAAGTTAGGTATGTACACATTATTTGTTTAAGAAAGTATCCGTAAGTGAAATGTTGAAAAGTACAGTAAGTGATCAAGAGGGCGTCAGGAGAGTGTCTATTAAAGGTTATATTGGCAGTTAGGTAGGGGAGAGAAAGTGCTGTGATTTGTTGGCAAAGAAAGAAAGAAAATGTGTATAATACAATATAGATAATAGATATGGATATATATGTGTATATATGTATATACTGTAAGTGCAAATAGTTAACTGAGCCTGCTTTTAGGGGAGAAGAGTTTGTTGACATGTAGCTGCAAGCTTGTGTTTAGTCTTCAAGGTCAAGAGATAACGAAGCGAGAGAAAGAATGCAATAATAACCCTGGATAATATCTCTGCTTGCGTAAATGGAATGGAGGCTTGAAATGAATTTAATTAGTTATACTGTCTTAGTAGGCAGGGAAATATAGTAATTTCTAATGTATATTCTTACTTATACAGGGGTTGAAAATGAATGTTGCAAGGTCCCAGGATATGTGTTAATTATGATTTCAAAATGCAGGGAATAGTTTAAGCTAAAACTTATTCAGTCTGTGTTTCATATTCGCGGAGAGATAACAGTCAGGGTCACAAGGGGGGCTGAAAAATACCCAGAGATTCTAAAACACTTCAGCGTTTAATACAGCATATAATAGCTTCAGTAGATAAGAAATATAGAATATTTCAGTCACTCAGCAAACTTTTTCACATAATTTGTCAAAGATAGCGCTCATTCACAATCTCATCTCAATAGAATCATGTAATTTATAAGATAATAGCACTCACCTCAATGTTTTTCAACTGATGTATGTATGTTTGTCAAACTTTTTTTGTCTGTGCATCTGTATGTACTGGTACACCTCAATGAGGGGGTGACGGAGCAGACTTGAGAGCATGGATGGATGAGAGTTAGTGACCCGTGTTCAAGCTGTGGTGGAATGTGTGATGTGGATAATTGACTGGGGATAAAAGTCCTCCCCATGCATGGGACTTTGCTTGGTTGAGATGTGGACGTGTGGACGGTTAAGCTGAAATGGAGCTGAGAAGACGGACGCACTGAGCCAATATCGAAGGGGTGGAGCTAGATGATGTAATAGTACGTAGTAATGTTTCATCCTTCTTGTCCAAGGGAGGGGTGAGGAGCGTGAGCAGCTAGTAAAAGTTTTTTTTTTTTTTTTTTTTCTCCCGTCTCAAATTTTGATAAGAAATTGCATGCAGGATCAGACTAATAATGAATTCACTTAAAGGGATCTCACATTTCAAATATGAATAGATGTTTGTAGATTATTCTGTCCCGATGTAACTCATGTCTGTTATACATGCTAACATCTTACAGGCCTTAAACCGGGTACTATTGTTCCAATTGCGTACCCTGGTTTAAAGGGGGGGGAGGAGAAGGCATAGGTGATCTAGGTATTGGAAGTCAGCCATTTTTAAATTTTTTGCAAGCCATTTTTTAATTTTTACATTTTTTTGCAACAAGATTCTGATCTTTTTGAAATAGAATACCAGCCTGATTGTCTAGCAGTGATGCAACAAAAAAATTTAAGTTTTAAAAAGTTACTGAAAGCCCTTGTTAATAATGCATATTTTGAGTTGTTTTTTATAGATGGTACCCAGGGTGATTGACGACTCCACACTGGATATACGGTGGTTACACAACAAGATGTCCTAAAAAGCAGAATGTCTCCGCATGTCGCAGTACAAGAAGCGGAATTAAAAGCACTCACGGAGGCGTGTGGAGTGGCCACAGGTAAGACGGCAAACATTTACACTGACTCCCGGTATGCATTTGGCATAGCTCATGATTACGGCCCAACATGGAAGGCCAGACAGTTTTTTTACCACAGCAGGACAGCCAATTAAGAATGATGCAGCAGTGCAGTCTCATGGAGGCTCTACTTCTACCTGACAAGGTGGAAAGCTCACACCAATTCCTACACCAGAGAAGCAAGAGGCAACACCATCACAGGCCACACAGCAAAAGCAGCGGCCCTCAAGCCGTGGAAGAAAAGAAGAAAAGAAGAATTCGACAATAACTTTGGACTTTGACTACACTTGGACTTTGATAACAACTTGGACTTTGATAATAATTTTGGACTTTGATTTGAACTTGGACTTTGATAAAAATTTGGCCTTTGATATGCTAAAGACTTTACAGTTAAGAAAAAGACAAATGGACTAAAAAGGGACGGCGTATGGTGAACAGTCAACAGCACTTGCCCACCATAGCCCCTGTGCCCCATGATGGCCCAGCTGACGCACCAAAAGACGCACCTCTCAAAGCAGTAATGATGTCGACGCTTGAACGAGGACGGGTGGCTCCTTGGTTTTCTGTAGCTGCTGCATCATTTGTCCAATTTTGCATGATCTTTGCCGTAAAGCAACAGGGCAGAAGTAAATTTGCCACATAACACTTGCCAGGACCACTCTACCCATTTCAGGGATTGCAAATTGGCTACACTCAGCTCCTACTTGTTGGGAAGCATGAAAATGTGCTTGTTGTTGTTGTTGATGTTTTTCAGGTTGGAGACCTACTCTGTTACCAAAGTAAATAAGCAGGTAACCGCACAGAAGCTCATGAATGAGGTAATCCGCAGATATGGGGTATCGGAAGTGATTGAGTCAAACAAAGGTACACACTTCACAGGTGAAATAATGCAACACATCATGTCTGTTTTGGGTATATTCTAGGCTTTTCACACACCCTACCATCCACGGAGTAGTGGGAAAGTAGATACAAAAGGCAATGAAGAAAATGGGCAAATCTTGAATTGAGTGTCTTTCATTAGTTTTTCTTTTTCTTAGAAGGATACATGCCACAGTATCAGAGTTTGGTGAATGATTTTCTTGTTAATTTTGTCATGAGCCTCTCCAAGGAATTGTTAGTAATGCATTCTGCAGTCTCTGCTTTTCTCCCAGGTCCTACAGATGAGTGTCACAATCTGAAACCAGGTGACAGGGTCTATGTGAAAAAGTTTGAGCGAGAAACCCGGTTTGAATGTCCTTACCAGATGTTGTTCACCCAACTACAGTCAAGCTCGAAGGAAAGCCCACTTGGATCCACACTTCGCACTGAAAAAACTAATGATCCTGCATATCCTTTACATGCTATAATGTGGTACAATTCCTCTAACACACCTTTGACTACTGTACACTAGCCCCCTGTTTCAGAACAAATTAATACAATGAAATGTGCAATATGAAGAGTACACTGAGGGTGAGAATCCAACACCGCATCGTGCTAGGAGAGACATTGACACTCCAGGTGGTAACTTTGATCCACATGTACACATAGATACAATAGGAGTGCCAAGGGGGGTGCGAGATGAATTTAATTCTAGACATCAGGTTAAAGCAGGTTTTGAGTCCTTATTTGCTATTGTTACTGTTAATAATAATGTAGATTGGATGAATTATATCTATTACAATCAGCAGAGGTTTGTAAACTACACCTGAGATGCTTTGCAAGGGTTAGCTGACCAGTTAGGGCCCACTGCATCCATGGCGTTCCAAAATAGAGTGGCCCTGGATATGATTTTAGCAGAAAGAGGTGGGGTATGTAATTTCCTGTTTGTTTATTATCCCTTTAATGTGACCAAAATTTCCCTTGTTTGAAAAAGATGAAGAGCCAGTTCCGATAGTGCCAACCAGGTACGTTACCAGAAGAATGGAGAGATGGACTAGTACTGTGTCTGCCTCGGTCTCATAAGATGGACTGTCAGTGGACTTCCCATTTGCCTAGGGAAAGTGCAGAAGACCTTAGGTTCCGGCGAGGGCACACCCTGTGGGGTGTTAACTTGTACAGATAGAGGGTATGGATGCCCGGAAATAAGCCCAGGGAATCCATGGCCTCCTTCTGAGGTGAGGTAGGGATCCCTCCCTTTTAGGAGTAGGGACTTACGGGCAGTGGAGAAACCCTGACGCAAGGGAGAGACGACCGAGGAAGAGTGCAAGGTCTGATGCTTGATCTCCATATTAAGTTTTTTAGGGGGGTTTGTGAGGGTATATATATATATTGCCATATGTGTTTTTTATGCTTTTATACCTATATGCAAGTTTTATTCAATTCCAAATGAAAAAAACTTATATGTCGCCTTACATCAGATATCCCAAGGCTTTGCAAGAGATGTTCTAGAAACACAGCAAAAAAGAACCAGACATGAAGGACGCATGTACTTGGCCATTTTCCCAGAAACAAGATATCAAGATGTTTAAATGTACATAACTTTCACTGTCTTAGGCCGAAATCCGGACTTCTTAGAATTGAGTGGGTGATTCTTTGTACTGGAGTTAATTGAATACGTGATTTTCTGTACGTAAGCCAGAGGCGTCAGTATCAAGATAATGACTGTTATATGATTTTCACTGTCTCAGTCCGCAAATCCGGACTTCCCATATATGGTTATGAGCCCATCACCCCGTGCTGGGGATGGGACAAAGGGTATAAGATCTCATGTAATCTGTAATAAAGCACGTCGACGACGTTGGCACAGCCGAGAGCCATGTCCCGTGTGAGGAATGATACCAGATCCCTGTGTGGTGTCTCTTCTTACGGCCGGCTGCGGGGCAAGTGGGGTGGGCCCGATTGGTGCTGTACTTAGAATTTTAACCCTGATACTACCAAAGGACAAACAGACATGCAACGTTTCTTAAAAGAACGCTCCTCCAGATCACCCCACCCATCAAGTAAAAAAGCGCTGAATATGACAACAACAACCCTTCTTAGGCCTCATGTCCATGGGGAAAATCAGATCCGCTGCAGATTCTCCATGGAGAATCTGCAGCGGGTCCCTCCTGCCCCGCGGACATGAGCGCTGAAAATAGGAATTTAAAAGCATTTACCCATCCGTAGCGGGCGGGGAAAGCCTTCTCTTCCTCACGGCCGGATCTTCTTTTCTGGCCGCGGATGAATTCGTCACGCCGGCGGCACGTCGCCGGCACGTCACCGACGTGCCGCGCGCATGCGTCGGGCACATCCGCCGAGCCGAAGCAAGAAAGATCCGGCCGTGAGGAAGAAAAGGCTTTCCCCGCCCGCTCCGGTTGAGTAATTCTTTTAAATTCCTATTTTAGGTCTCCCGCGGATCCGGACGGCTTCCATAGGCTTCAATAGAAGCCCGCGGGAGCCGTCCCTGCGGGAGACCCGCATGAAAATGGAGCATGGTCCAGATTTTTTCATGCTCCATTTTTTTTTTAAATCCCTTTTATTGACCATCCGCGGGTATTTATCTACCCCGCGGGTGGTCAATGCATCCCTATGGGATGCGGATCCGCGGGCAGAAGAAGAGTTAAAATCCGCTGTGGATTTTAATTCTTATTTTGCCCGTGGACATGAGCCCTAAATCTGGAGAGAGAGGAGGAAGCTTCATCAGAGGAAGAAGAGAGCGAACATGTTTCCAAACGTTTCATGAGGGATCTGATTACGAGAGCATTACACTCAGTCAGGTGAGATCTCTCTGAAACTAAAGAAGAACTCAAACATATGGGGAGAAGAGTCGAGGAACTCGAATCGTCCTCAGCTACCATCATAACACACTCAACAGAACTAACCGAAGTAATCAAAGATCATCACTCCCAACTGAGTCGTACGTTGATCATGCAAGAAGACCTGGAAAACAGGAACAGGCGCAGCAACATTAGATTCAAAGGCATCCCAGAAACATGGGCGACCGAAGTCCTCCCAAAGATAACCACGGAAATATTTACATCACTCTTGGGTCCAGACAGAACAGCCAGTATCTCAATCGAACGCATCCACAGGGCACTGAGACCACCCCCAGCCCCCTCGGAACTGCCAAGGGATGTGATTTGTAAACTTCTGACTTTCCCGGATGC
This sequence comes from Eleutherodactylus coqui, assembly GCF_035609145.1. NCBI lineage: Eukaryota > Metazoa > Chordata > Amphibia > Anura > Eleutherodactylidae > Eleutherodactylus > Eleutherodactylus coqui. Next base: position 231,874,778 of record NC_089842.1, read on the forward strand.
CCAAGCTATTCTAGAAGCAGCCAGAAGCAAAAAAGACATACAATATGGCGGCGTGACTGTCCAACTCTTCCAGGACTTAGCCTCAACAACCCTGGCTAAACGCCAGATGTTGAAACCACTGCTAGAAGCCCTAAGAGCAAAGGACATCAAATATACCTGGCTATTTCCATTCAGCATAGGAATTTTCATCAAAGGCAAACAAATTAATATCCGTTCACCAGATGAACTTGACAAATGCTGGCACCAACTAGACATGGAACCCATAGAGCTCCCCTGCTGCTGGCTTCCAATTCCAGAATTACCTAAATTCTCATGTTTACCCCCTACCAAAAGCTGGCAGCTTACAGGCCACACAAAGTCGCCTAGGGGAAAAAAGAAAAAGAGCAAAGAAGATATGGCGCATGACGACACCTGAATTAAGATTTGACTACTACTAGACAAGACCTCCACGTCGAGTGGATCCACTGTTTGCTCTTGCATATCTATGGTTACCTTTGCAGGGGGTATGGAAGGAAGTACAGAAGAATCTGGAGGTAGTGGGTTCTCGCATGCAGTTGCGCAGTGGGAGAAGCCTCTCAGTTTCTGAACCTTACAGGGTGGGTCAGAAGGTATATCTGTCATCCAGGAACCTAAGATTGAAGGTCCCGTCCTTAAAGCTTGCGCTTTGTAGGCCCTTTTACCATCACGCATGTAATTAACCCGCTCGCTTACGAACTTGAGTTGCCAGCCACGTGGAAAGTGCATAAGGTTTTCCACAAGTCCTTGTTGAAACCCATTGTCCCTTCGGTGAGGCCCACCTCCGGTCCCCCCCTCCCACCCTGATGCGGGGCGAGGTCGAGTATGAGGTTCAGGAGATCCTGGATTCTCGTCTGCGACGGGGGACCTTGCAATATCTGGTGGCTTGGAAGGGTTTTGGTCCTGAAGACCATTCCTGGGTGGCTGCACGGGAAGTTCACGCTCCCGTGTTGGTACGGCATTTTCACCGTCGTTTTCCGGATAAGCCTGGAGGTCCCCCGTCAGAGGGGGGGGGGGGGTTAATGTTACCGTGCAGGGCGGCACGGGGTCCCGCGGTCAGCTCCGGCTTCGGCGTCCTGGAGCTCTGACGTCAGGGCTTCCCCGGCGACGTAGGGCAGCTGGTGTGCGGCGGCAAGGGCATGTCCGCCCGTAGGGTGCCGGCCGTACCCCTCCGTGAGTGGGGGAGTTGGCTCCTCCCACTCTCCACCCCTGGGTGGAGTCTTGTAGTCATAAGGCTGGCAGTGACCTGAGCTCACTGCCAGTTATTGGTTCTGTCAGCTCCTAGTCAGTCCTGTCTGCAGTTCGTCTCAGTCAGTTCCCCAGTTTGCTCGTCAGCTTCCTCTTCCAGCTGCCCTCGTGCTTAGTATTTTCTGTTTGGTCCCTTTCTGCCTTCTTGTCGGTACTCTGGCCCCCGTTAGTTAGGTACTCTAGTGCAGTCGCCAGGTCCCTAGCCAGAGTAGGGACCGCCGTCCAGTTGTCCACCTGGGGTTAGCCAGGTCGAGGCAAGTAGGCAGGGACAGTGGGGGTGCGGTAAGTTCAGGGCCCGCCATCTGGCGCCCGGGGGGTCAGAGTGCCGTAACAGTCATCCTGTCGTATCCTGCTTTATTGATACCTCTTTTCTAATCTTGAAAAAAAAAAATTTCTTATAGGATGAAGTAGCAACTCCCAACTTCCTGTCATGTTATAGATGTAACATTAGATTAACTTGACTATTTGCTAACTTTCTGTGACAAGCTATCTTGTCTTAAAAAATAAAAAAATATATTGCTAACTTATCCTATTACAGCAAATGCAATTGTAAAGCAATGCAAAGGGCAAATAAAAAAATAGTGTAACAGAAAGATAATTTAATGTGCTAAGAGTCAAGTTGAAATGTGCTACATCTGTATAGTCCCTGAGACTTGCCTGCTGGCTTTAAGAACACATGAAAAGCAGGGTCAAAATCAGCCTTATAGCAGGAGTCAGCACCTAGTTAGTGCCACCCATCATCACCTAAGTCCTCTACTGAGCAGTTTAAGTAGCCATGGACACCCATCTGTGGACACCCATTTTTGAAATCTTACCATCTTTGCTGTCGCTCTTTGACACCTTGTTTCCTCTTCCAACTGTCTGACCAATCAGATGCCCTACTTTCTCTGATACCTGTCTTCACTCTCTGCTACCTCAATTTCCTTGCTGGCTCTCTCTGATACCTCAAGATCAACTGCTAAGGTGCGGAATACAAGTGCCTAAATGCACTGCAATTACTGCCTAAAAGACAGCATTGTGGTCTGAACTACTATTTGGGAGCTCAGAGTGGGCAGAATGTTAAGAGGGAAATATTAGGGCAAAGTGACTCTAAAGATTAGAATGGAACCTTGCATGTTCGCTGTTTAATTTAGTTCCAGGGTGATTCTCTTTCTAGAAAGCCCTTCTGCAACCTAGCTGCCCAAGAAAGTGCCAGAGCAATAACCTGGCTCCACTTCTCTCCACCGATCCTACTTTATAACATGTTTCACATGGATATAACAAGTTTAACATGACAAGCTCTTTCTAAAGTGTATCAATCACATAGTAAAAACTAATTCACTTAGGACAGGTGTATTAAAGGGGTTGTCTCGCGGCAGCAAGTGGGGTTATACACTTCTGTATGGCCATATTAATGCACTTTGTAATATACATCGTGCATTAAATATGAGCCATACAGAAGTTATTCACTTACCTGCTCCGTTGCTGGCGTCCCCGTCTCCATGGCTCCGTCTAATTTCGGGGTCTTCTTGCTTTTTTAGACGCGCTTGCGCAGAAGGGTCTTCTTCTTCTGGTCGGTCCGGGCACGAGCGGCGTTCTGGCTCCGCCCCCTTCTAAGCATCATTGTGTAGCTCCGCCCCGTCACGTGTGCCGATTCCAGCCAATCAGGAGGCTGGAATCGGCAATGGACCGCACAGAGCCCACGGTGCACCATGGGAGAAGACCCACGGTGCATCATGGGTGAAGATCCCAGCGGCCATCTTGGAGAAGGAAGAAGTAGGAAGAAGGAAGAAGTCGCAGAGCGGGGATTCGGGTAAGTAATTTTTTTATTTTTTATTTTAACACATCCCTTGGGTTTGTCCTGCGCTGAATGGGGGGCCTATGCAAAAAAAAAAAAGTTTCGGCGCAACACAACCCCTTTAAGGGAGGATGTACTGCTCCCTGTTATTAATATTTTTCCACCTATCCATATATCTTCCTACTTGATTCTGTGTCTTTATTACCATTCTGCACACTGCATACAATCACATTGTTGTCCTATTGTTTTTAGATGGCATACTGTAGATTCGATTTTGTGATGCATGGAAGACTAGAGATGTGCTAAATTTATTAAGATCTGTTGCATCGTTCTCCAGTGGCATTGCACTAAGACAGTTTTTAGTAAATGTCCCCCTAAGTGTTGTAATAATTGGAAAATTGCAGATTTCCTTGGTAGGCCATATCCACTGGGGGTATTTAATGTTAATTACTTCATGAAAAAAAACACTGAACCCAATATATGTTGGAGTCTTAAAGGCTTCTTATCCTTTGCTAGACAGATTGCTTGTGAGAAGAACATACATTCTTAAGACTAAAAATTAAACAAGAAGATCTTAATGTTGTTTTTAGAGAATAAGTCAAAAACATCAGAAAATATTTTAGGTATATTTTTTTTCTCTTAGGCAGGAGGTCAGACTTATCCTGCTACCTCATTTCCTTGAAGTTATTTATCACCTTGGATCTTTTGGTGCTTTCTTTGGTCTTATTTTTCTTGCTTGTATCTTTTTTGTATCTTTATGATTAGACTGTCTACTCAGTGATTTCTGTGAGCCGTTACCGTTTGTTATTAGAGCTTTGATGCACTATAACTTTATAATGACTATATGACTCTACCATGTCCACTCCATGTTTGCTACTTTTTTATATATAAATATTTTTTTTCATTAAGAAAGCTTTTTTTTCAACCGGTAACTTACAGATTTTTGTCATTTTGTGTGAGATTCACTGCCTGGGCAACGAATAATAGAAATCATAATAAAAAATAAGAAATACGTATTTAGCCATTACTTTGTTTTCTTTGTATATATTAACTCCTTTTCCCATTTGGACATATAGCATTTTCTAAATCCTTACAGAACATTTGTGTCTGACAGCCACTAGCATGTCATTATGTACATGTATTTAGAGATACTGTATACAATCATACTATGATTGCATAATATAAACAATGTTAAATCCTGCTGGAGGGCTAAAAAAGTTATAAAGAAATTATAATAAAGAATGAAGTCACAGAACAAGAAAAAAAAATAAATAAAAAGTCACAACATTGTACAAAAAGATTCAAATATTTGTTAATATTTTAAAGGGGTCATCCCTTGAACTCATATTGATTTACTGGCTTATCATGCCAAATATAAAACATTTTCCGTTGGAATATCAAAAAAATACTAATGTGTCTAGAGATTGCTGTTGCAAATTTGTTTTTCTTATTTCCCTCTCAGAATACCCACCTAATGTCTTAATACATGTGCGAGTATCTCAGTTCCACTGCCCAAGTTTTCTACAGATGGCAAAGTGATTCCTGCTATTGTGCATGTCAGTCAATGAAAATTGGTGCACTACAAGCTGTTTTTTTTAAGTAAAACATATAACTCAGCACACAATAATGCTCTTAAAATAAAGTTGTTCATTTTATAGACTGCCAGAATATTTTTAGTAGATGTCTTGTGCATGAATTCATATAAAGCTGTCATTATACTGTTCCAGAATTCACCTTTTTTTCTGTTAACTCACTTGTATTTTTATATTTTATATTTTTTCCTTTGTTAAGAAGTAGAGATGAGCGAGCACCAAAATGCTCGAGTGCTCGTTACTCGAGTCGAACTTTCAGTGATGCTCGAGAGTTCCCCCCGCACTGTCAGCATAACGATCATTCTCCTCTGCCACAGCTGTAACAGCTGTGGCAGAGAAGAACGATGTTAGCCCATTGAATTCAATGAAGCCGGCAATACATTGAATTCATGAATGGGTGTGAGTGAGATCTGTCTCTGATTGGTCAGGCTGTGACCAATCAGAGGCAGCTCATTCAGCAGGCAGGGATTTTAAATCCCCGGCTGCTGAATATTACTGAGAGCAGTTCAGGAGAACTGCCAGCTGGCCGCAGCTAAACTCCGTCTGCCGGGACCAGGTGAGTATATATATTTTTTTTATTTTTACACATTTCTGGATGAATTGCAGGGAAGGGCTTATATATTTAAGCCCTTCCCGAAAATTCATTGTGCGATCGCCGGCAGCCCATTGCTTTTAATGGAGCCGGCTGTATTGCTGGCTCCATTGAATTCAATGGGCTAACATCGTTCTGCCGGGACAAGGTAAGTATATATTTTTTTTTACTTTTTACACATTTTAGGATGATTTTCAGGTAAGGGCTTATATTTTTAAGCCCTTCCCGATAATTCATCCCGCGCTCGCCGGCAGCCCATTGCTTTCAATGGAGCCGGCTGTATTGCCGGCTCCATTGAATTCAATGGTCAGTGCTCGTTTAATCGAGACGAGCACCGCATCTCGAGCACCCTAATACTCGAACGAGCATCAAGCTCGGACGAGTATGCTCGCTCATCTCTATTAAGAAGTGAATTCTAATTAAAAAAAATGTAAATCCTAATAATTCTTTATAACAATTATGTCATATAAAATAAAGATTGTTTGCTGTTAATTTCTTATTTAGAGGAAATGGTATTCGAAAAATAAGAGCAATGGATAAAACTCTTTCAAGGACGTGTTTTCTCGATCATAGAGAGAATATCAATTTCCCAATAATTGTACCGAATGTATCATCCTAGGTCCTTGATTGGGACTTTTTAACTATGTTGGATTTCAGATACAATACATAAAATGAACTCTGACAATTCCACCCCAGTAACTTACTTTGCCTTGGCTGGGCTTGGAATTCAAAATGATTTCCAGATTGTTTTCTTCTTAATTATTCTGTTATTATATATAATAACTTTGTTGGCAAATATGTTGATTATGATTATCCCTATTTTTGATTTCACCCTCCATACACCCATGTACTTCTTCCTGTACAACTTGGCCTTCCTTGACATATGTTATGCAACAGTGGTTGTCCCCAAGATGATTATAGATTTTATGGCTCAGAAGAAGCATATTTCTTTTTGGGGCTGCATGCTACAAATTCATTTCTTTCATTTCTTGGGCAGTACAGAAATCACACTGTTTTCAGTTATGTCCTATGACAGATATGTTGCTATTGCACAACCTTTGAGATACAAAACCATCATGAGTTATAAAGTCTGCTTTGGTTTAGCTTCGTGTTCCTGGATTATTGGATTTTTTCATGCGTTGGTACATACTATAATGACAGCAAGGCTTCCATTCTGTGGACCAAATATAGTAGAACATTTCTTTTGTGATGTTAAACCTGTGCTTAACCTGGCCTGTACAGATGTATCTCTTAATTTGAAGCTTCTTTCTAGAGTCACTGGAACACTTTGTATAACAACCTTGATATTAACAATGCTTTCCTATGTCTTTATTAGCAAATTTCTTTTAAAAATAAAGACTTCACAAGGACGACGACGTGCATTATCTACGTGTAGTGCTCATTTTACTGTAGTCACTCTACAATATGGAACAGCCATTTTCACCTACATGCGTTCTTCTACTAAAGATTCTTTAAATCAAGACAGATCGGCTGCCATTATGTTCTCTGTTATAACCCCAGCATTAAATCCAATTATATATACATTAAGAAACAAAGATATGAAGAAAGCCTTGAAGAAGTTGCTCAAAATGTCTAATTGAGTAAATATACGCAATATCAAAAAACCTTGCAGAATACTTATATATATATATATGAAATTAAGTCATTTATATGTATCTAATACTTAATGTTTTTCTACATAATGAACTAATTAAAAAACTTGATTTAAAAAGTACAAAATTATCTCAGTTTTGTCATCTATATATATAAAATTGAGTGTATGCATGTGTCTGTCTGTCTGTGTGTATGTTTGTCCTTTATGCGCTACTACACCATTCATCCGATCGCCATGAAACTTTGGGAAGTTGTTGAGTACACCCCTGGGAAGATTATAGGCATAGTGCATCTATCCTATGATAAATGGCGCACGTGCAAGCGTCGTCGACAGTTACGCCCCCCCCCCACGTAGATCGTTCGATTTCCATCATTGCCACTAATTCTCTCACTTCCCGATGTCATAGAAACATAAAATTTGGCATGAGCATTGATTATGTCGTAAATAGGAAAATCAACAAAGACTGGAGACTGCAGGGGGCTGAGGTGCGGAGCAGGGAACGGAGGGAGTGTGAGTACAGTGAGGAGACCCGTTGCCCCCCCCCCAAACGCGGAGAAGCGGGGAATGAGAGGAGAAGCTAAACAGCTGTGCTAGTAAAGTGAGGAGACAGAGCCCGCATACTGAGCTGATCAAGAGGGCATTGTAGAAGGGCAGAAAAAGACCTGCTGCACTAACTGCCATATTGTTATCCAGAGGCAAGTGCACAGCTGACCACACATTACATGATTGCTCAGTTTGCTCCTGCACCCCTCCCCCAGCTGAACAAAATACTGTAAGAAGACCCCCTCCCAGCAGTAAATAACAACTTCCACGTCCCCCGCCCCCCACTACTGATCCACCATCACCAAACCTTATTAACCCCTGAGCACCCCCTTTGGTAAAAAAGAGGAATCTGCAGAGAAAGAAGGTCGCAGGGAGAACACACAGCATCACAGGCACTGCCTGAATTTTTACAGGAACTTCCTTGGTGGAGCTCTAAAACATATGAGCGCATAATTGACAGCGGCTTTCGTTATGTTTTGCCATAGAGACTCTCTAGTAACACAATGTACCCCAGGGTCACAATGGCCCACTTTTAAAGTGCCCACTCGAGTCGGGAAGGACACCGTGACAGGATCTCCAACCTACAAAAAGACAGCTATTATGGGGGAAAACAAGCCGAGATAAAAGCAACAACAGCCTAAGCACTCCTATTCCTACCAAAGGACAAACAGACATGCAACGTTTCTTCAAAAAACGCTCCTCCAGATCACCCCACCCATCAAGTAAAAAAGCGCTGAATATGACAACAACAACCCTTCTTAATCTGGAGAGAGAGGAGGAAGCTTCATCAGAGGGAGAAGAGAGCGAACATGTTTCCAAAAGTTTCATGAGGGATCTAATTACGAGAGCATTACACCCAGTCAGGTCAGATCTCTCTGAAACTAAAGAAGAACTCAAACATATGGGGAGAAGAGTTGAGGAACTCAAGTTATCCTCAGCTACCATCATAACACACTCAACAGAACTAACCGAAGTAATCAAAGATCATCACTCCCAACTGAGTCGTACGTTGATCATGCAAGAAGACCTGGAAAACAGGAACAGGCGCAGCAACATTAGATTCAAAGGCATCCTAGAAACATGGGCGACAAAAGTCCTCCCAAAGATAGCCACGGAAATATTTACATCACTCTTGGGCCCAGACAGAACAGCCAGTATCTCAATCGAACGCATCCACAGGGCACTGAGACCACCCGCAGCCCCCTCGGAACCGCCAAGGGATGTGATTTGTAAACTTCTGACTTTCCCGGATGCCCGAGCTACTCTAGAAGCAGCCAGAAGCAAAAAAGACATACAATATGGCGGCGTGACTATCCAACTCTTCCAGGACTTAGCCCCAACAACCCTGGCTAAACGCCGGATGTTGAAACCACTGCTAGAAGCCCTAAGAGCAAAGGACATCAAATATACCTGGCTATTTCCATTCAGCATAGGAATTTTCATCAAAGGCAAACGAATTAATATCCGTTCACCAGATGAACTTGACAAATGCTGGCACCAACTAGACATGGAACCCATAGAGCTCCCCTGCTGGCTTCCAATTCCAGAACTACCTAAATTCTCATATTTACCCCCTACCAAAAGCTGGCAGCTTACAGGCCACACAAAGTCGCCTAGGGGAAAAAAGAAAAAGAGCAAAGAAGATATGGCGCATGACGACACCTGAATTAAGATTTGACTACTACTAGACAAGACCTCCACGTCGAGTGGATCCACTGTTTGCTCTTGCATATCTATGGTTACCTTTGCATTTAATCTTCTCATTAACCTGCACACTCTTTTTCTCTATATGTTTAACCTAACCTTTACTCCCTAAAGCAAGAGCCACCCTATTGTGGTACCTGACTGACTAGGCCCAATTTACGTTAAAACTAATCAGTAATCTTAGACCCTACAAGTTCAAGGGTCTCTCCGTTACCGGCTCAATTGTGACTGGTGCCCCTTCTGAAAGTTGGGACACACACGCTACAATTGACCACATCTGTTACACATTAACAAATAGAACACTCCCATTTACTGTATTGAATAGACTTTTCTAGCTTCAACTCTCTTTGTACCCGCAAATACATCTACTTCCTTTCCCTCTTCTTTCAATTCGTGTCACCTATTTCGGCTCCTCCTCTTTTCTCTAACGAATCTCTTTACCCCCCCTTCCAACCTCATCTGTCTTCCCCTGTCTCATTCCATATCCTTCTCCAGAGCCGTCGACATCCGACGCAACTCAATTGAAGGACAAAACATTACCTGTGAATAACGTACATTGCATTTTTGTACTGCCATTGTTACAAGCCTTTCTGACTTCTTCGTGTCCCTTATTGCCCTATTAGGATATGACTTCCCCCCCTGGATCCCGGAGCGGGGTGGGCGCCATCAGGTTTGCGTCTTTCAACGTCCGAGGTCTCAACACGACACAATGTAGCTCAAATCCTGAAAAAACACAAACCAAAAATCCTTCTAATGCAAGAGACACACTTTAAAAAAGATAAGACCCCACCCCTACCAGGGGGAACATTCCCGCAAAGCTACCACAATACTCATCCAAGCTCTGCATCAAAGGGAGTCTCTATTTTGTTTCATAAATCTACTCCCTTTATCCTTAATGCCCAGCACACGGATGGAGAGGGCAGAGTACTCATTATTAAAGGCATATTCAACAATACTAAAATAACTATAGCGAACTTGTACGCACCTAATTCGGATCAAACCGTGTGGCTAATTAAACAATTGGAGGTCATCAAACAATTTGCCGAAGGACATATACTGGGCGGAGATCTAAACATTACTGTAAACCCACTATTAGACGCTTCGACGGGCAGGTCCCAGGTCTCGCAACCCAAACTAAAAAGATTAAACAAATCTCTTCAAGAGCTGGGGCTGGTGGATACCTGGAGATCATTACATCCCTCTACCAGGGATTACACTTTTTTTTCGCATGTACACTCCTCCTTACAAAGATTGAATTATGTATTTATTTCTTCTGGTCTCCTACCGTACCTTGGAGAAGCCAAAATAGACCCCATCACTATATCAGACCACGCACCCATGCAGATATTCACTTAGCTGACAAGACCCCACGCGAGTGGAGATGGCGACTAAATGAGTCTCTGTTAGATCCACCAAAAGAAAGAACCCAGCTGGGTGACCTAATTAAAGAGTATTTTACGCTAAACTCAAAGACGTGCACAGCTACGCTAGCATTGGAGTCCGCTGTAGGCGCGCGATTGCTGAGGGTTTGTGCAGAGGCCTATGTCCTTGGTGCAGTGAAAGTCCGCTTCCTGCCTAGGATTGCTGAAGCTGTGGGCCGAGGCTTATGTCGTGGGCGCAGTGCAAGTCTGCCATGTTTGGCCGCTCAGATCAATTTTTGGTTCATGTCTTGGGCTTCCTAGGACCCCCCTATGCTGTTGGTGCAAACTTAGTTCCCATCGCGGTGTTTGACCTGTCTGGCACAAAGGCACTGACTGACTTGGGTAGAGGGCAGAGCGCTGACGGCTTTCCCTTTGCAGTGTGGATTGAGCTATGCGACACCTTGACAGAATGAATACTGTGTGGCGCATGGATTCCCCATTGCTATGCCCACGTTTGCAGCTCCTGATGGAGGTGGCACAGGATTGGAGTTCTCATTGCTTCTGTACAGCATTGTGGGCTATCACCCCGCCCCTTTTAAAGAGGGTCGCTGCCTGGCCCTGCCAACCCTCTGCAGTGTGTGCCTGCAGTTCCTCCTCATGGCAGACGCACTTATAAATAGACATGAGGGTGGTGTGGCTGTGAGGCCAGCGTGTGGCATGAGGGCAGCTGAAGGCTGCGCAGAGACACTTTGGTGTGCGCTGTGGACACTGGGTCGTGCGGAGGGGGGGGGGGGGGGGATTAGGCAGCACGTAACCCAAGAAAAGAGGCAGGGGTGTGTTCCGCAGGCAGTGCTTGTGCTTTGTTGGAGGTAGTGTGGTGCTTAGCTAAGGTGTGCCTTGCTAATGAGGGTTTGTCCGAAGTAAAAATTGGTAGGGGGGGGCACTCTTGCTGCTATTGTGGCTGAATAGTGGGACCTGGGAACCTGAAATGCAGCCAAGAATGTTGGTCCTCGCCTGCCCTATCCGTTTCTCTGTCGTTTCCAGCACTTTCTTGGGTTTTGCAGATTTTCACAAATGAAAACCTTAGCGAGCATCGGCGATATACAAAAATGCTCGGGTCGCCCATTGACTTCAATGGGGTTTATTACTCGAAACAAACCCTCGAGCATCGCGAAAAGTTCGACTCGAGTAACGAGCACCTGAGTATTTTGGTGCTTGCTCATCTCTAATTAGGATGATGATCATCAAGACCTGGCCTCTCTGAGGGTTGAAGTTTGGAAGGTAATGGTTGGCATGCTGCCAGTGGAATAATGAAGGCTTCCATCTTGTTGGTACTGATAATTACATATTTTAGTTTACAGCTGAGGCAGGAATAGAGCCGACTATAGAACATAGCATCCCTGGAGGTCTGGGGACAGAGTTGCAGTATGCACATATCCTTGGTGGAAGCAGGCCAGATGAGATCCACATACTCCCAGACTGATTCTGGACTGATGAAGCCTTTACTTGTGATCATCTTTGGTAATTCCTGACAAAGATCAGTGGTATAGCCAGAAATTGCATTGCAAACACTTTGAAATGCTTAATAGAAAACATATGAATGAAGCCTTTCCATATTTCAGATTGAGATGAGGAGGAGTTCTGACTTTTAGTACCTAGAATATCCTTTTCATTGCTATCAAATGCCCCTCTAGTCTAAGAAAATACTAGCTTTTTTACATGGCTGTTATTGCTTCCACTTTTGTTCTGTGGCTTTACTTTTGTCCATTGGCTCATATTTGTATCTGAAGGTTGGATTTTGCCCATGGAGGCAAAATCCAAGGTGGAGGCGCGGTACCGAGCTTGACCCTGGGCCCGGTAACGTGCTTCTCACACAGACTATAGCGGGTCCTGGTCATGGTGTCTTGGCCTTGTAATGCCACCTCCTCCTCCCGCTTGGGGTCAGGGGATCAGCACTAGGCATTATGTATTTTCTCTCGTGTTACCACAGTTATCTGAGACACTGGTTTGGGCCAAAGAAGAGAAGCGTTACTGCATTGATGAGACCTTCACAGCTGTACTAGCATTGGAGTCCGCTCTATGCCCACGATTGCTGAGGGTGTGTGCAGAGGCCTATGTCCTCGGCACGGTGAAAGTCTGGCATGTTTGGGCACTATCATTTCTTCATGTTTATTACTGTCTTTGGGTTCCTTCGGCTCGCCTACACTGTGGGTGCATAAAGACTTCCCATAGCGGTGATTTACCTGTCCGGCACAAAGTCACTGACTGACTTGGGTAGGGTGCATAGCGCAGATGGCTTTCCCCTTGCGGTGTCGCTAGAGCTATCCGACACCTAGACAGAATGAATACTGTGTGGGCACATGGACTTCCCATTGCTATGTCAGTCGCGGCACCTTGGGTCTCACAAGGTGTTTGCTGGGACCGAGCCTGGCCAAGGGCCGGCTCACATCCTTCCCACACAGGCTACAGCAGGTCCTGGTCATGGTTTCTTGGCCTTGTAAGGCCACCTCCTCCTCCTGCTTGGGGTCAGGGGATCAGCATTGCACATCATGTATTTTCTCTCGTGTTTTATCACAGTTATCTGAGAAACTCTTTTGGGCGAAAGGAGAGGAGCGTTACTGCATTAATGAGACATTCACTGCTGTACTAGCATCAAAGTCCACTTCATGCCTACGATTGCTGAAGCTGTGGGCCAAGGCCTATGTCGTTGGCGCAGTGTAAGTCTGCCATGTTTGGCCACTCTGATTTCTTTATTGTTCATGTCTTGGGTTGCCTAGGACCCACCTATGCTGTTGGTACACACAGACTTCCCATCGCGGTGTTTGACCTGTCTGGCACAAAGACACTGACTGACTTGGGTAGTGGGCAGAGTGCAGATGGCTTTCCCCTTACGGTGTTGATTGAGCTATCCGACACCTAGACAGAATGAATACTGTGTGGGCACATGGATTCCCCATAGCTATGTAACTCATGCCCACGTTTGCAGCTCCTGACGGAGGTTGGCACTTTATTGGAATAAAGATCGAAAATCAATTTCTCATTGATTCTCAACTGCATTGTGGGCTATCGCCCCCCCCCCCCTTTTTAAAGAGGCCCTGCCAACCCTCTGCAATGTGTTCCTTTGGTTCTTCCTCATCACAGACGCACTTGTAAATAGACATGAGGGTGGTGTGGCTATGCAGCGAGCGTGTGGCATGAGGGCAGGTGCAGGCTGCGCATGGACACTTTTGTGTGCGCTGTGGACGCTGGGTCGTGTGGGGGGTTGGACAGCATGTAACCCTGGAGAAGAGGCAGCGGTGTGACCCACAGGCAGTGATTGTGCTTGGTTGGAGGTAGGGTGGTGCTTAGGTAAGGTGTGCCTTGCCAATGAGGGTTTGTCCGAAGTAAAAATTGTTAGGGGGGGGGGGGCACACTCTTGCCGCTATTGTGGCTTAATAGTCAGACCTGTGAGCATGAGATGCAGCCCTGCACGCTGCCCCTGCCTTGCCCTATCCGTTTCTGTGGCGTTTCCATGACTTTCGTATGTTTTCCTGATTTTTACAAGTGAAAACCTAAGCGCAGCATCCGTCATATACAAAAATGCTGTAGTCGCCCACAGACTTCAATGGGGTTCGTTACTCGAAACTAGCTCTCGAGCATCGCGGGAAGTTCGACTCGAGCAACGTGCACCCGAGCATTTTGGTGCTCGCTCATCTCTACTCCTAAAGCAAACACCTTTGTACGCTGCCTAATAACATGCTCCCTGACCTGCTGACTGCAATCCCTGCTAGCCACCATCAACTGCCCCCTGCAGTCTCACTGTTTCTGCCATCACATGGTTTAACATCTGACCATTGTTTGTGTGTAGCATCCCTCACTTTCCCTCATCATACTGTGAACATCTCCAGACCCTTTACCTTTTGTATCACTCCATTACTTGTAGTATGTAAGCTCATTGGAGCAAGACCATCACCCCTATTGTTTCCAACAACTGATTACTACTAGAGATGAGCGAACCTACTCTTTTCGAGTAATTACTCGATCGAGTACTTACGTACTCGGGGGGAAAAGATTCGGGGGGCGCCGGGGGGCAGGGGGAGGCGTGGCGGAGTGGAGGTTGCAGTGGGGAACAGGAGGGAGCCCTCTCTCTCTCCCTCTCCCCCCCTCCCCACTCCCCGCTGCAATCCCCCAATCACCCACGGCGCCCCCCAAATCTTTTCGCCCGAGTACGGAAGTACTCGAAAATCGCGGCGCTCGGGTGAAAAAGGGGCATGGCTGAGTACGTTCGCTCATCTGTAATTACTACATGAAACCGTGGTTCTGAAATTTTTGTACTTTTGTCTTTCTGTATTCCCCCTGTCTTTGCAAGCGCTGCACAATATGTTGGCGCTATACAAATAAAGATTATTATTATAATAAAGATTATTATTACCATGCCCCCTCCTCTTTCCAGGCTTTATAAATTAAAGGGGTTGTCCCGCGGCAGCAAGTGGGTCTATACACTTCTGTATGGCCATATTAATGCACTTTGTAATGTACATTGTGCATTAATTATGAGCCATACAGAAGTTATAAAAAGTTTTTTACTTACCTGCTCCGTTGCTAGCGTCCTCGTTCCCATGGAGCCGACTAATTTTCGCCGTCTAATGGCCAAATTAACCGCGCTTGCGCAGTCCGGGTCTTCTTCTGTTCTCAATGGGGCTCCGTGTAGCTCCGCCCCGTCATGTGCCGATTCCAGCCAATCAGGAGGCTGGAATCGGCAATGGACCGCACAGAAGAGCTGCGGTCCACGGAGGGAGAAGATGCCGGCGGCCATCTTTACCGGTAAGTATAGAAGTCACCGGAGCGCGGGGATTCAGGTAAGCGCTGTGCTGTTTTTTTTTTTAAGTCCCTGCATCGGGGTTGTCTCGCGCCGAACGGGGGGGGGGGGGGGGGGGGTTGAAAAAAAAAAACCTGTTTCGGCGCGGGACAACCCCTTTAAGTCTTCCCTGATAAGCTTTGTTCTGGAGACCTTTCACTATTTTTGCAGCCTATGCTTGGAAAGGATCTTCTTGATCTGAGTATGTTGGGAATTACATTTGGTAATAAATGAGTTTGTTTTACTGAAGTCCTCTCTTTTAAGGGATTTCTCATTTGTTTTCAAGAAGGGGGGTGGGGGTGGAATTGAAGTCTTCCCCTAGAACTCTTTTATAGGCAGAATGACGAATACCTTAGGGAGCTCTTTTTCTTTAAATCTTGTTTTGAAGGTTTCTTCTTGTTCTATGAAGATTTTTGAGGATGAACAGTTTCTTTCTGTATAGGAGGTCTCTAGAACTGAACACAATATTCCAGGTGTAGTCTCACCAGAGCTCTATACAGCAGGATCACACTCCTTCTTTTTAAAGTATATCCATGACTAGATCATGGATTCCAAATGTTGACCAATTTAACTCTTCTATCAAACATAATGACTAAAGATGAGCGAACACCAAAATGTTCGGGTTCGCGTTATTCGAAACGAACTTCCCGCGATGTTCGGGTGTTCGTTTCGAATAACGAACCCCATTGAAGTCAATGGGCGACCGGAACATTTTTGTATTTCGCCGATGCTCGCTAAGGTTTTCATGTGTGAAAATCTTGGCAATTCAAGAAAATGATGGGAACGACACAGCAAGTTCTCCTCTGCCACAGCTGTAACAGCTGTGACAGAGAAGAACGATGTTAGCCCATTGAATTCAATGGAACCGGCAATACAGCCGACTCCACTGAATGCAATGGGCTGCCGGCGATCGCGGGATGAATTGTCGGAAAGGGGTTAAATATATAAGCCCTTTCCTGCAATTCATCCAGAAATGTGTAAAAATAAAAAATATATATATATACTCACCTGGTGCGGGCAGATGGAGTTCAGCGCGGCAGGCTGCAGTTCTCCTGAACTGCTCTGAACAGCTGTGAGTAATATTCAGCAGCCGGGGATTTAAAATCCCCGCCTGCTGAATAAGATGCCTCTGAATGGTCACAGCCTGACCAATCAGAGGCCAGCCCTCACTCACACCCATTCATGAATTCATGAATGGGTGTGAGTGAGGGCTGGCCTCTGATTGGTCAGGCTGTGACCATTCAGAGGCATCTTATTCAGCAGGCGGGGATTTTAAATCCCCGGCTGCTGAATACTACTCACAGCTGTTCAGAGCAGTTCAGGAGAACTGCAGCCTGCCGCGCTGAACTCCATCTGCCGGCACCAGGTGAGTATATATATATTTTTTTATTTTTACACATTTCTGGATGAATTGCAGGAAAGGGCTTATATATTTAACCCCTTTCCGACAATTCATCCCGCGATCGCCGGCAGCCCATTGCATTCAGTGGAGTCGGCTGTATTGCCGGTTCCATTGAATTCAATGGGCAAACATCGTTCTTCTCTGTCACAGCTGTTACAGCTGTGGCAGAGAAGAAGGATTTGTCTTCTATATGTTCTCAATGGGGTTGGCGCTGCTGCCGCCGGCCCCATTGAGCGCATATAGACGAACATCCGAACATCGTGTGGTGTTCATTACGAATAACGAACATCCCGAACACCCTAATATTCGCCCGAGCATCAAGCTCGGACGAGTACGTTCGCTCATCTCTAATAATGACCTCAATTTTATTCCTAGGCAAAATACGGGAAATTTTTTAAAATAATGGGAGCACCTAGATGAGCATTATCTATCTTAGGTGTTTCAATTGTTTTAATAAAACACTGTATTATGCTCAGCACTACTACTGGTTCTATAGAAAAATGATTTTTCTTCTTTTGCCTATGTATACCTTGGATACCATCACATTAAACTGTAACAATTTGCAATTATCAGCAGATGACCCCCCCCCCCCCTCATTTGGTAGCTAACAAAAAAATCTAATTGGTGAATACTCAATCCTTTTCTAAAAAAATACTGAATATCACATCAAAATCTTTTTCCAAAAAACATCTACCACTGGCCACTTTTGCCATATATGTATCATAGAACTAAATTTATTACACACTCTGAAACTATTATTCTTTTTTTTAAATCATGTTATTTTTATTGAAGTTATATTTTTGAATGCAATTACCCCTAAAGGCTCAGGGTGCGTTCACGCACGCACAAAAACACGCTTCTATTTGCAACAATGCATTCGCTAGTGTGTGTTAACATGTCTGTACTTTGCAGGTGCATGCCTGCAAAGATAGGACATGTGTGCACCATAGGGAATGCACGCACTGTTTTCAATGGAGCCGTGGTCTGCCGGCTCCCTGCATTTTTTTTTCAGGAAAGGGCTTTACATATAAGCTCTTCCCTGAAAAAAAAAAATTTAAGTGTACAAAAAAACAAAAATGCAGGCATTCTCTTCAATGGAGCCACTGATGCTGCCTGCGGCTCCATTGAAGACAATGGTCTGCTGGCACCACGGAATTGTTTTTCAGGGAAGAGCTTTACATATAAGCTCTTCCCTGAAAAAGAAAAATTTTAGTGTAAAAAAATTACTTACCTGTCCGCAGCTGCTGTGTCCCCCCGTGGGGATGAAGAACTCATCTGCTGCATGCGGCAGATGTTTCCTTCATCCCCACTAGTAAAAAGAATTCCCTGCTGCTACATCTGCCACATCTGTGGCAGATGCAGCAGTGGAATTCTTCAATTCTCTACCGCAGCAGTCACACATGTCAGCTGCAGTAGAGGATTCTGCTTCCGGCAATTGATTTCAGGGAAGGGATTTAAATATAAACCCTACCCTGAAAATCAAGTAAAGGTGGTTTAAAAAATAAAATAAAATAGATGCACACCTCCCTTCAGCTGCCAGGGCTCAGCCATATGTTCTCCTGCTGTCCCCTGCACTGTGGTGCTGATCTATCAGCAGGCGGGGATTTAAAATTTGAGGTGCTCAGCCAATCATAGACAGCTCTCCCCGAATGAATGCAGTAGAGAATTAAAGAATTCCTCTGCTCCATCTGCCACAGTTGTGGCAGATGTAGCACCAGGGAATTATTTTAACTAGCGGGGATCAAGGAAACATCTGCAGATTTGTCCTTCATCCCCGCGGGGCACACAGCAGTGGACAACAGGTAAGTAATTTTTTTTTTACACTACTTTTAATTGGCTTTTTTTAGGGAAGGGCTTATAAAGCCCTTTCCTGAAAATCCATTGACGGTTGCCGGGGATCAGCGGTGACTTCTGCCACTGTCCCCGACTCTGTAGTACTGAGCTATCAGCATCCGGGGATTTAAAATCCATGCCTGCTGGTAGCTCTGATTGTGATTGGCTGAGCAGTTCAGCCAATCACAATCAGAGCTACCAGCAGGCGGGGATTTTAAATCCCCGGCTGCTGATAGCTGAGAGCTACAGAGCCGGGGACAGCTGCAGAAGCACCCGGCAGGTGAGTATCATATTTTTTTGTACACTATTTTAAAGGGCTTTTCAGGGAAGGGCTTATGAAGCCCTTCCCTGAAAAGCCACTGACAGCTGCTGGGGCTCAGCGGCGACTTCTGCCTCTGTCCTCCACTCTGTAGCGCTGCTGAGCTATCAGCAGCGGGGGATTTAAAATCCCCGCCTGCTGGTAGCTCTGATTGTGATTGGCTGAAGCACGCAGCCAATCACAATTGGAGCTACCAGCAGGCGGGGATTTTAAATCCCTGCCTGCTGATAGCTGAGAGCTACAGAGCCGGGGACAGCCCTTCCATGCAAAGCCATTGACAGCTCCCGGGGCTCAGCGGCGACTTCTGCTGCTGTCCCTGGCTCTGTAGCGCTGCTGAGCTATCAGCAGCCAGGGATTTAAAAACCCCACCCGCTGGTAGCCCTGATTGTGATTGGCTGAAGCACTTCAGCCAACCACAATCAGAGCTACCAGCAGGCGGGGATTTTAAATCCCCGGCTGCTGATAGTTCAGAACTACAGAGCCGGGGACAGCTGCAGAAGCCGTGGCTGAGCCCTGGCAGGTGAGTATTTATTTTGTTTCTTTTTGGACACTATTTTAAATGCCTTTTCAGGGAAGGGCTTATGAAGCCCTTCCCTGAAAAGCCATTGACGGCTGCCGGGGCTCAGCGGTCACTTCTGCTACTGTCCCGAACTCTGCACTGCTGTTTTGAGCTATCAGCAGGTGGGGATTTAAAATCCCCACCTGCTGGTAACTCTGATTATGATTGGCTGAAGTGCTCAGCCAATCACAATCAGAACTACCAGCAGGCAGGGATTTTAAATCCCCGGCTGCTGATAGCTCAGAACTACAGAGTCGGGGACAGCGCCAGAAGTAGCAGCTGAGCCCCAGCAGCTGAAGGGAGGTGAGTATTTTTTTTTAAAATACACTTTTTTAAATGGCTTCTCAGGGAAGGGCTTATGAAGCCCTTCCCTGAAAAGCCATTGACGGGATGCCGGCAGCAGGATTCTCTACCGCAGCTGTCATGTGTGAGAATTGAAGAATTCCCTTTGCTGCATCTGCCACAGATGTGGCAGATGTAGCAGCAGGGAATTCTTTTAACTAGCGGAGGTCACGACAGTGGCAGAGAGGTAAGTTTTTTTATTCTTTTTTGTTTTGCACTAAAATGTTTTTTTTTTCAAGGAAGGGCTTGTATGTAAAGCTCTTCCCTGAAAAAGAATGCAGAGGGCCGGCAGAGCATTGTTTTTAATGGAGCTTCTGGCAGCAGCCGCAGCTCCATTGACAACAAGCACGCAGCTGTGTTTACGCATGTTTTGCTCATACCTACGTGCAGCCTGTGACTGGCTGAGCACTCAGCCAATCAGACACAGCCCTTTCAGCAGGCAGGGATTTTAAATCCCTGGCTGCTTAAAGAGCTTCAGAGCAGTGCAGGGAAACAAACAGCTAGATGCACCTGAGCCCTGACAGTGGCAGAGAGGTGAATATATATGTATTTTTATGATTACACATGCTATGGAAGATTTTCAGGGAAGGGCTTAAATTTAAAGCCCTTCCCTGAAAATCACTGCAATGGGCACAGACCTCTATTCATGCGTGTTTTGGCAATTCCGTGGACACGTGGTTTTGTGCACGCAAATATACGCTCGTCTGAATGAGGCCTAAAAATGTCAAACCTGGTGTTCACTATGTTGACGTTTAAAGGAAAGTTATTAAAGTTTTAAATTGGCAGTAAACAAAAAGAAATGCAATTGTTAGTAAAGAAAAGCACTACTAACCTGAAGATAAATAGTTAGAACCTTTTTTTTTCTTATGTTAGCCCATCAAAGGCTTGCATATTTTCCCTGGAATTATAACAAGGCTTGAGATACCTTTAAACTTTTAAGGACCAAGCGCCATAAATATATGGTGCTGGTTCCTGGGCTTTAATCCTGGGCCAATAGCAGAAGTATGATGTGGGATTAAAGCCGGAGCAGGTCGATCCTCAGCTGTAAGACTCAGCCTTGGAACCAAAGGAGAAGCACTTTTAAAATCTCTTCTGCCTACTCCTTTTCAGGCTACATAGTGCTCAACGAGCACTATGGTTCAAATAGTGAAAGTGGAAGTATTATTTTCATTATGTAACCGTCGGGCGCCCTCTATCACAGAAGAGCTGCAGGGTCCTAGCAGACCCTGGACAGCTCTGTTAGTGACTATTGTCATGACAGGGGGATGTTTTTCCCTGTAACTAGGGCTCGTATAAATGCCCCAGCTACAGTAGAAAAGTGTGAAATAAAAAAAATAAAAAAGCAATGTCAATGTCCCCCAGAGATCTTATATGATATCATGATAAAAAAAAAATAAAATGATACAGATGGTAAAAAAAACTATACTACTTTTAGAAATAGATAACTATAAATTTAAAAAATATATCATTTTTAGGAAATGTGTGTGTGTGTATATATATATATCTTTTTATCAAACTAGCATAAGTTTTTTTAATTTATTAAAATATTTAATCATAAAGTATAATATATATAATGTTTACAGCTAAAAACAAGAATAATAAATCAATTGATCTCCCCTGACCCATCTATATATTCAGTTTCAAAATATATTTAAACATTTTTATACAATAGAATGGCTAGATATGCAAAGTTACCGCCATAGGATAAACTCACAAGTTGTTTATTCGAGAGGCAAGAATTTGATAAATCATTATGTATCCTCATTGGATGGGGAATAAGATGAGGATCAGAAGTAAGGTTGATATGACACGTCTTTTATGTTTTTATTGGTTTTGCACATTTAAAAAGCTATAAATAAAGATTATATCATTCAGTTCGTTAATTATGTAGAATATAATTGCATGTTAATGACATGTAAATTACTTAAAGAGGTATACTTAAGATTACATTGGTGGCTCAGTGTGTAGTATAAGTCAAAACATTAATCTTCCAAAATACATTCAATGTCCAAATGAACATTTTTTTTCGCCATAATGCAGCAAAACCAGCGACCTATTGACCTCCGCCTGCAACTGGAGATGATCTCCTGTAGTTTTTCAACTGCATGTTGAGTGTACAGTCTCATCGGCATTCTCTGCTATTTCTCTCACTAAGGCCTTAGTCAGACGGGCGTTTTTTCGTGCGATTTGCGCATCGCATGTCGCATGCGCAAATCGCGTGACCGGAGGCGAAAAATCGCGGGAAAAATCTGCACCTAGCCTCGTTAATCGTCGCAGCAAAACGCCCGTCTGACCGGAGAAAAATCGCCGTGCGCATCAAAATGCGCATGAAACTTAGACTGACCGGCGAAAAAAATGATTTTGGTGCGCACATAAAACGCCGAACGCAGATAGGCGCGATCTGCGAATCGTCGTGTCCTATAATTTATCGCATATTCGCATAAAAAGCGGACATGTGACCGATACCATAGCGAACCATTGGTTCTATATATGCGCAAATCGAATGCGCAAATCGCGCGAACAAACGCCCGTCTGACTAAGGCCTAAGTCTGTAAAGCAGAGAACTTGCATGTGCACAATTTACAGAGCTTCTTCACAAGGTAAGCATGCACAGAGAGATAATCTCAGGCCTCTCTTAGTACATTGATACATTGATAGCTATGTTACATTAGATTTCGGCACCACTCGATCTGTATCCTTGCATTGCAATACTGTTGTAATCTCTGATATAACTCACACTCAAGGCCTCTGAGAGCTCCTGCGCCGTGTAAATATAAGACAGATACTTTGAGGTTACACAGTGCTGGAGAGTTGTAGAGATATTGGTGCTAGCTCCAACAATTACAACAGATCGAGTGTGGCATCCATCTAGGGAAGCTTTTATATCAAAGGTGGAGAGGAGGAATTTTGGTGGAGGGCACAGGCAATGAAAACTCTGGATGGGGGATTATGTATATATAAACGAAAGCCCTCACTGACTGGCTGACTCACTCACTGACTGATTCGCCACTAATTCTCCAACTTCCCGATGTCATAGAAACATGAAATTTGGCACAAGCATAGATTATGTCCAAAATAGGAAAAATAAAGGGATCATAACTCGATTATTCAATTCTAGCACAAAAGAACTAGCGTCCAAATTTTACGTACAGAATCTAATTCTCTCACTTCCCGATGTCATAAAAACTTAAAATTTGGCACAAGCATTGATTGTGTCATATATAGGAAAAGTTAATGGGTCCCAATTCGATTATTCAATTCTAAGCACAAAAGAACTAGCGTCCAAATTTTATGTACGTAATCTAATTCTCTCACTTCCCGATGTCATAGAAACTTGAAATCTGGCACTAGCCTTGATTATATCATAAATAGGAAAAGCTAATGGGTCCCAACTCAATTATTCAATTCTAAGAGCAAAAGAATTAGCATCCGAATTTTACGTACGTAATCTAATTCTCTCACGTCCCAATGCAACAAATAATTACACAAATTTTTACCGCACAAATGTGAAATTTGCCATGACCATTCTTTGCGTACTAAATATTGGAAATTTAAAGGGTTGCAACTTGATTATTTAATCCTATGCATAACAGTAAGTGACTCCCTATGTCATGTAACTAATAACACACATCTGTACTGCACAAACTTGAAATTTGGCATGACCATTTCTATGTTATGTAACTAATTACATATCTGTACCCCGCAATATATGAGACACTTATCTTCTCAGTAAAACAAAACGCATTGAGAAATATGAGTATATACTGACAGGAATAAAACTGACTGTCGTATGTATTGAAAGGCTGTATACTGGCATTTTCACATACAGTCTGAGATAAACTTCTCTCATATCTGCCTATACACTGAGAGTAATCTATCTGATCTGTGTGTTATGAGCAGCGTGTGAGAGGTGGCACATTCTGTGGGGTGACATTTTCACATACAGTCTGAGATAAATTTCTCTCCTATCTGCCTATACACTGAGAGGAATCTATCTGATCTGTGTGTAATAAGCAGCGTGTGAGAGGTGGACATTCTGTCTAGTGGCATTTTCACATACTGTCTGAGGAAAATATTTTTTTTTCTGCCTATACACTGAGAAGAATCTGATCTGTGTGTAATGAGCAGCGTGTGAGGGGTGGACATTTTATGGAGGGAAATTTTTACATACAGTCTGAGGAAAATCTCTCTTCTATCTGCCTATACACTGAGAAAAATCTAACTTACCTGTGTGTAATAAACAGCGTGTGAGGGGTGGACATTTTTACATACAGTCTGACAAAAATCTCTCTTCTACCTGCTTATATACTGAGATAAATCTAACTGACCTGTGTGTAATGAGCAGCGTGTGAGAGGAGGCACATTCTGTGGGGTGACATTTTCACATACAGTCTGAGATAAATCTCTCTCTTATCTGCCTATACACTGAGAGGAATCTATCTGAACTGTGTGTTATGAGCAGTGTGTGTGAGGGGGCATATTCTGTGGGGTGTATGAGACAGTTATCTTCTCAGCAAAACAAAACACATTTAGAAATATACTGTATACTAATATACTGACAGGAATAAAACTGACTGTTGTATGTATTGAAAGGCTGTATAGTAGCATTTTCACATACAGTCTGAGATAAATTTCTCTCCTATCTGCCTATACACTGCGAAGAATCTATCTGATCTGTGTGTTATGAGTAGCATGTGAGAGGAGGCACATTCTGTGGGGTGACATTTTTACATACAGTCTGAGATAAATCTCTCTCCTATTTGCCTATACACTGCGAAGCATCTGATCTGTGTGTAATGAGCAGCGTGTGAGAGGTGGACATTTTATGGAGGGAAATTTTTACATACAGTCTGAGGAAAATCTCTCCTCTATCTGCCTATACACTGAAAGAATCTAACTGGCCTGTATGTAAGGAAAAAATATCTCTTCTATCTGCCAATGCACTGAAAATCAGCAAGAAATACGATTTATGACACACCTAGACACAGATAAAACAGTACAGGCAAGAATCTTCTCATTATCCTTTCTGCGCACAGCTACAGTCCCCCTACTTTAGCATTTTAGGTGTGCAGCTAGATCAGCAGCAAATAGGAGAGGATATGAGAGGGGCCATGAATCCAGAGTACAGGGTGCTGCTCGCAGATGAAGTTTAGAATCAGCCACATGGTCTCAAAGGCAAGACCCACCAGAATGACATCATACACGGGATACACACTGCTGGGAAAGGGGAGCATAATATATGTAATGAGGCCACAATGTAAGTTTATTTTAGCACATGTTTATCTCTTTATGTGCCGCCGCTGGGAGTTTGGGAAAAATACCCAATTTTAGGATGAGCCCATTAATTTGAGAGATAGAAGTAGTATACATAATTTATGAATTGCATATGCAGTGTTTGCTCATTGAGATATTTTGAGCAACTTTTTCAAAGCTTTCTTCATGTCTTTGTTTCTCAATGTATATATAATGGGGTTTAATGCTGGGGTTATAGCAGAGAACATAATGGCAGCTGGTTTGTCTTGCTCTAAAGACTCATTCGTAGAAGAGCGCATGTAGATGAAAATGGCTGTACCATATTGGAGAATAACCACAGTAAAATGACCGCTACATGTAGACAGCGCACGTCTTCGTCCTTGTGAGGTCTTTATTTTTGAAAGACATTTTCCAATGAAAATATAGGAAAGGATTATTAACATTAATGTTGTTATAGTTAGTGTTCCAGTAACTCTAGTAAGGAGCTTTAAATTAAGAGATACATCTGTACAAGCTAATTTAACTACTGGCTTAACATCACAGTAGAAATGCTTCACTATATTTGGTCCACAGAATGGAAGCCCTGCAGTCATTATAGTGTGTAACAATGCATGAAAGAATCCCATAACCCAAGCACATGAGGCTAACCCAAAGCAGACATTGTAGCTCATGATGGTTGTATATCTCAAAGGTTGTGCAATAGCCACGTATCTATCATAGGACATGAATGAAAACAAGATTGCCTCTGTACTGCCCAAGAAGTGGAAGAAATGTATTTGTAGCATGCAGCCCCAAAAGGAGATCATCTTCTTCTGAGACATAAAATTTATGAGCATTTTCGGGACGACTACTGATGAGTAGCATATGTCAAGGAAAGCCAAGTTGTACAGGAAGAAATACATGGGTGTATGGAGGGTGACATTAAAATTAGGAATAATCATAATCAACATATTTGCCACCAAGGTTACCATGTACAATAACATAAATATTAAGAGGAGAATCACCTGGAGATCAGCTTGATTTCCCAAGCCAGCCAAGACAAATTCGGTTACTGGGGTGGAATTATCTACAGTCATTGTTCTGGAATCCAATATAGTAAAACAGAAGCAATGAAATCATTTATACACCTAGGATGATGCATTTAATATTTTTGAACACTTAATATTCGGGTTAAGATTGAGAAAATTCCTTGAAAAAGTTATACTTTATGATCCATTGCTCTTAGTGTTGGGAAACTATTTCTTCTAAATGATAAACTGAAGACAAAGGACTTTTTATTTTATATTCATCCTGTTACATAGTATTTTATAAAGAATTATATTATTTAAAATTAGAGTTGACTTTTTATTTAAAAAGCAAATATCAAAAGTACAACTAAGTTATTGAATAAATATATGGCATCTTGCATGTGATGTCTAATTTCAATTTAGTTTAGATTATATAGCAATGATAAATTTGCATATCTCTAAACGAATGTACATTGCACTTGTACATAATAATGTATCAGTGGCTGTTAATTGGACACAGATGTTGTACAGCTTGTTAGGATCTGAAAACATATTATATGCCCTAATGTGTGAAAGGGTTAATGTACTAAATATTAGCGAAATAGTGATAGAGAAATGCAGTACTTACCGTTTATCTTACTCTGTTTTTCCTCATTGCCCAGAGAGCCCTGGCGTGATGACTGACGGCAGACCTAAGTACTGCGGGTGTGCAGAATGAGTGTTTGCTCCCTGTGAGGGTAGCGAGCTTGGTCGTTAAACATTTTTACTAGAGATGAGCGAGCACCAAAATGCTCGAGTGCTCGTTACTCGAGTCGAACTTTCAGTGATGCTCGAGAGTTCGTTTCAAGTAACGAACCCCATTGAAGTCAATGGGCGACTTGAGCATTTTTGTATATGACCGATGCTCGCTAAGGTTTTCATTGGTAAAAATCTGCAAAACCCAAGAAAGTGCTGGAAACAACACTGAAATGGATAGGGCAGGCGAGGGGCAACATGCTGGGCTGCATTTCAGGTTCCCAGGTCCCACTATTCAGCCACAATAGCGGCAAGAGTGAGACACCCCCCCCCCCCCCCCGCACTGTCAGCATAAAGATCGTTCTCCTCTGCCACAGCTGTTACAACTGTGGCAGAGAAGAACGATGTTAGCCCATTGAATTCAATGGAGCCGGCAATACAGCCGGCTCCATTGAAAGCAATGGGCTGCCAGCGAGCGCAGGATGAATTTTCGGGAAGGGCTTAAAAATATAAGCCCTTCCCTGAAATTCATCCAGAAATGTGTAAAAACAAACAAAAAATTTATACTCACCCGGTCCCGGCAGCCGGAGTTCAGCCGCGGCCGGCGGCAGTTCTCCTGAACTGCTCTAAGTAGTATTCAGCAGCCGGGGATTTAAAATCCCCACCTGCTGAATGAGCTGCCTTTGATTGGTCACAGCCTGACCAATCAGAGGCAGCTCTCACTCACACCCATTCATGAATTCATGAATGGGTGAGTGAGTGCTGCCTCTGATTGGAATCCCAATCAGTGAATCCCACTTGCACAGTTGGAGAGGTAGCGTTCTTTTTTGGAGCTCACTATAGCCTAACTAGAGTGGTTCAGTGCTTTTCCGTGCGCTACTTGACCCTGGCATGGTGCACCTTTCTGGCCAGCACCATTCTCCCATTTTCTACCCCACAAGGAGTTTTAATAAAAGCCTAATGTAACATTACCCTGTCTACAGAGTCATGTGGCACAATATTAGTGCATCTGCACAGATCAACTATACCCAGCCAGCTTGCTCAACCCACACTTACAGTGTACTATTATCATAGCTATTACAATATATATATACATATATATATATATATATATATATATATATATATATATATATATATATATATATATATATATATATACAGTATATATATATATATATATATATAATTTTTCTGCTTGCAGCCTAGGAATGAAGTGCACATCAAAGCAACCAGAATAATATCAATCATGCAGTACAACACCAGTAGCAACACATGATATAGTTATTACATAGCCAAAGATATTCACAGTTCAAGAATGCAGTGATGGCCAGCATGTCTCTAACAAGTAGAATACATATTATTACCTTCAGCAGAAAAAAACATACCTTACTGTTAACCCTATTTTTTTAATTCCTAAGTAAAAGCAATATCAGGATCCTCTTTGTTTGATTCTCACAAGCAATCTGCCCGGGAAAGTATGGAAAGCCTTTTTATCTGCAATATATATGAAGCCCAGTAGATTTTTTAAATGTAATAATTAAAATTAAGTGGCCCAGTGGAGATGGACTTCAAGGGAATTCTGCAATCTTTCAAGCATTGGTAAACAACGTTTAACCATTGATATGTTGGTATGAAACACTGAAGGCCATAACTGTGATAAAATAATAATAAAAAAATAACAGCAATGTAATAATAGTAAGTGTTTGGAGGGGAAATGTTTTAACCCCTTCTTGTGACAGCCACTAATAGGCTTTAACCCCCTTAGTGAAAAGCCTATTTTTTGCTTTAAGGACCAAGTGATTGTCATCCTCGCATTGCAAGAGTCATAACTTGTTGACATGAGGGCTTGTTTTTTGGGGGGACAAGTTGTATTTTTTAATGGCACCACTGTGGGGTACATATATTGTATTCTATAACCTTTATTAAATAAAATTTGGGGGAAACATGGAAAAAAATACCCAGAAATTCCACCATTGTTTCCGGGCTTTGTTTTGATGGCATTCACTATTCGGTAAAAATTACTGCGATATCAGGCTTATATAGATTTTTTTCATTTTTTACAACGTTTGCACAATTACAACAAATTTGTAAAAAAAAACAAATAAGGCCTTAGTCAGACGGGCGCTTTTTCACGCGATTTGCGCATGCGCATGCGTCCGGCGATTTTATAGAACCATTGCTTTGCAATGGTATCGGACACATGAGCGCTTTTTATGCGCTCGTCCGATAAATTATAGAACAGAAATCGCAGATCGCACCTATCTGTGATCTGCGATTCCTGTTCTCTTCTCTATATGCACTCAATGGGGCCGGCGGCAGCAGCGCCGACCCCATTGAGAACATATAGAAGACAAATGATTCTTCTCTGCCACAGCTGTAACAGCTGTGGCAGAGAAGAACGATGTTAGTCCACTGAATTCAATGGAGCCGGCAATACAGCCGGCTCCATTGAAAGCAATGGGCTGCCGGCGAGCGCTGGATGAATTGTCAGGAAGGGCTTAAATATATAAGCCCTTACCTGCAATTCATCCAGAAATGTGTTAAAATAAAAAATATATATATACTCACCTTGTCCCGGCAGATGGAGTTCAGCGCGGCCGGCCTGCATTGGGTGTGAAGGGG
This sequence comes from Eleutherodactylus coqui, assembly GCF_035609145.1. NCBI lineage: Eukaryota > Metazoa > Chordata > Amphibia > Anura > Eleutherodactylidae > Eleutherodactylus > Eleutherodactylus coqui. The sequence continues at coordinate 231,904,137 of NC_089842.1, forward strand.
GTGTGAGTCAGACCTGCCCCTGATTGGCTCAGCGCTGAGCCAATCAGAGGCAGGTCTCACTCACACCCATTCATGAATTCATGAATGGGTGTGAGTGAGACCTGCCTCTGATTGGCTGTATTGTCGGCTCCATTGAATTCAATGCGCTGGACAGCTCCGGCCCGTTTCTAATGAAACGCGGCTAGGAACAGATTTTTCGGGCGATTTCTTTTGGCCCCGGTCACGCGATTTGCGGATGCGCATCCGTCATGCGATCCGCAAATCGCGCGAAAAAACGCCCGTGTGACTAAGGCCTGAATCTGCATTGCCACTTTCTAAGGTCAATAGCATATGTTTATCTGCATATCTGGTGGACCTGTGTGAAGATGGCTTCCTTCTGTAGGGGAATAGGTGAAGTGCTAAAAAGGATCAAACAGAACTTTGTTCTCACGCCCGAGATGGTATTCCTTTGGAGACCATCCACGGCGTTCCACCCACTCAGGGATAGGCTGATAGGTTTCTTAATAGATGAGGCTAAAGCCCTGATTCCACTGCACTGGCAACGCGAGGCACCTCCCTCTTTATCACAATGAAGGGAGAAGGTCAACATGATCTGTAACCTGGAGGAATTGTCTAGTTGGCACAATAACACACATGACAGATTCTCAAAGTTAGGGTCCCCATGGCGTAATCTGAGACTCTCGGACGTATTGTTTCAGTGAACTGAGCCCCCCCCCCCCTACCTGGAACCTATCCCCACTACCCTTTATGCCCTTTACTCCCCCTCACTTTCCATTGTTGTATGCAGTTAAGTATTCGTTAAGCTTATTTTCGTTACCTCCCAGGCCCCACGGGGCATGTCAGGACGTTGTGCACCTATACCCTACGTCTAGATCTGAAGACGAGTATTTTGTATTCGCTGTCTGTATATCCTATAATGTTGTCAGATCTCCTGCATTATGTACCGCTCTGACAAGGCTTATCCCTACCCTGTATTATTGAAAAATTTGAATACAATTTGATTTGGAAAAAAAAAAATTAAAGATCGCCCTATTCCTGACAACTATATACTTGGATCATTGGACTTGGTCTCCTTTTATACAAATATAGATCATGCAAAAGGGTTGGAGGCTGTAAGTCACTTTCTGTCCACTTCGGTTTTTGAGAACAACAAGATCTTCATTTTGACGCTATTGGAGATGGTATTGCACAATAATATCTTTCTATATGGAGATGCCCTGTATAGACAGTGCCGAGGTATCGCCATGGGCACAAACAAGGCGCCAACGTATGCCAATTTGTATATGCCATACGTTGAGGAATGTTACATCTAGGTATCGTGGCACTGGTCTAAAGTACATATGTGGGCCCGATATATTGACCTTATTTTTATTGTATGGAGTGGGACAGAAAGTGAACTACACTCATTCCACGAGGAGATTAACAACATCCTGCCATCTCTGAAATTTATATTAAATTGATCACTTAAGGAGATGCAATTTCTGGATGTCCTCATATACAAAGATGAGGGACATTTGAAAACTGACCTGTATGTAAAGGAGGCTGACAGGAATAGTATGCTGCTGTATACGAGTTGTGATCCTCCACAAATGCGAGACTCTCTACTGTGGAGTCAACTATTAAGAGTACGATGCACTGTTGATGAAAGTAGAATTGACGAGCGACTTGGGGCTACACAACAAAAGCCACTATCAACCTCCAATGACCAATCATTGTTTGGAGACCTTTGTCTCCTTTGTTGAAAACGATGTTAAGAATTTGAAGTCTCAGGTGGCCCATAAAGGTTGTCGTAATAATCTGAATAAGGATGAACGTGCCACACTTATAGCCCTCTCGAAAGATAGAGATATAACAATAAAACCGTCGGACAAAGGCGGTGCTATTGTAATTATTGACACTATACAGTATAACAATGATGCACACAGACAACTTAATGATGGGAATGTGTATACTAGATTAAAGGGGGACCCTACTTTGAGACTTCAGATTCAACTAAGGGTGATGCTGAACGATGCTATGCTAGCAGTAGAGATGAGCGAGCACCAAAATGCTCGGGTGCTCGTTACTCGAGACGAATTTTTCGCGATGCTCGAGGGTTCGTTTCGAGTAACGAACCCCATTGAAGTCAATGGGCGACTCGAGCACTTTTGTATATCGCCGATGCTCGCTAAGGTTTTCATTTGTGAAAATCGGGGCAATTCAAGAAAGTGATGGGAACGACACAGAAACGGATAGGCCAGGCGAGGGGCTGCATGTTGGGCTGCATCTCAAGTCCCCAGGTCCCACTATTAAGCCACAATAGCAGCAAGAGTGGGCCCCCCCCCAACAACTTTTACTTCTGAAAAGCCCTCATTAGCAATGCATACCTTAGCTAAGCACCACACTACCTCCAACAAAGCACAATCACTGCCTGCATGACACTCCGCTGCCACTTCTCCTGGGTTACATGCTGCCCAACCCCCCCCCCCCCTCCGCACGACCCTGCGTCCACAGCGCACACCAAACTGTCCCTACCCAGCCTTCAGCTGCCCTCATGCCACGCCACCCTCATGTCTATTTATAAGTGCGTCTGCCACAGGAAAAGCAGGCACACACTGCAGAGGGTTGGCACGGCTAGGCAGCGACCCTCTTTAAAAGGGGCGGGGCGATAGCCCACAATGCTGTACAGAAGCAATGAGAAATCCAATCCTGTGCCACCTCCATCTGGAGCTGCAAACGTGGGCATAGCAATGGGGAACCTATGTGCCACACGCTATTCATTCTGTCAAGGTGTCTGCATGCCCCAGTCAGACCGCGTTTTTTTATATATAGTCACAGGCAGGTACAACTCCGCAATGGGAATTCCGTGTGCACCCACAGCATGGGTGGCTCCCTGGAACCCACCGGCGGTACATAAATATATCCCATTGCAGTGCCCATCACAGCTGAGGTAATGTCGTGCTTAATGCAGGTGGCCTTCGGCCCACACTGCATGCGCCAGTCAGACTGGGGTTCTTTAGAAGTGGAAACAGATGCATTTACAACTCCCTGTGGACCCACAGCATGGGTGGGTGCCAGGAAGCCACCGGCGGTACATAAATATATCCCATTGCATTGCCCAACACAGCTGAGGTAATAATGTCATGTCTAATGCAGGTGGCCTTCGGACCACACTGCATGCCCCAGTCAGACTGGGGTTCTTTAGAAGTGGAAACAGATGCATTTACAACTCCCTGTGGACCCACAGCATGGGTGGCTCCCTGGAACCCACCGGCGGTACATAAAAATATCCCATTGCATTGCCCATCACAGCTGAGGTAGTATTGTCATGATTAATGCAGGTGGCCTTCGGCCCACACTGCATGCGCCAGTCAGACTGGGGTTCTTTAGAAGTGGAAACAGATGCATTTACAACTCCCTGTGGACCCACAGCATGGGTGGGTGCCAGGAAGCCACCGGCGGTACATAAATATATCCCATTGCATTGCCCAACACAGCTGAGGTAGTAATGTCGTGCTTAATGCAGGTGGCCTTCGGCCCACACTGCATGCCCCAGTCAGACTGGGGTTCTTTAGAAGTGGACACATGTAGTTACAACTCCGTGTGGACCCACAGCATGGGTGGCTCCCTGGAACCCACCGGCGATACATAAAAATATCCCATTGCATTGCCCATCACAGCTGAGGTAGTAATGTCATGTTTAATGCAGGTGGGCTTCGGCCCACACTGCATGCCCCAGTCAGACTGGGGTTCTTTAGAAGTGGAAACAGATGCATTTACAACTCCCTGTGGACCCACAGCATGGGTGGGTGCCAGGAAGCCACCGGCGGTACATAACAATATCCCATTGCATTGCCCATCACAGCTGAGGTAGTAATGTCATGTTTAATGCAGGTGGCCTTCGGCCCACACTGCATGCCCCAGTCAGACTGGGGTTCTTTAGAAGTGGACACATGTAGTTACAACTCCGTGTGGACCCACAGCATGGGTGGCTCCCTGGAACCCACCGGCGGTACATAAATATTGCATTGCCCATCACAGCTGATGTTATGTCAGCTGTAATGCAGGTGGGCCAAAAATTTATTGGATTACACTGTAGGCAAGGGCCCACAAAAATTGGTGTACCAACAGTACTAATGTACCTGAGAAAAATTGCCCATGCCCAACCGAGAGGGCAGGTGAAACCCATTAATGGCTTTGGTTAATGTGGCTTAATTGGTAACTAGGCCTGGAGGCAGCCCAGTTAAAATAAAAATTGGTTCAGGTGAAAGTTTCAACGCTTTAATGAGCATTGAAACGTATAAAAATTGTTTACAAAAATTATATGACTGAGCCTTGTGGGCCTAAGAAAAATTGCCCGTTCGGCGTGATTACGTGAGGTTTCAGGAGGAGGAGCAGGAGGAGGAGGAGGAATATTATACACAGATTGATGAAGCAAAAAGGTCCCCGTTTTGGATGGTGATAGAGAACGATGCTTCCATCCGCGGGTGCAGCCTACGTATTGCTTAGGTATCGCTGCTGTCCGCTGGTGGAGAAGAGAAGTCTGGGGAAATCCAGGCTTTGTTCATCTTGATGAGCGTAAGCCTGTCGGCACTGTCGGTTGACAGGTGGGTGCGCTTATCCGTGATAATTCCCCTAGCCACACTAAACACACTCTCTGGCAAGACGCTAGCCACAGGACAAGCAAGCACCTCCAGGGCATACAGCGCGAGTTCAGGCCACGTGTCCAGCTTCAAAACCCAGTAGTTGTAGGGGGCAGAGGCGTCACCGAGGACGGTGCTGCAATCGGCTACGTACTCCCTCACCATCCTTTTACAGTGCTCCCGCCAACTCAGCCTTGACTGGGGAGCGGTGACACAGTCTTGCTGGGGAGCCATAAAGCAGTCAAAGGCCTTAGAGAGTGTTCCCCTGCCTGCGCTGTACATGCTGCCTGATCTCTGCGCCTCCCCTGCTACCTGGGCCGTGGAAATGCGCCTTCGGCCACTAGCGCTGTCGGATGGGAAGTTTACCATCAGTTTGTCCACCAGCGCCCTGTGGTATAGCATCATTCTCGAACCCCTTTCCTCTTCAGGAATGAGAGTGCAAAGGCTCTCCTTATACCGTGGATCGAGCAGTGTGTACACTCAGTAATCCGTAGTGGCCATAATGCGTGTAACGCGAGAATCACAAGAAAGGCATCCTAACATGAAGTCAGCCATGTGTGCCAGGGTACCTGTACGCAACACATGGCTGTCCTCACTCGGAAGATCACTTTCAGGATCCTCCTCCTCCTCCTCTGGCCATACACGCTGAAAGGATGACAGGCAAGCTGCATCTGTACCCTCAGCAGTGGGCCAAGCTGTCTCTTCGCCCTCCTCCTCATGCTCCTCCCCCTCCTCCTCCTCCTCCTCCTCTGGTCATACACGCTGAAAGGATGACAGGCAAGCAGCATCTGTCCCCTCAGCAGTGGGCCAAGCTATCTCTTCCCCCTCCTCCTCATGCTCCTCCCCCTCCTCCTCAACGCGCTGAGATATAGACATGAGGTTGCTCTGACTATCCAGCGACATACTGTCTTCCCCCGCCTCCGTTTCTAATTCCAAAGCGTCTGCCTTTATGCTTTGCAGGGAACTTCTCAAGAGGCATAGCAGAGGAATGGTGACGCTAATGATTGCAGCATCCCCGCTCACCATCTGGGTAGACTCCTCAAATTTTCCAAGGACCTGGCAGATGGCTGCCAACCAGGCCCACTCTTCTGTAAATAATTGAGGAGGCTGACTCCCACTGCGCCGCGCAAGTTGGAGTTGGTATTCCACTATAGCTCTACGCTGCTCAGAGTCTGGCCAACATGTGGAGCGTAGAGTTCCACTGTGTGGGCACGTCGCACAGCAGTCGGTGCACTGGCAGATTAAACCAATGTTGCAGTGTCCGCAGGGTGGCAGCATGCATGTAGGATTTGCAGAAATGTGCGCAGAGCTGGCGCACCTTTCCGAGCAGGTATGACAAGTGTGAGTAGCTTTTCAGAAAGCGCTGAACCACCAAATTAAAGACGTGGGCCAGGCATGGCACGTGCGTGAGGCTGCTGAGCTGCATAGCCGCCACCAGGTTACGGCCGTTGTCACACACGACCATGCCCGGTTGGAGGCTCAGCGGCGCAAGCCAGCGGTCGGTCTGCTCTGTCAGACCCTGCAGCAGTTCGTGGGCCGTGTGGCTCTTCTCTCCTAAGCTGAGTAGTTTCAGCATGGCCTGCTGACGCTTGCCCACCGCTGTGCTGCCGACACCGACTGCTGGCAACGTGCTGCTGCTGCTGACACATCTTGATTGCGAGACAGAGGTTGAGTAGGAGGGGGAGGAGGGTGGTTTAGTGGAGGAAGCATACACCCCCGCAGATACCACCACCGAGCTGGGGCACGCAATTCTGGGGGTGGGTAGGACGTGAGCGGTCCCAGGCTCTGACTCTGTCCCAGCCTCCACTAAATTCACCCAATGTGCCATCAGGGATATATAGTGGCCCTGTCCGCCTGTGCTTGTCCACGTGTCTGTTGTTAAGTGGACCTTGGCAGTAACTGCGTTGGTGAGGGCGCGTACAATGTTGCGGGAGACGTGGTCGTGCAGGCCTGGGACGGCACATCGGGAAAAGTAGTGGCGACTGGGAACCGAGTAGCGTGGGGCCGCCGCCGCCATCATGCTTTTGAAAGCCTCCGTTTCCACAAGCCTATACGGCAGCATCTCTAGGCTGATCAATTTTGCAATGTGCACGTTTAACGCTTGAGCGTGCGGGTGCGTGGCATCGTACTTGCGCTTGCGCTCAAACTGTGGCGCTAGCGACGTCTGGACGCTACGCTGAGAGACATTGCTGGATGGGGCCGAGGACAGCGGAGGTGAGGGTGTGGGTGCAGGCCAGGAGACGGTACTGCCTGTGTCCTCAGAGGGGGGTTGGATCTCAGTGGCAGGTTGGGGCACAGGGGGAGAGGCAGTGGTGCAAACCGGAGGCGGTGAACGGCATCGTCCCACCTTGTGGGGTGCTTGGCCATCATATGCCTGCGCATGCTGGTGGTGGTGCCTCCCCAGCTGATCTTGGCGCGACAAAGGTTGCAAACCACTGTTCGTCGGTCGTCAGGCGTCTCTGTGAAAAACTGCAACACCGTAGAGCACCTTGACCTCTGCAGGGTGGCATGGCGCGAGGGGGCGCTTTGGGAACCAGTTGGTGGATTATTCGGTCTGGCCCTGCCACTACCCCTGGCCACCGCACTGGCTCGGCCTGTGCCCACACCCTGACTTGGGCCTCCGCGTCCTCGCCCGCGTCCACGTCCTATAGGCCTACCCCTACCCCTCAGCATGGCGTATTAGCAGTAGTGCAGAAACAGAATGCTGTAATTACACGTGCCGCTTATTGGCCTGTGGTTGGAGGCTGACTTCGTTTACGGAACCCCAGGAAATAATTTGGCGCACGCCTGCTGTAACACTTAGCTGGCTGCGTATTTATTTGGAGAACTACTACCCCCCAGCAGACACGGACCCAGAACACTGAGCACAGTGACAGGCAGGCCAAATAGATTTTTTTCCAATATTTTTTGGAAAAGGACCACAGCGTATATTCAATCTATAATATATGTCTTCTGGCCCTGCCTACACAATTCTGTCCCTGATGTGTGTGTCACGGAACTGCAGTGTTGCACTGTTATTAACTGCAACAGACCGGTGATTTCAGAGCCAGGAAATAATTTGGCGCAAGCCTGCTGTAACACTTAGCTGGCTGCGTATTTATTTGGAGAACTACTACCCCCAGCAGACACGGACCCAGAACACTGAGCACAGTGACAGGCAGGCCAAATAGATTTTTTTTTCCAATATTTTTTGGAAAAGGACCACAGCGTATATTCAATCTATAATATATGTCTTCTGGCCCTGCCTCCACACTTCTGTCCCTGGACTATTACTGCAGGGCGCAATGCTCTGCACGGCCGATATACCAAAAAAAAAAAAATGTGCAACACTGCTAAAAGCAGCCTCCACAGTACTGCACACGGTTAGATGTGGCCCTAAGAAGGACCGTTGGGGTTCTTGAAGCCTACACTAACTCCTAACACTCTCCCTATAGCAGCCCCGGAACCAAAAGCACTGTCCCTCAGCTATCTCACAACGCATCTGAGGCGAGCCGCGGGAGGGGCCGATTTTTATACTCGGGTGACACCTGATCTCGCCAGCCACTCACTGCAGGGGGGTGGTATAGGGCTTGAACGTCGCAGGGGGAAGTTGTAATGCCTTCCCTGTCTTTCAATTGGCCAGAAAAGCGTGCTAACGTCTCAGGGAAGGAAGTGAAAGTAACCCGAACATCGCGTGGTACTCGTTACGAGTAACGAGCATCCCGAACACACTAATACTCGAACAAGTATCAAGCTCGGACGAGTACGTTCGCTCATCTCTAGCTAGCAGGCATTATTGATTCTGAATTGGTTCATTTTTTAGATATATTGCATCCTCGAGTTCCAGTTCTAAATCTTTTGCCTAAGATCCATAAAGCCCTGATTAATCCCCCAGGACACCCAATTGTCTCCGGCCGGAACTCTGTCTTTTGTAATGTAGCTAAATTTCTTGACAAATTACTTTGCCCGTTTGCAGAGGAGGCGTCCTCCTACATACGAGACACAAGTGATTTTCTACAAAAATTGAAGGGTGTTGAGATACCTGGCTCTTTGCTTCTAGCCACATTCGACGTTGTCTCTCTATATACCTCAATACAACATCTAAAAGGTTCGACATCTGTGAGGCATTATATAGTGGGATGCGACTGGGCCCCAGGGTGTGTTGAATTTGCCTTGTCGCTGCTCGAGTTCATCCTCACAAGGAATTATTTTTTCTTTGTTGGGTTGTACTTTGAGCAGTGGCAGGGCACTGCCATTGGGTCCAATGTCTCGCCCACTTATGCAAACATATATATGTGACACTTTGAAGAAATCTTTGTCTATACCTCTGGGCATTGGTCCAATGTGGTGGCATGGTTCCGCTACATTGACGATATTTTCGTCCTATGGAGAGGCTCCCGGAATGACCTGATTGATTTTCAGAGTTCTTTAAATTCTCACTATGAAAAACTGCAGTTTACATTGAATTCTTCTACAGAACACATTGAATTTCTTGACACATTGATCATAGTTGATGGTAAAAAACTAAATGTTGACTTATTTACAAAGCCTACTGATAGGAATAGTTTCCTATGCTATGATAGCTATCATCCTAACAACACTGTGAACTCCCTTCCTTGGAGCCAGCTCCTACAGATGAGGAGGAACCCTTTGTTGATATCAGATTGGAGCAAATGGCGCAGAAGTTTCTACATAGGGGTTATCCTCTGCCCCTGGTTAGGAAGGCTGTGGAGGGTGTCCCTACTCTTGATCGGGACACACTATTAACGCCTAAGACCAATCTGGTTATGACAAAGAGGATACCTTTTATTTCCACGTACGGTCAGCATAGTGGGAAAGTTTCCTCCATTATAAACAGACATTGGCCTTTACTCACTAGGGGCCTGACAGATGTTCCAGATTTCAAAGAGAGACCTACGATGGCCTTATAGGAGGCCCCCTAATATTAGAGACAAATTGGTTAAGTCATCTCTACCAATTGAAAATCATACACAACGTCTTTTGGCCGCATTTAAGCCAGGGAATTTTCCCAGCTTGAATTGTGTCTGTTGCGGAAACCTAGTTAAAGGGGATGGCTTCCATCATCCTTATACAGGCAAGAAGTACTAAATTTGCGATATACCTGCACCTCCTCGTACGTTGTCTACATGGTAATCTGCGCCTGTTGGCTAGGTTACGTAGGTGAGACAACACTGGAGGCAAGAACTCGCATGATCAAACACAAGAGCACCATCCGGACTAAGTGTCTTGATCTTCCTATTCCTAAACATTTTCATGAAGCATAGCATCAGCCAATTTAGGTTTAGGATTATAGATGATGTTCCGCCATTGACACGAGGAGGTGATAGGGTGTCCCTGCTTAAAAAGAGAAGGAACTTCGGTGGATACATACTTTAAATAGCATGCATCCATTTGGTTTAAACATCGATTATAATGCCGCACCTTTTATCTCACTCTCTCTTCGTTTGGTTGTAAAGTGATTCCCTTTCTATAATTGTTTTTTTTTCTTTTCTTTTTTTTTACTAATGATTTCTGTTTGTTTTATTGTAGGTCATTCTCCTGTCTTCCGTCTGCCCGCTTCATGCCACTTCTGCTATTCAGACGCATTTTGTATTTGATGTGATGAAACTGATTTGTTTTTCATGTGTAATACTTTAAGTTGTATTTCTTTGAAAATACTTTTGTTGATATATGCATCACAATAAAATCTTTTGTTTTATCTACATCCTGCTATGTTGTTGAGCAATATATTTGTTGACTCGATAGTATTTTTCGATCGGTCACCTCCCTTCTTAATCTTTCTTTGTGATGTTGTTATAGTCTAGTCCTCCTTTTTCTGTATCCCCTCTTTGTTGGTTTACTATTTGTCCTCTATCCTAGTTGTTTTTTTTTTGTTTTTTTTAGTTACTTAACATGATTAGTTTGGGTTATATCCACATTCTCTGCAGGCGCCATCTTGTGTTTGGCTGAAGCCCAATACACATTTGGTTGGCAGGCCAGGGCCATCTTGTAGTTTGGGCTGTATCCACATTCTCTGCAGGCACCATCTTGTGGTTGTCCACTGCCCAATACACATTTGGTTGGCTAACCAGGGCCATCTTGTAGTTTGACTATATATCTACATTCTCTGCAGGGGTCATCTTGTGGTTGGCCGCCATCCAACACACATTTGGTTGGCTGGCCGTGGCCATCTTGTGGTTGCCGTATGTAATATGTGCCTCCAGGGCTTTGGTTGACGCTGTGCTGACGTCACTATGCTATGCGCACATGCGCAGTCGCGGGAGGAGACGCTGGACCTCTAGGGAGTGGCATGGAGCGGTCATATGGACCGGGGATGGCGCCATATGTTCTTATGTCATGTGAGTTTTTAACAGGTGTGTGTTGTCAGGGGTTGGGAATGCTGTCTCATCATTGTGGGGCGGTTACTTCCCGCACACCGCATGTCTGTTTTGTTATATAATGAGTGGTGTAATGGCATACTAGCAAGCTTGAAAAAGACTTCTTACAGTCGAAACGTTGCCTGTATTTTTAATATGGAGCAATACAAGTTGTTTTTACTTTAAATCCACAGATGATGCTGCCACTCCATTTGCTTCTCTGAACTATTGAGAGTACGACGCATTGTTGGTGAAGATAGAATTGACGAGCGACTTAGTGAGATGTGCACAAAATTTGAGGAATGTGGCTATCCAAAAAGTTTGATTTCACAATTGCAAATAAAGACGCGCTTGATCGATCGCGATACACTCTTGGTCCCCAAAACCAGAAAGAGCACATAGGGGCGCATTCCATTCATCTCAAATTTTTGCCCTATGAGTGGTCAGGTTGCACACATTATCGGTAAGCACTGGCTGATTTTAGCACAATGCCATGCAGATGTCAAGGAATTTAAGGAGCCTCCTATAATGGCCTATCGGAGGGGTGCTAATTTCAGGGACAAGTTAGTCCATACAATATCTACTGGTACATTACGTACAACGCAAAGGGTCCTAGCGCAACTAAAGAAGGGTTATTTCCCTTGCCTGAATTGTAGCAGTTGCCAAAATATAGTCAAGGGTGATAGCTTTACGCACCCCAGAACCGGCAAGAAATACCCTATTAAATCTCGTTTCACCTGCAATACATCGTACATGGTTTACGTCATTTTGTGCCCATGTGTGATGTTATATGTTGGTGAAACTACTTTAGAATGTAGGACCCAACTGTCTAAGCACAAAAGTACTATGTGTACGGGCAAAACCGATGTACCTCTAGTAAAACATTTTCTCGAAAAGAGACATACTATAAGCCAATTGCGGTTCCAGATTATTGACTCTGTACCCCCTCTGCATAGAGGTGGGGACAAAGAAAAGAAACAAATAATTGGAATGCAAATGGATTTTTGAACTGAATACACTCCATCCATTTGGTCTAAATTTAGGATATAATCCTCTTCCGTTTGTATAAACTCATCAGTCTTTTGACAGTTATTTCATGTTTTGATTTTAATTTTATGTTTGTATGTTTTGACAGGATCCCTGTGATGTGGCATCGAGAGATGGGCATTGGCGTTTTTTCATTTGACATTAATGTGATTGTGCTTTGACGATATGTCACACTGATACATTATACTATTTGATATCTGTTTTTTGCTATTATTAGAGATGAGCGAGCACCAAAATGCTTGGGTGCTCGTTACTCGGGACGAAATTATCGCAATGCTCGAGGGTTCGTTTCGAGTAACGAACCCCATTGAAGTCAATGGGCGACCCGAGCATTTTTGTATGGGACCGATGCTCGCTAAGGTTTTCATTTTTGAAAATCTGGGCAATTCAAGAAAGTGATGGGAACGACACAGCAACGGATAGGGCAGGCGAGGGGCTACATGTTGGGCTGCATCTCAAGTTCACAGGTCCCACTATTAAGCCACAATAGCGGCAAGAGTGCCCCCCCCCAACAACTTTTACTTCTGAAAAGCCCTCATTAGCAATGCATACCTTAGCTAAGCACCACACTACCTCCAACAAAGCACAATCACTGCCTGCATGACACTCCGCTGCCACTTCTCCTGGGTTACATGCTGCCCAACCCTCCCCCCCCCCGCACGACACAGTGTCCACAGCGCACACCAAAGTGTCCCTGCGCAGCCTTCAGCTGCCCTCATGCCACACCACCCTCATGTCTATTTATAAGTGCGTCTGCCAGAAGAACCGCAGGCACACACTGCAGAGGGTTGGCACGGCTAGGCAGCGACCCTCTTTAAAAGGGGCGGGGCGATAGCCCACAATGCTGTACAGAAGCAATGAGAAATATAATCCTGTGCCACCTCCATCAGGAGCTGCACACGTGGGCATAGCAATGGGGAACCTATGTGCCACACACTATTCATTCTGTCAAGGTGTTTGCATGCCCCAGTCAGACCGCGGTTTTTTATAAATAGTCACAGGCAAGTACAACTCCGCAATGGGAATTCCGTGTACACCCACAGCATGGGTGGCTCCCTGGAACCCACCGGCTGTACATAAATGTATCCCATTGCAGTGCCCATCACAGCTGAGGTAACGTCCGATTAAATGCAGGTGGGCTTCGGCCCACACTGCATGCCCCAGTCAGACTGGGGTTCTTTAGAAGTGGACACATGCAGTTACAACTCTGTGTGGACCGACCGCATTGGTGGGTGCCTGGAAGCCACCGGCGGTACATAACTATATCCCATTGCATTGCCCAGCACAGCTGAAGTAATGTCATGTTTAATGCAGGTGGGCTTCGGCCCACACTGCATGCCCCAGTCAGACTGGGGTTCTTTAGAAGTGGACACATGCAGTTACAACTCCCTGTGGACCCACAGCATGGGTGGCTCCCTGGAACCCACCGGCGGTACATAAAAATATCCCATTGCAGTGCCCAACACAGCTGATGTAACGTCAGCTGTAATGCAGGTGGGCAAAAAATTAATTGGATTACACTGTAGGCGAGGACCCCAAAAAATTGGTGTACCAACAATACTAATGTACGTCAGAAAAATTGCCCATGCCCAACCAAGAGGGCAGGTGAAACCCATTAATCGCTTTGGTTAATGTGGCTTAATTGGTAACTAGGCCTGGAGGCAGCCCAGTTAAAATAAAAATTGGTTCAGGTGAAAGTTTCAACGCTTTAATGAGCATTGAAACGTATAAAAATTGTTTACAAAAATTATATGACTGAGCCTTGTGGGCCTAAGAAAAATTGCCCGTTCGGCGTGATTATGTGAGGTTTCAGGAGGAGGAGCAGGAGGAGGAGGAGGAATATTAGACACAGATTGATGAAGCAGAAATGTCCCCGTTTTGGATGGTGATAGAGAACAATGCTTCCATCCGCGGGTGCAGCCTACGTATTGTTTAGGTATCGCTGCTGTCCGCTGGTGGAGAAGAGAAGTCTGGGGAAATCCAGGCTTTGTTCATCTTGATGAGTGTAAGCCTGTCGGCACTGTCGGTTGACAGGCGGGTACTCTTATCGGTGATGATTCCCCCAGCCGCACTAAACACCCTCTCTGACAAGACGCTAGCCGCAGGACAAGCAAGCACCTCCAGGGCATACAGCGCTAGTTCAGGCCACGTGTCCAGCTTTGAAACCCAGTAGTTGTAGGGGGCAGAGGCGTCACCGAGGACGGTCGTGCGATCGGCTACATACTCCCTCACCATTAGAGATGAGCGAGCATACTCGTCCGAGCTTGATACTCGTTCGAGTATTAGGGTGTTCGAGATGCTCGTTACTCGTAACGAGTACCACGCGGTGTTCAGGTTACTTTCATTTTCTTCCCTGACAAATTTGCGCGCTTTTCTGGCCAATAGAAAGACAGGGAAGGCATTACAACTTCCCCCTGCAACGTTCAAGCCCTATACCACCCCCCTGCAGTGAGTGGCTGGCGAGATTAGGTGTCACCCGAGTATTAAAATCTGCCCCTCCCGCGGCTCGCCACAGATGCATTCTGACATAGTTCAGGGAAAGTGTTGTTGATGCCGGAGCTGCTATAGGGAGAGCGTTAGGAGTGATTTTAGGCTTCAAGAACCCCAACGGTCCTTCTTAGGCCATAGAAATCGCAGATCGCACCTATGTGCGATCTGCGATTTCTGTTCTCTTCTCTATATGCGCTCAATGGGGCCGGCGACGTGTGTTTCTGGAGGCGGGGATTTCAACCACTGCATCCAGAAAGCAATGCTCTGCCGGGAACCAGGAGGGAGCGACAGCCTGCAGTAGCGCCGCAGAACACCAGGAGAAGTGAGTAATGATTTTTATTCTTTGCTCCGCTGTATTCTCGGCGTATAAGGTGACAGTTGGGGGGTCGTCTTATACGCCCCGTCGCCTTATACGCCGGTATATATTTTTATTATAACACATTTCTGGATGAATTGCAGGGAAGGGCTTATATATTTAAGCCCTTCCCGACAATTCATCCCGCGCACGCCGGCAGCCCATTGCTTTCAGTGGAACCTGCTGTATTGCTGGCTCCATTGAATTCAATGGGCAAACATCGTTCTTCTCTGCCACAGCTGTTACAGCTATGGCAGAGGAGAACGATCTTTATGCTGACAGTGGGGGGGGGGGGGGGACTCTTGCCGCTATTGTGGCTTAATAGTGGGACCTGGGAACTTGAGATGCAGCCCAACATGTAGCCCCTCGCCTGCCCTATCCGTTGCTGTGTCGTTCCCATCACTTTCTTGAATTGCCCAGATTTTCACAAATGAAAACCTTAGCGAGCATCGGCGATATACAAAAATGCTCGGGTCGCCCATTGACTTCAATGGGGTTCGTTACTCGAAACAAACCCTCGAGCATCGCGAAAATTTCGTCCCGAGTAACGAGCACCCAAGCATTTTGGTGCTCGCTCATCTTTACTCACCATCCTTTTACAGTGCTCCCACCAACTCAGCCTTGCTGGGGAGCCATAAAGCTGGCAAAGGCCTTGGAGAATGTTCCCCTGCCTGCGCTGTACATGCTGCCTGATCTCTGCGCCTCCCCTGCTACCTGGCCCTCGGAACTGCGCCTTCTGCCACTAGCGCTGTCGGATGGGAAGTTTACCATCAGTTTGTCCACCAGCGCCCTGTGGTATAGCATCATTCTGGAACCCCTTTCCTCTTCGGGAATGAGAGTGGAAAGGTTCTCCTTAACCATGGGTCGAGCAGTGTGTACACCCAGTAATCCGTAGTGGCCAGAATGCGTGTAACGTGAGGGTCAAGAGAAAGGCATCCCAACATGAAGTCAGCCATGTGTGCCAGGGTACCTGTACGCAATACATGGCTGTCCTCACTAGGAAGATCACTTTCAGGATCCTCCTCCTCCTCCTCCTCCGGCCATACACGCTGAAAGGATGACAGGCAAGCAGCATGTGTACCCTCAGCAGTGGACCAAGCTGTCTCTTCCCCCTCCTCCTCATGCTCCTCCACCTCCTCCCCCTCCTCAACGCGCTGAGATATAGACATGAGGGTGGTCTGACTATCCAGCGACATACTGTCTTCCCCCGCCTCCGTTTCCGAGTGCAAAGCGTCTGCCTTTATGCTTTGCAGGGAACTTCTCAAGAGGCATAGCAGAGGAATGGTGACGCTAATGATTGCAGCATCCCCGCTCACCATCTGGGTAGACTCCTCAAAGTTTCCAAGGACCTGGCAGATGTCTGCCAACCAGGCCCACTCTTCTGTAAAGAATTGAAGAGGCTGACTCCCACTACGCCGCCCATGTTGGAGTTGGTATTCCACTATAGCTCTACACTGCTCATAGAGCCTGGCCAACATGTGGAGAGTAGAGTTCCACCGTGTGGGCACGTCGCACAACAGTCGGTGCAGTGGAAGATTAAACCGATGTTGCAGGGTCCGCAGGGTGGCAGCGTCCGTCTTGGAGTTGCGGAAATGTGCGCAGAGCCGGCGCACCTTTCCGAGCAGGTATGACAAGTGTGGGTAGCTTTTCAGAAAGCGCTGAACCACCAAATTAAAGACATGGGCCAGGCATGGCACGTGCGTGAGGCTGCCGAGCTGCAGAGCCTCCACCAGGTTACGGCCGTTGTTACACACGACCATGCCCGGTTGGAGGCTCAGCGGCGCAAGCCAGCGGTCGGTCTGCTCTGTCAGACCCTGCAGCAGTTCGTGGGCCATGTGCCTCTTCTCTCCTAAGCTGAGTAGTTTCAGCACGGCCTGCTGACGCTTGCCCACCGCTGTGCTGCCACGCCGCGCGACACCGACTGCTGGCGACGTGCTGCTGCTGCTGACACATCTTGATTGCGAGACAGAGGTTGCGTTGGAGGAGGAGGAGGGTGGTTTAGTGGAGGAAGCATACACCGCCGCAGATACCAGCACCGAGCTGGGGCCCGCAATTCTGGGGGTGGGTAGGACGTGAGCGGTCCCAGGCTCTGACTCGGTCCCAGCCTCCACTAAATTCACCCAATGTGCCGTCAGGGAGATATAGTGGCCCTGCCTGCCTGTGCTTGTCCACGTGTCCGTTGTTAAGTGGACCTTGGCAGTAACCGCGTTGGTGAGGGCGGTTGCAATGTTGCGGGAGACGTGGTCGTGCAGGGCTGGGACGGCACATCGGGAAAAGTAGTGGCAACTGGGAACCAAGTAGCGCGGGGCCGCTGCCATCATGCTTTTGAAAGCCTCCGTTTCCACAAGCCTATACGGCAGCATCTCCAGGCTGATCAATTTGGCAATGTGCACGTTTAACGCTTGAGCGCGCGGGTGCGTGGCGGCGTACTTGCGCTTGCGCTCAAACAGTGGCGCTAGCGAGGTCTGGACGCTGCGCTGAGAGACATTGCTGGATGGGGCCAAGGACAGCGGAGGTGAGGGTGTGGGTGCAGACCAGGAGACGGTAGTGCCTGTGTCCTCAGAGGGGGGTTGGATCTCAGTGGCAGGTTGGGGCACAGGGGGAGAGGCAGTGGTGCAAACCGGAGGCGGTGAACGGCCTTCGTCCCACCTTGTGGGGTGCTTGGCCATCATATGCCTGCAAATGCTGGTGGTGGTGGCTCCCCAGCTGATCTTGGCGCGACAAAGGTTGCACACCACTGTTCGTCGGTCGTCAGGCGTCTCTGTGAAAAACTGCCACACCGTAGAGCACCTTCACCTCTGCAGGGTGGCATGGCGCGAGGGGGCGCTTTGGGAAACAGTTGGTGGATTAGTCGGTCTGGCCCTGCCTCTACCCATGGCCACCGCACTGGCTCGGTCTGTGCCCACACCCTGACTTGGGCCTCTACGTCCTCGCCCGCGTCCACGTCCTCTAGGCCTACACCTACCCCTCAGCATGCTGTATTACCAGTAGTGCAGAAACAGAACGCTGTAATTAAATGTGCCACTTATTGGTCTGTGGTTGGAGGCTGACTTCGCTTACGGAACGCACAGCAGAGCCAGGAAATAATTTTGCGCAAGCCTGCTGTAACACTTAGCTGGCTGCGTATGAATTAGGAGGACAACTACACCCAGCACAGACCCAGTACACTGAGGACAGTCACAGGCAGCCCAAATAGATTTTTTTCCCCAAATGTTTTTGGAAAGGCCCACTGCCTATATTCAATAAATATGTCTTCTGTCCCTGCCTCACCACCACTACTGGAGGAGTATGTATAATTACTGCAGGGTGCAATGCTCTGAACGGCCGATATACAAAAAAAAAGTGCAACACTGCAAAAAGCAGCCTCCACAGTACTGCACACGGTTAGATGTGGCCCTAAGAAGGACCGTTGGGGTTCTTGAAGCCTAAAATACTCCTAACACTCTCCCTATAGCAGCTCCGGCACCAACAGCACTTTCCCTCCTCTATGTCAGCACGCATCTGTGGCGAGCCGCGGGAGGGGCCGATTTTTATACTCGGGTGACACCTGATCTCGCCAGCCACTCACTGCAGGGGGGTGGCATAGGGCTTGAACGTCGCAGTGGGAAGTTGTAATGCCTTCCCTGTCTTTCTATTGGCCAGAAAAGCACGCTAACGTCTCAGGGTGACACCTGATCTCGCCAGCCACTCACTGCAGGGGGGTGGCATAGGGCTTGAACGTTGCAGTGGGAAGTTGTAATGCCTTCCCTGTCTTTCTATTGGCCAGAAAAGCATGCTAACGTCTCAGGGATGAAAGGGAAAGTAACCCGAACATCGCGTGGTACTCGTCACGAGTAACGAGCATCTCGAACATGCTAATACTCGAACGAGTATCAAGCTCGGACGAGTACTTTCGCTCATCTCTAATAATTGCATATTTTAGTGTACAGCTGAGGTACGAATAGAGCCCACTATAGAACACAGCATCCCTGCAGGGCTGGGGACAGAGTAGCAGCAGGCACATATTCTGGGTGGAAGCAGGCCAGCTGAGATCCATATACTCCCGGACTGATTTTGGACTGATTGATGAGGCCTTTACTTGTGATCATCTTTGGTAATTCCTGACAAAGATGAGTGGTATAGCCAGAAACTTGCATTGCTAACACTTTGAAATGATCAACAGAAAACATGTGAATGAAGCCTTCCATATTTCTGAAATGTTACTCTGGCCTGCCAATACTGCTGCTACATAAATGTTTGTGGGTCATGCGTATACTTCTGCAACTAAAATGTTACTGGGGTCTGTCTATACTGTTACTACTGAAATGTACCTAATATTGGGCTCTGCCTATACTGCTGCAACTGAAATGTTACTGGGGTTTGTCTATACTGTAACTACAGAAATGTTACTGGGGTCCACTTAGACTTCTGCAACATAACTGTTAGTGGGGTCAGCTTCCACCTTTGCTACAGGAATATTACAGGGGTCTGTGCATAGTATGGGTGCACTAAGTTTTCCCATCGCGGTGTTCTACGTATCTCGGCCAAAAAAAAACCCCAGACTGACTAGGGCATGCAGTGTGGGCCAAAGCCAACCTGTATTTGATCTCATGTTAGCTCAGCTATCCGGGGCACTGCAATGGGATTTATTTATGTACCGTCGGTGGCTTCCTGGGACCCACCCATGCTGTGGGTGCACACAGACTTCCCAGAGCGGAGTTGTACCTGCCTGTGACTATTAAAAAAAAACAGCCTGACTAGGGCATGCAGTGTTGGCCGAAGCCAACCTGTACTTTATCTCACATTAGCTCAGCTATCCGGGGCACTGCATTGGGACAAACAAGAGGAGCGACACAGCGCTAATGAGACATTCACAGCTACGCTAGCATTGGAGTCCACTCTAGGCCCGCGATTGCTGAGAGTTTGTGCAGAGGCCTATGTCCTGGGTGCAGTGAAAGTGCGCTTTCTGCCTACGATTGCTGAAGCTGTTGGCCGAGGCCTATATCCCGGGGGAAGTGCAACTACGCCACATTGGGGCTGTGGAGCTTTTTCCTGCTAATCCAGTCATTGGAGCGGGGAAAGGAAAGCTAACTGATTTAATGAGCCCGTCGCAGATGAACTAGCATCGAAGTCCGCTTCATGCCTACGATTGCTGAAGCTGTGGGCTGAGTCCTTTGTTGTCCGCGTGGTGAAGTCTGCCATGTTTGGCCGCTCTGATTTATTTATTGTTCATGTCTTGGGTTGCCTAGGACCCACCTATGCCGTTGGTGCACATTTAGTTCCCATCGCGGTGTTTGACCTGTCTGGCACAAAGGCACTGACTGTCTTGGGTAGGAGGCAGAGTGCAGATGGCTTTCCCCTTGCTCTGTCGATTGAGCTATGCGACACCTAGACAGAATGAATATTGTATGGGCACATGGATTCCCCATAGCTATGCCCACGTTTGCAGCTCCTGACGGAGGTGGTACAGGATTGGAATGAAGATCGAACGTCACTACCGGGCCCTGCCAACCGTCTGAAGTGTTTTCCTCCGGTTCCTCTTCATGGCAGGCGCACCTATAAATAGACATGAGGGTGGGGTGGCTATGAAGTGAGCGCGTGGCATGAGGGCAGCTGAAGGCTGCGCAGGGAAAGTTTTGTGTGCGCTGCGGACGCAGGGTCGTGCGGGGGGTTGGGCAGCATGTAACCCAGGAGAAGTGGCAGCGGTGTGTCCCTCAGGCGGTGCTTGTGCTTGGTTGGAGGTAGTATGGTGCTTAGTTATGGTGTGCCTTGCTAATGAGTGATGGTCCAAAATAAAAATTGTTAGGGGGGAACGGGCTCACAATTGTGGCTTAATAGTGAAACCTGGGAACCTGAGATGCAGCCCTGCATGTTGCCCCTTGACTGCCCTATCCGTATCTGTGTCGTTTCCATCACTTTCGTAGGTCTTGCAGATTTGCACAAATGAAAACCTTAGCGAGCATCGACAATATACAAGAATGCTCAAGTCGCCCATTGACTTCAATGTGGTTCGTTACTCAAAACGAACGCCCGAGCATCGCGGAAAGTTCGACTCGAGCAACGAGCACCCGAGCATTTTGGTGTTCGCTTATCTCTATTCATTATTTCTATAACAATCATTAATTCACCATTAATTCAATGAGTCCTGTATTACACCATTCAAGGACTAAGAAATAGTTTGGTGATTATTGACTATTGGACCAAGCAAATCTATTATTGGATTAAGGACCAATTAGGCAGGACTTGGGCCCTCTAACACAATAGTTTGTCTAAACATCTAGACAATTGTGTTCACATCTGAACCTAGAACTTAATAGTTGCTCTTTTTTCTGCATTCTTGTGGTACCTTTTGTTGGGGCATAGGCAACATTGTGGGACCAACACTTCCACACCATACTCCCAATTGGGTATCCACATAGAATTTGTTTTTGTGTTTCTTTATATACTGTCAGCCCATGTAAAATCTTTTTTAAGTTTTAATTTGTTAGTCTATTCTGTGAAGGGCATAATTCTGATATTTGAATATGAAGAGTACAAAATTATCTCCAGGGGACTCAGAAATCCAATTTTACCGTCAAAACGTTTACGTACACCAGATTTTCTGAAAAAATGGGAGAATGAGTCCACTGCTGCTTCACTCAACCTGATACAATTATTGATAAAGGAAAAGAAAATTACATGAGTAAATAATAGGGATGAGCGAGTATACTCGCTAAGGCACTACTCGCTCGAGTAATGTGCCTTAGCCGAGTATCTCCCTGCTCGTCCCTAAAGATTCGGGGGCCGCCGCAGCTGACAGGTGAGTTGCGGCGGGGAGCAGG
This sequence comes from Eleutherodactylus coqui, assembly GCF_035609145.1. Lineage (NCBI taxonomy): Eukaryota > Metazoa > Chordata > Amphibia > Anura > Eleutherodactylidae > Eleutherodactylus > Eleutherodactylus coqui. Next base: position 231,925,807 of record NC_089842.1, read on the forward strand.
GGAGAGCGGGCGGGAGAGAGGGAGAGAGAGAGATCTCCCCTCCGTTCCTCCCTGCTCTCCCCCGCAGCGGCACCCGAATCTTTCGGGGCGAGCGGGGAGATACTCGTCTAAGGCACATTACTCGAGCGAGTAGTGCCTTAGCGAGTATATTCGCTCATCCCTAGTAAATAACCAAAAGAAACTTGAAGAACTTATTGAGCAAGCCAAAACATGTGAAGGACAAGAATTTACAGCAGAATCTAGTTAGACTCATATCTCAAATAAAAGAGAGGAAATATGAACAGTTCAATTGCGACCCTCAAGAGTTTAGGGAAAATTGTGCCTACGTAAGCCAAACTCTAGAACAAAAAGCTCGATCGGAAGTAGAGTTGAGCTCGTCGGATTATGAGCATTCCGAGAATGAAAGCTACAATAAGGAGAGAGGTAAACAATATACAAGACGTAATCATGGTAGATTTCCATCCCATCATCGGGGCCATGGGAGGGCGCCTCATGATGGAGGACTCCTGGGGAAGCCCATTTCCCAATATTTTTTACGGGGCACGAAAGATCCCCCACCACCCCAATGATAATGCATGAACTTCTTTCACAATCTGAGACCCTTCGTTTTGATATGACTGCATCTCAGAGTAATGACAAACCTCAAATCATCAATCTTTCAGGATACACCCTTACAGAGGCCGAGTCTCACCTTTTGGAGAGGGGGCTGTCCTTCGTACCCATGATCCGGTACGATCCGTTTGTGTGGACGAAGGACATCTCCCTCTTTATCCGTAAATTGCGGTGGAAGAAATATTTTGCCCAGAAGGATATAGAATTAACCGCTGAGTTTCAACTACAACCAACAGACATTCCGGGTCTCAGGGTGCTACAGGATTTAGAGGACGAATTTCTTAGACCCACAGGTAGAGGTCCCTTCACCGATTTGAAGGGTCGAAATATATCTAATCCACTGGCATTCCACTGCCCGGAGCTAGACATATTTGAGCGCCTAGTATCCAGGGACTTAAAGCGATTGAAAATTTCAGACAGGGTACTTTCTAATCTATTCTATGGTGAACTTCGGTCCCTTAAAAGTCTAGAATCAAACTCAGCACTGGTAGTGAAACCAGCTGATAAGGGGGCAATATTGTAGTAATGGACAGACAACAATACATAGAAATGTGTTATTGCCTCCTCAATGATCCTTCCACGTATGCCATACTGAGTGAGGACCCCACTAGTCATTTCTTGGTTAAACTAAGAGGATTGCTTACTAAAGCCTTCGAAATGGGCTGTCTCAGTGATGCTGAATTGAAGTTTGTCCTCCCCCATCATCCTACAATTTCGACTTTCTATGCGCTTTCGAAAGTCCACAAGGGGACTAATCCCCTTAAAGGGAGACCCATAGTTTCCAGGGTAGACAAAGTGACCCAAAATCTCAGTATCTAAATAGATACAATCTTGAGACCATTTGTACTATCTCTGCGGTCGTACCTCCATGACACCATGGACGTTCTGCACCAATTAGATGGTATCACTATCAGCCCAGAGACACTTCTTGCTACCCTTGACATTGAAGGCCTATACAGCTGCATCCCTGACACTGGTGGGGCTTCAAGTGATCTGTTACTTCTTACAGCAGAGGGGTTAACATTTCACTTCTCACAATCAGTGTGTGCTTGACTTTCTGGATTTCATCCTCACTCATAATTATTTCATATATGACTCCAAGTACTTCCACCAGCTCAGGGGGACGGTGATGGGGAATTCATGTGCCCCATAGTACGCCAATCTCTACCTGGGCTTGTGGGAGGAAAGGGTTGTATTCTCTGCTGACAACCATCACAGGGTGGAGCACATCGTCTTATGGCTTCGCTATATAGACAACGTTGTATTATTTTGGAATGGGGATATCACATCCTTCACAGAATTTGTTAACCATCTGAACAATAACACTCTGAATTTGAAATTCACTTCTGAGATCAACCCAATATCTATCTCCTGTCTTGATCTCATCATCACTAAGAAATCAGATGGTTCAATTTCCTCCACCTTGTTTCGTGAATCTACTGCAACTAATAGTCTCTTGGGTTGGAAGAGCTTCCATCCGCAATCATTGACGCATGGAGAGGACACCATTAAGAGAGAGGGTTACCACTTCTCTGCTCTAACCACAAAGACCAACTGGTCTATTCTAAACCAGCTGCGTTTCATTGACTGTCTAGTGACACTCCCCAAAGTGGACTACCCTATCATGTTGGTTATCAGAGATGATGCGCCAGCCAATAGTGGTCCTAATTTAAAATATCCCCACTTGGCTTATTATCGCCTTGGAGGGTCTTCATTTCACACATTCCTCATAATGTTTGGAACAGGGTTCCTGATGAACTGCTAGTCACATAGCAGGGAAACGTGTTGAACCATAAATTGAACGAACCGCATATTGAATCACAACACTCAATGAACAAATAAAATGGTATTGAGCGCCAGAAATACATCTTGAATTTTGAGCGCTGGCACTACACTTCACTCTATAACACCATTAATTCAATGATTAATTCATTATTTCCATAACAATCATTAAAGGGGTTGTCCCGCGATAGCAAGTGGGGTTAAGCACTTCTGTATGGCCATATTAATGCACTTTGTAATATACATCATGCATTAAATATTGGCCATACAGAAGTTATACACTTACCCCCTTTGGTGCTGGCGTCCCCGTCTCCATGGCGCCGACCAAAGCCGCCTTCTGCCTGGATTAGACGCGCTTGTGCTGAAGGGGCCGCTCCGGCGTGCTTGCGCCGCAGAGGTCTTCTGCGCATGTGCAGGCCGCAGCGCAGAATTAAAAAATGTTTGACATGCCTCTGCTTGTTGCCAATTTTTAATATTCACTAAGATCAAATCGGACTTTATATATCCACGTATTATTTAATTAATTTTACATTTTTTTCCTGCTATCTTTTCCTGTTCAAGAAATTAGCATTATTATCAATACCATTATTATTAGTGATGAGCGAGTATACTCGCTAAGGGCAATTGCTCGAGCGAGTATTGCCCTTAGCGAGTACCTGCCCGCTCGAGACAAAAGGTTTGAGTGCCGGCGCGGGAGAGCGGTGAGTAGCGGCAGTCAGCAGGGGGGAGAGAGGGAGAGAGAGATCTCCCTTCCATTCCTCCCCACTCTCCCCCGCAGCTCCCTGCCAGCCGCCGGCACCCGAACCTTTTTTCTCGAGCGGGCAGGTACTCGCTAAGGGCAATGCTCGCTCGAGCAATTCCCTTAGCGAGTATACTCGCTCATCACTAATTAATTAATAATATTATTTAAAAATATTACCATTTTTGATCAATGCCCATATACGTATATACATCTATATGTATGTATGTATATATATTTATATATCAGCCAATCCAATTAATCTTTTTCTATTTCTAATATTCATTTAAGACAGCTAAACTGACCATGTAATATAAATATTCCATCCTTTTACCCCTGTGTGATTCCTGAATATGGGTATTCCACATGCTCATGTCAATTATGTAGACCTCGCTGATAAGTCTGAGTGGTAGACAGCTATAGAGCATGGACACTAGCGCTACTGACCATTTATTCACATATTAATATTGCATTAAATTTGTATAAAGAGAAATGTAAAGTTCTTAACTAAATTCAAGAAAAGGTGAGGGTAGACACATCCGCAAACTTCTAGAAGGTCAGCTCTGGTGTACAATTGTCAAGTATGGACTTGTCCTCATCAAAGTTGGTGATTATGTCATCTTTGTCTCTAGGTCTTAGTTATTGAATTTGCCAAGTGAAATCATTGACTACAGAAGCTAGTTTAGACCTGGATGGAGTTTGTATTTGCTGAAATAGTGCAGCTTGGGAGAATGAAAGAATTACATGCCATGCCATTTGTCCTCCAGGTCATTCTAAGTATTGCTAAGTGAGTTGAGAGAAGGTGACATGTTCTGGAAAGCTATAGGCTGTAGGGTGTCTTTCAGAGGCTTGGCTCCATTTAATTAAAATGCCACTCTTATTGAGCATCTGCGGAGTTCCGGCAGGAATGGCAGGTTCAGATAGTGAGCATTAAACATCTTTACTAGCAGGTACAAGATGACAGGCAGGACAGGCAGTGCGGAGCTCAGCTTGTGCATTCACTAATACCTCACATGCAACCATGTATTTCTTTCTAGTAAAAGTTATACATAAAGCAATTTCAGTATAGATACATAAACTCATAATATTAAATTCCAAAATTATAAAATTTATAATTTCAACTAGAGGAACATAACCAAATGCAAAAAATATTGTGTATCTCCTTAGAAAACATTCGAGTTTTACTAAACAGTTGGCCTTTTCGCTCCATTTATTATTTCCCAGAAAGCCTTCTTTACATCCCTGTTTCTAAAGGTATAAATGAAAGGATTAATTGTGGGTGTGAATGCTGTATACATAAAAGACAGGTACTTATCATAATGGCTGCTCTTGGTTTTGACATAAATAAGTATGGCGGCACCATAGAAGAGACTGGCCACTATGAGATGAGATGTGCAGGTGGAGAAGGCTTTCTGTTTTCCATAATCACTCTTGATTTTTATCACTGTCTTTAAAATATTGATATAGAATCCTATAATTATCAGAAAAGGCAGAAGAACACAAATTGCAGCAGTTAAGGTTGCTGACATACTACTAATGAGCGTATCAGAGCAGGCCAAGCTTTGTAACGGAGCCATGTCACAAAAAAAGTGGTCAATCTAGTTAGGACCGCAGAAATCCAACTGTGCTATAATGGTGATTGGTACTGAAATCATGCTAAATCCAAAAATCCATGGAAACATGGCTAATCCAACACACATTGTATCAGTCATGATGGATGAGTAATGCAAAGGGTTATTAATAGCCATATGTCGATCAAACACCATCACTACCAGGAGATAGCATTCGGTGACACCCAAAGAGTCCAAGAAATACATCTGGGCGACGCATCCACTGAAGGATATTGTGTTGTTAGCTGCAATTAAAATGGCTAAAAGCTTTGGGACGGTGACGGAGATAAATGTGATTTCTAAAGTAGCAAACACACTGATAAAAAAATACATTGGGCTATGAAGTGTATGTGCTATTTTAGCAATAGTGATTATCACAACGTTTTCTATGATGCAAATGATATAAGACACCAGAAAAACCACAACCAATATTTTCTGGATCTCGTGTAAATCAGCAAATGAAAATAAAATAAACTCTTCCACCACAGTTTTATTTTTCTGCTCCATTTAACTGAAAATAAGGGTAAAATTATATCACATATTCCAAGGTATTCCCACAAATGTTATTTTTTGGCTAATAAACCATCTAACTCTAAGCAGGTTTTCCAGAATGAGCCCATTTTAGTCTTAAAAAAAACACATAAAATCTTCGGACTTTTCATCTCACTATTTGGTAACTAATAACTTTTTCTCTTTACATCAATACAGTAAGGGCTCAGTGACACAGGCGGCGTATTTCTGCACGGAAAAACACCTGCACTGCGTGCGGATGAGAATCCGCATGACCAGCTCTATTGCCACCCATATTTTCTTTTTTTTTTTTTTCCAAATAATTTTTTATTGAACATTTTCAAATAATACATACAAATGTTTCTCATTGAATATACCCAAATACAAGTACACATTGTATTTTGAACACTCTTGTCTGCAAATGATGTAATGTTAACAATCAAAAGAACACAATAGCTATTCACTGATAATAGAACTGTGTATAAATATATATTTGTGGTTTAAATTTTGAATGGACGAAGTTTCTTTCTAAAAGATAAGTTTGTGATATTATTGATGTGTTCATTGTTTCATTGGAGAGTTCTAATAATTCAACTTCCAGATGAGAAATTTGGATATTTTTGTTAAACATTGTTTCTAGATCTCTATATTTTTCTATTTACACTGGGAAGAGCCCACTAACTAATTTTAAACATAAAATATAACTTTTATTCACTCTGTAACATTGATTAAACCTAAATCAATCTGGGCTGGATACTTCAAGTACTGAGCTGAAACCAATTAATATCATAATTCAGACCATTTGCAACACAAGTATCATCAAATTTTGGGGAAAAGAAAACTCCCGTACTATATAAAAATCCACAGGAAAAAGGAAAAAAAAGGGAGTTTTTGATAAGTGATTAATACATCCTCACTATCCATCATCAAAGTGGACCTATTTCTGTAATATACTGTCTCCCCATCCTGATGAATCAGTCACAGGTTGGAGGTGACTGAAGAAATGCGTCGACTGTGGGAGAATAAATTAATTTCTGCACGATACACAAAAACAAGTTGATCGTGCATAATTTATATACTTTTTGTCCACCAACAGAATCTATTGATATTGGAACTACAGTGTTGATACTTTACTGATCGTAAATTGATCATTTAGATTGATATATATCTGTGTATGTTTGTCAGTGAGCTCAATTTTTAACAGAGTGAATAAAAGTTATATTTTATGTTTAAAATTAGTTAGTGGGCTCTTCCCAGTGTAAATAATTAAGTTTAAAAAGAACCCTACTGTCACAGTGATTAGTCTATATTTTTCTAAACTTAAAACAACTTTATAACTTGAACTTTTGCCAGTGTTTCTACACATAATTAAATTTATGTAAACAATTATTGTTCTTTGCTTGGATTCTTTCATAGTAGTAGTGGTCTGCTATCATGTCTAATACCTCTGCAATAGTGGGGGGAGCCACTGATCTCCACTTCCTTGCTATCAGGTTCTTCGCTGCTAAGAGGAAGTGACAGATCCATTTTCTATTTTTTTGGGGTATAGATTCACACTCTATGAGTAGGAGAGCCATTTGTGGAGAGCCCGACAGCCTTACACCTGTTATGGTCCGTATATTATTAAAGACTTCTCTCCAATATGGTTGAATTATCGGGCACGTCCAAAATAGATGATATAGGGATCCCTCACTTCCACACCCTCTCCAGCAACCGCTGTCTACCTCTTTAAAACATCTAGCTAGTTTTGCAGGTGAGTAGTACCATCTGGAAATGATTTTTTGGTGAGTCTGGAGTAATCCGGCTGAAAGGGTGGCTTTATTTGCCCATGCAAAGGAGTTTAGCCACTGAGTCGGGGAGAAGCTTTTATTTAAGTCTCGTTCCCAGTTAATTAGGTGCATTTTCTTATTGTTATTCATATTTCCAGAAATACAATCATATATTGTTTTGGTCAATAAGCCCTGACCGGAGTTCACCTTTTGGAGCAGTATTTCTAGCTGTGTAGGAATGGAGCATTTCTCTAGTTGAGAACTATTTAGAAAAGAGACAACTTTTATAAAAGAATACAGCTCTGAATTCGGTAGATCGAATTTGCTTTGAAGTTTATTGAAAGTGAGTATTTTGTCTCTATCAAAGAGATCTGCTACCCATTTAATTCCCCTTTTTTTCCACTCTTATGTTGATATCATGGATGTAATATAGGAGAATTTCGATGGGGAGTCGAATAGTTCTTGATCTAGAGGCCGTTTTATAATTATTTGCTAGATGTTTCCAGCATTGCATGGTCTTTTCCATCATAGGAGAGAGATTTTGCGTTAACGAGTGTGTACTGATATGAGGGTACAATGCTTCTATTATGGAGGTCATGATAAGCAACCCTAGAGGTCTACTGTGGTTGATATACTTTTCTATATGTCCCCAGGGGGGGATTGAAGGTTCTCTCACCCATGCCCCCGACTGACCAATAACAATTGCCTGATAGTATGCCCAAAGGTTTGGGACCCCAAGACCCCCCTGACCCCTTCGCAAATATAGGATCGATGCCGCTACTCTAGGTCTTTTTCCTCCCCAAATAAATGATGAGAGTTGTTTTTGAAAGTCGGTGATTGAAGATCTTGGAATAGGGTAGGATAGTGTTCGAAAGAGGTAAAGGATTTTCGGGAGGATTAACATTTTGTATAGAATTATTTTGCCGACCCAGGAGAACTCCCTCTTTGCCAGCTTGGCTAATTCCGATTTTAATGAGTTAAATAACGGATCTAAGTTGGATGGAATAATGTTTGTTTTAGATTGGCATAGTTTAATCCCTAGGTATGGTATTTCCGTTGGCCATTGAAATGGGAATTCTCTCTGGATGTCCAGTTTTAACTTCTTGTCTATGTTTATTCCCAGGATTTGCGACTTATCCGAGTTAAGCTTGTAATAAGAGGCTCTGCTGAAATGTGTAATTTGCTCCCGCACTTCCCTCAATGAATTTAGGGGGTCCTCCAGGGTCAAAAGAACGTCATCAGCAAAAAGCCCTATTTTATGCTGCCTTATGTTGTTGGAAATACCTTTAATTTTTAGGTTTGTCCTGATTGATTCCGCTAAAGGTTCGATCACCATCACAAACAACAAAGGGGAGAGGGGGCACCCCTGACGGGTGCCGTTTGTTATGTAAAAAGGGGAGGACAAGGCACCGTCAACTAATATTCTTGCCGATGGTTTCGCGTAGAGAGCCCGGACCGCTTGTAGGAAAATCCTCCCCACATCAAACTTCTGGAGAACCGCAAATGCGAATTCCCAGTGGACTCTATCGAACGCCTTCTCCGCATCCAGGGAAAGGAGGAGAGAAGGCGTCCGACTCGAGTCCATTATCTCTATCAGGTTTTGAGTTCTACGCGCCCCATCAGCTGCATTTCTGCCTTTTGTGAACCCTGCTTGATCACTATGTATGATCTCTGGTAAAACTTCCAACAATCGCAAAGCTAAGATTTTTGAATACAGCTTAATATCGGTGTTTAGGAGCGAGATGGGTCTGAAATTCGCTGGGACTGTTGGTTCTTTGCCTGGTTTTGGTAGCGTTATGATAATTGCTTGTAGCATTTCTTCAGGCATCTTGCTTTTAACCATGAAGTCGTTAAATATAGAAGTCAGTCGAGGGGATAGGACAGGAGCGAAGGTCTTATAATATTCATTCGACAGGCCGTCTGGCCCTGGGGATTTGTGACTTTTGGATAATGATATTGCTCTGTTAATTTCACTAATCGAGATGGGTTTGTTCAGGGCAATGTTTCGTGATCCCATCGAGGGGAGGGATATACTGTCCAGGAAATTTTTTATAATTTCGGGAGTAGGTTGGGGGGTCTCCTTACAGTCTTTTAAATTGTATAAATTTGCATAGAATTTTTGAAATTGTTCCGCAATCTGTTGCGGATGGGATATACGTATTGTAGAGTTATTCGGGCATTTTATGTATGGGATTGTTGCTTTTATTTGTCTCTTCTTTGCCATTTTTGCTATCAATTTCGAGGGTTTATCTATGTTAGTGTAATAATTTGCTTTTGAGTGTATCTGACCTTTATTATAATTTTCCAGAAGTTCTTTTCGTAGTTCCTTTCTCAGTGAGGACAACTCCGAGTGAGTATTTTTGGAAGGGGATTGTTGTTCTTTCTCTTCTTGTTTTTGGATTTTGCCTAGTAAGGAGTTTATTTTAGCTTGTCTGTTTTTTCTTTCTATTATTTTTAGTTTAATCAACACTCCCCTGATCACTGTCTTATGGGCATTCCATATGGTAAAATTGCTCGTTTCCGGGTTCTCATTAAGGGCAAAATACTCTAGCAGAGCTTGTTTTATTTGCTCCTGGGTATTGGGTGATTTGAATAAATTTGTATCATTCCGCCAAATTCTGGTGGGGTTAAAGGGGGGGCCTACTTCAAGAATAATGCTGATAGGAGAATGATCAGACCACGTGGTCATCCCTATAGAAGATTCTGTTAGGGAAGTGAGAGTCCACCTGTCAACTACGCATAAATCTATGCGGGAAAATGTTTTATACCTGGGTGAAAAAAAAGTGAACTCTTTGGAAGAAGTGTTGAGGCACCTAAAGGTGTCATACATGCCTTCCCTATGTAGCCACGATTGTAAGGTGGGCGCTGTCCTGTGACTGGCTGTTGAATCTATTTCTTTGTTCGGTATGATTTCCCTTTTTGGATTTTCCTAATTTTTTTCATTATTTTATTTAGGAATGAGATTTGGGAACTATTGGGGGCATAAATATTGGCTAGAGTGAGGGGGGTCTCATTAAGCGTCCCTTGTAAAATGATGTATCTCCCATTCAAGTCGATTATTTGGTTTTCCACAGAGAAGTGAAAACCCTCTTTGAAGGCTATAACCACACCCGCATGTTTTTTATTTTGGGCAGTAGCCGAAAAAATTTGGGGAAATTTCTTATTTGTGAATTTGGATGATGCAAGTTCAGTAAAATGCGTTTCCTGCACACATAGTACATCCACCTTGTTCATTCTTGCATCTCTCCAAATCATTGCCCTTTTAAATGGAGTGTTAAGCCCTTTGGCATTTTGTGAAAGTATTTTAATAGACATGGTGTTTCTTTAAAAAGAGCATAGTGTGAGGAATCTTACTGGCATTGTGAAAAACAAACATAACATAAATTGTATAACATAGAAATACGGTCACAGGTCTTTTTCTAGATGTTATCTTTCTTAGTTGGTCATTATACGCTAGAATCAAGATCTGTGCCACAGAACAGAAGAATTTCTGCAGATTATCAGGGTTAACCTGGTAAATGGTGGGGGGTAAAAGTCCGCCTTGTAGAATAAGACCCATCAGTTACTCACGTATTTTGTGAGCCCAGTCCCTCAGAACGATGCCTTTTGTATCGGATTGGTAATCTCTTCTCTTGACGGGGTGGACGGCAGCGCCCTTCTATTGGTGCCTTTCTTGGGATTAGGGAACTTGCTTGATTGCGCCTCATCCAGTAGCTGAATGTTCCACTGCTTTAAGATCTTTTCTCCTGCTTCCAGGGAGGAAATGACATGCATAGCATTATTTCTATGAATTAGTATCTTTGTTGGGAAACCCCACTTATATGGAATATTCGCTGCACGTAGGGATGCTGTTATTTGTGAAAGAGCTCTCCTTGCTCTTATTGCGGATTGTGATAAGTCCACAAATAAACTTATGTTGGCATATGCAGGTGGTAGAGAATGGCTCTGTCTAGCCGCTAGCATCAGTTCCTCTTTTATGTGGTAGAAATGCAGCCTCGCAATTACATCACGTGGTACAGAATCCGGCAGAAAGCTTGGCTTAGCTAGCCTATGGATTCTATCAATTATACAGTCCCGGTCATTAGAGTTGGGTAGAGCTGATTTTATTAGTTTGACGAGGAACTGTTTTAATTCCGCTTGAGGGACGCTTTCAGGGATGCCTCTTATCTTTAGATTGTTCCTCCTGCTCCTATCTTCCAAATCAGTCAGCTTGTTTTTGACAATTTCTAGCTCCTCCTCTAACGTATAGTGGGCATCAATCAGGTTATTATGTGATGCTGTAATTTCGCCCATTTTAGTTTCCACGTGGTCAGCGCGGACTTCTAGCTCATGTATAGATTTGTTAGCTGTGGTTGATAGGGCTTGGATGTCTTTTTGCAGGGAACTGTGAAGGGCTAGTATCATATTTTTAATGAAATCTTCTGAGGCTGGAGCGTCAGAAGATGGGACATTCATTATTAGCTCTTCCCCAAATTGTAGCCTTTGTTGACATATACTAGGAGAAGGAGAAAGGCAGGGTCTCTGCTTCTCAGGGCTGGTGGAGGGGGAGGAGTGCTGGGAGATAGATGGAGACTGAGAGCAGCTCAGCGTCATTTTGGGTGTACCTGCTTCATTAACATGCAGTGTTTCATTCTCCTCACTCACCCTCTCCTGGAGGAGTTCTTTCGGTTGCTTCCTACGTGCTTTCTCCTTGCTGACAGCCCGCGGGATCGCTCCCTCCAGAAGATGTGTCGGGGATTGCAGCACCTCTCCGCTAGCTCCGGTGCCTGTGTTCGGAGCGGCGCCATCTTGGGTGCTGCGTTGCAGTCTTGCCGGGCCCCGAGAGGAGAAGAAGTCCGACACCTTGGTAAGCGGTGTTTTTGAGTTTCTTCTCTTCGGCATCTCTTCCCCAGGTTGTGGTGAGTCTCTCTGCACGTTTTGACAGGGCTGGAGTCGCTTAAAGTCGCTTTCTGTGGGTCTTTAGAGCGGAGCTTTCCTTCACTCGACTTTCCTCCGCTGCATCAGGCCACGCCCCCCATATTTTCTTTTTTTGACACGTGCGCACGTCTGCAGTGTGGACGTTTTTTCCGCGCGGAAATACACGTGTATCGCCACTGATATGCACCTACCTCCGCCCACGTGACTGAACTCTAACAGAGTATTATTTTTGTGGGAAGAGTTTTAGTTTCTACACTTAGGGCACAGTCACACAGGCGTTTTTATATGTGTATGTTACCTGCGTTTGCGATCTGCATCTTTATAGAACCAATACTTTTGAATGGCAGTGGTCAGATGCCCGATATTTACCTGTGCACAAAAATGCACAGAAGTAAATATAAGGCAGCGGATTTTAAAATGCAGATTACAGTGGCATCCGTCTTTTTTGGATGTAAAACCTCTGCATGCTATTGCATCCAGAGGTTTCGCCTTGTGCTCAATGGGGCCGGGGGCAGCAGCGCCGATCCCATTGAGAACATATAGTGAAGATTGCGATCCTCTGGCACAGCTGTCACAACTGTGGCACAGGAGCGCAATATTCTCCTAATAAATTCAATGGAGCCGGCACTACAGTCTGATCCTTTGAAAGCAATGGGCTGACGGCAAGCACTGCAGTGATTTTCGGGGAAGGGTTTTAAATATTAGCCCTTCCCTGAAAATCATCCCTAAAATATGTAAAAAAATAAAAAAATATATATACTCACCTCTCCGCTGCTGCCGGGGCTCAGGCGCGTCTAGCTGGGTCTTCTCCTGCACTGCTCTAAAGTGTTTTCAGCAGGCAGGGATTTAAAATACAACCTGCTGAAAGGGCTGCCTCTGATTGGCTGAGCACTGTGACCAATCAAAGGCAGCATTCAGCTATTGAATGACAACAGAGAGCTGCCTCTGATTGGTCACAGTGCTCAGCTAATCAGAGGCAGCCCTTTCAGCAGGCGGGGATTTCAAATCCCTGCCTGCTGAAATCACTTCACAGCAGTGTAGGAGAAGACCCAGTTAGACGCGCCAGAGCCCTGGCAGCTGCGGAGAGGTGAGTATATATATATATTTTAAATTTTTTACTCATTTTAGGGATATTTAAAGCCCTTCCCTGAAAATCACTGCAGGGCTTGCTTGCAGCCCATTGCTTTCAATGGAGCCAGTTGTAGTGCCGGCTCCATTGAATTCAATGGGAGAAGATCGTGATCCTCTGTTACAGCTGTAACAGCTATGGCAGAGGATTTTTTCACCTCCGCATGGAGTACCATTGTCACAGGACACTGTGACAATGCTGTCACAGTGTTCAGTGACAATGGAACTCTCCGCGGAGATAAAGAAATCCTCTGCCACATCTGTCACAGCTGTAGCAGAGGATCACGATCTTCTCTGTTTGTCAATGGGGCCGCCGCCATTGACCAAAGATGAAACCTATGGATGTGAAAGCATCCAGTGGTTTCACATCCAAGGAATTCCTTCCTGTACCTGTCACAGCCACAGCAGGTGATAACGGGCAGCGCATTTTATGTGCGGGAAAAACGCGGCCAGGTGCATTTTTTTCTGCGTGTTGCCCGCTTTGGTCACACAAATTCTATGTGCGTTTCCGTTCTGCACTCATAAATTCGCAAATTAAAACGCCCGTGTGACTGAGCCTTTATAGAGACCTAACCAGCAAATAAAGTGTATATTTATAGTACATGCTTTGATTGCTATGGGGATACAAACATGTGTGCTTTATGTTTGTATAAATGTGTTTTTAAGGGCGAGCACCCACTGGCGTTTGCGTTTTCCGTGGGAAAAAAACGCATTTCCCGCGATTTTTCCGCGCGTTTTTCGCGGCGTTTTCGCGGCTTTTCCATTAATTTCCATTGACTTTCATGGGTGCATTAGGAGAAAAATAAGGACACATATGCAACTGACAGTTCCTATGTTAAAAACGCAAACGCAACGCAAAAAAAAACGCCAGTGGACAGGAACACATGTTATCTCTATGCCTGTGCAGGAAAAACGCAAAACGCAGGTAAAAAAACGCCAGTGGGTGCTCGCCCTAAGAATGTATTTTATTAATTACTTTTTTTAACATCATAAGGTAACTTTCATAAAACTGCATAATTTTTAATATTGCAATATACTGAGACAAAAAAATATTTTCCCTTCTTTCTTCTAAAAATAGAAACGTATCTTAAAGGGGTTGTCCCGCGGCGAAATCGATTTTTTTTTTTCAATAGACCCCTGCATTATGCCCTGTTAAAAAGAATGCATTTGTTAGTTTTTAAAAATAACATTTCGCTTACCTGCATCCCCGTTCTGCAGCTTCTTCTTTTCTTCTTTTAAAGATGGCGCCGCTGGTCTTCTCCCACGGTGCACTGTGGATTTTCTTCTCCTGTCTTGCGTTCCACTGCCGATACAGCCACCTCATTGGCTGATCAGCACCACGTGACGGGGCGGAGCTACGATGACGACGCGCAGACCAGCTCTCCGGCGTGAGCACGCCGGAGCGGCCCCATTCACCAGGCAGAAGACCGGACAGCGCAAGCGCGTCTAAAGATGCCAGGAGACACAGAAATTAGTCGGAGCCATGGAGACGAGGATGCCAGCAACGGAGTGGGTAAGTGAATAACTTCTGTATGGCTCATATTTAATGCACGATGTACATTACAAAGTGCATTAATATGGCCATACAGAAGTGTATAACCCCACTTGCTGCCGCGGGACAACCCCTTTAAATACTTCATTTGAGGACTTCTGCACGGCAGTTTTCGAGTCCGTATATTTCAGCTATATTTGCAAGACAAAACAAGGATTGGAATCTACATAGGAAAAAAAAAAAAATAAGAGAATGACCAGAAGATGGGCGCACTAAAGTGACTTAAAGCGAAGATTGCTATAATACTCTGAAATATCCCAACAGTTTAGGTAATTGTCTTGTATTTTGTGGTAGGACACAAGAAAAAATATACATACTTACAACATACAAAATGTAATTTCTAGTAGAGAACATATAAAATATAAAGGTCATCATGGCTCCAAATCCTTTTCGCAGTATCTCTCCCCATCCACCCTTACTTTTTTCCCGTCTACCCCTCCTGTTTTTCTGTTCCTTTTTTTCCACTTTTTCTTCAGGAAGATCATGTTTTTTTCTCATTGTTATTGTTAGAAACAAGGTGTTACATCCATGCAAGCCACTGAAGCAACAACGTACATGGACGCAACTCAAACAAGGACTGGAGGGAAAGGATTGGGACAAGGGAATGTGCATACACACTGAACACCATAACAAAGTGAACTGCAAATAGGACTTGTGAGCAGACATCCAAGAATGACTGATAAACACCAAAACAGTTACCTAGAATACCAACACACAGAGTCAGATGGAACAGCTAAAGTATGGGGTACTAGTTCATACTTTGGCCAAGATGCTTAAACTCACCAGCTTTCCTTGTTGTCTCATGAGTCCCTACTCTAATAAGACCACTTCACCCCAAGTGTCCTGCCCAAGAGCAGGGTGATCATCTCAGAAGGGATGGTCCCACACTGAAACCTAGCAGCCTGGCTTACTCTAGATGGTATGAAACATATATGCTAAACAGGACATGATTCAAACACACAAACAGACAAGGGACAAACACCTTGAACAGGGAGCTGATTTCACCAAGTGTCTGGTCACCTACACAGACACTGAACACATTGCTATTCATACCAGCAAACAGTTAATTCCACCAAGAAACTCATGCAAGCAACATCACAGTGCAACATGCATTACTCCAAAAACCAGGGTTCCGAGAGGAAATGAGGAAAATAGCTAAAGAAATAAATGACCAGTGTCCTCCACAAGAAGGGCTGGCATTTATATGCAGCAGACCAGTGGTGATGGGCTGGTTGGAGAACTCTACACCTAGCCACCTCAATCATCCCACAGCTATGGAGGAATTCATTGCGCAATATTATTTTGTTGCTTTCATTTTAAAATCTATTTTTACTAGTAATTTTTTAACATGGTATTATAAATCCATATAAATAAGTCTCTTTCTATCTATCTATCTCCTATCTATCTATCTATCTATCTATCTATCTATCTATCTATCTATCTATCTCATATCTATCTATCTATCTATCTATCTATCTATCTATCTATCTATCTCATATCTATCTATCTATCTATCTATCTATCTGTCTCCTATCTATCTATCTATCTATCTCATATCTATCTATCTATCTATCTATCTATCTATCTATCTATCTATCTATCTATCTATCTCCTATCTATCTATCTATATCATATCTATATCTATCTATCTATCTATCTATCTATCTATCTATCTATCTATCTATCTATCTATCTATCTATCTATCTATCTATCTCATATCTATCTATCTATCTCATATCTATCTATCTCATATCTATCTATCTATCTCTCTCATATCTATCTATCTATCTATCTATCTCCTATCTCTCTCATATCTATCTATCTATCTATCTCCTATCTATCTATCTATCTATCTATCTATCTATCTATCTCATATCTATCTATCTATCTATCTATCTATCTATCTCATATCTATCTATCTATCTATCTATCTATCTATCTATCTATCTATCTATCTCCTATCTATCTATCTCCTATCTATCTATCTATCTATCTATCTATCTATCTATCTATCTCATATCTATCTATCTATCTATCTATCTCATATCTATCTATCTATCTATCTATCTATCTATCTATCTATCTATCTATCTATCTATCTATCTATCTACCTATCTAGCGTGAAATCTTTCTACCTGTGTGTATTCATAGGAAAAAACGCGCACAAAGCATTCTTCTATTTCATTGTCATAAGAGTGTTAAAATATGGAGCAGTTGTTCAACCTTATACATATCATCCTATAATGTACACAGGGGGAAACTTCTTCCCTTGATATTTGAAGTGATTAGCAGATTCCTTAAATGATCATGTTTTCTTCCATTACTGATAAATACAGTCATAACAAGTTCCCCAGCGACCTTATATTTTCATTCTAGTGAGAATTAGTGATGGCACATTATGTTTATTTTGCCCTTTTTCTTCTAATGAGAAACTCATGCAACAAATGCTAGAAAAAAAATCCAAACCCAGAGCTTGAGAAGATTGCAAAAAAATGCCATTCATCATTGATGCAAATGTAAAAACAAATACATTAAAATACACTGCTTTGTGTATGACATTCAGATAACATCTTCAAAGAGAATAGTAGTGCACATCTTGGTTTGGGGGCTCTGTGCAACTTTGGTTTTAGGTAGAGTTGAGCGAACATGCTTGTCCGAGCTTGATTGTCGTTCGAGTATTAACATCAAAGAAAGTAAGATATTGTTGTAACGTACAGGTGGTACATGCCCAGTGGAGCTTTATGTGATGGTGCGGAGATGACACATGGGGATGGAGGCAGCACATTTTTTATAAGAATTTTTTTTTTTTACTGAACAGCACACTCAAGAGAATAGGCAAGATATCTACTGTGACAACTAGCATCTTATACCACCATTACATCGCATTCACTTCTCTTTGGAACCAGCAAGGTACATGAGTTTCCATTGGAATATCCAGAGTATATGTGGGTGGTACATGATCAGTGGCAATTTATGTGATGGCATGGAGATTACAGATAGAGTGAGAGCAGCACATTAAAAAAAAAAAATGAATCTGAACAGAAAGCAATATTAACCCTTTCCAATCCAATGTCGGGCCTGCCCCGGCATCATCATTTTCCTCCACAGCTTCGATGTCGGGACAGGCCCGACACTGCAGTGCAGGAGTGCATCTGCACCCCGATCATCAGACACATCGGGTGCAGATGCACTCCTGCACTGGTCCTCATCGAGGACCCCTGAGGAGAAGGCAGAAAGGGTTTTTAACCCTTTCTGCCTTCTCCTTTACACATTACATAGCGCTCAATTAGCGCTATGTAATGCATAGAGATTCCGGTTGGCGATCATGTGACGGCCGGTGTTACCTGACCCACAACGGTCACATGAACGCCGAGCCGGGAGCCTGCACCATGGGAGGACCTGCTTACCTGACCAGTGTCTTGCACATTCTCCTTCTGCCTCCCGGCCAGGCGATCATGTGACCGCCAGGTGCCACCTGACCCCAGCGGTCACATGATCGCCGAGCCGGGAGGCAGAAGGAGAATGTGGAAGATGCCGGACAGGTAAGTAGGTCCCTCCCTGCACCCTCCTGAACTCTGTCAGTTCAGGAGGGTGCAGGGGAAATGTATTTTTTCTCATCCATTCTCCTCAGCTCCAATTTATTTGGAGCTGGGAGAATGGGTGAGAAAAAATAAATGGATTGGAAAGGGTTAACATTGTTTTGCTCCGTAGCAGGGTTTGTGCATATAAGCATTTCCTACTAATTCAGCATAAACTCTCTTAAAGTGATAGTACTCAAGATATCTACTGTGACAACTTGCGTCTCATACCACCATTACTCTTCAAGACTGCCCGAAACTGTATTCTATTTGGAACTTTCCTGTGGGAAATGCAGAAAGGGAGGCCAATGCCTTACATATAGGAATGTCTTGAAGCGGCACCTTAGTTCTGCGGCTTTTCACATGACACCTTAGGAGGAGCTTGCTCAGGGGCTTTAAGTGATACCATCTTTCCTGATCATGGGATATGATACCCAGTTACATCTGGGACATACCACAATTGGGTTTGTACTCTAACACTGTATGAGGGTATTTAGGTCCCTGAAGTTTATACCTCTATTGAAATGCATTAAACCATTAGTGTTAGTAGCCAAGTTGGGACCACTTCCGACCAACATATAGTGGGCAAGAATAGTGGACCTAATTTGTGCAAGATTATAGGAAAACTTAGTGCCTGAATTTTCTAGTCCAATAAACTGTTGGGTAGCACTGCAGACCCCACCAGTGCACTAAAGTTTATTCCGGTTATTTAACTGGAAGAGAATCTATCTATCTCCTCTTAGGCGTATTGGCTTTATTGCTGAATTATGCATAGGGACCATTGATCATAACATCAGTCTTTTTTCTGGTTGCTTTATATGTATGTTTGTCAATGGATGGGTGATTTTTCTACTATTCCCATCTTTTTGGTTTGTATCTAATAAAATTCATTATTTTAGGTGTCTAGTCAGTGATATCCCTTTGGTATGGGAAACTCACAAAGCACATGTTAGAGGTCTATACATAGCCAGTTTCACTTGAAGAATGGTCCTCAGCTTTAAACAGCTTTCCATTACATAAAAGCCCTGGTCCCGATAGTTTCACTCTGATATACTATAAAAGATTCCAAGAGATAATATTACCACAATTTGCCCTATCGTTTAATGCAATTTTAAAAGGAGCATCTCTACTCAAACAGGCACAAGAAGCCTTTTTCACACTAATACATTAAGAAGTAAAAGACCCCGTCCAGTGTGGTAGTTATAGACCCATTTCTTTATTAAATTTTGATATTAAATTACTGGTAAAACTCCTCACCAGAAAGATAAATAAATTCCCCCCAAATTTGATTAATGAAAAACATTCTGGTGTTGTGGTGGGTCAAGAGGGCAAGGATAAGTCAATTCACCTTTTACATGCAATTAGATATGCTCAAAGTAAAAAGATACCATTAATCGACAAGCACCCAAGACTGCAACCGCAAGGGAGCACAGCTGCACCTCCCCTCACCACCTGAGACAGCACAGGATGGCAGAGGGCTTCCCATCTCCACCCGGACACTGCCGACCGCTGGCCGTGGTAAGTCCGTGATCCGCGGAGACACATTCCACATCAGTCTGCCAGCAACAGTCAGATGCATAGTGCTGCATCTGTAAATACAGATGGACTTACCCAGCAGTTGGGGACTGTTAGGGAAAAACTCCCATTAGTATGTCATCCGGCGTCCAAATTGAAATGAGTACTCATCATGGTTTAAGTAATACCGATCGGCAGGAAGAGACAGACCGTACATGTGCATGGAATGTACAATTCATCTACTTCGAGTTTATTGGTGTTACAAAGAGGTCTTTTTATAAGCATATCATATAATTAAAGTGATGTTGATTCTGAGCCAAACATTACATAGGTGTTTACATCATTCAATAGCCTGCCACATGTTTAATCAAAGTCTATTCGTAATACCTAAAATTTTCCATTCTTCAGCGGTTTAGTGTGTTTACTTTCTATGGATTTATTTTGAGGTAAGTATATTGCTTATACCTATCAATTTATGTTACTTTATCTGTTATCTTTCTGTAGCTCTGTCTTATCAATCTTATATCTGTACTTCAACCATCTCATGACTAGTCACCAGTTATGGTTTATTGCTGGTTAAGTCAAGCTGACATTCTAGCAAAGCCTGGAGATTCTAATACAAGAAATGATTTTTCTGAAAAGTAGAATCTAACATAATATCACAAAAGTTGGGGTCCTGGGTAATTTCCCCCACAATTCCCCCCTTTTTAAAATAGTCCATGCAAGGAGACGCTAATAGTCCATGCGAGGAGACGTTGTGGTACTTCAAGGAGGGTGGAGCCCTCCGAGCCGGACTTTTTCCCTATTTTCTCTTCTTGCTTCGGGCCGGGTTCCCACCGATACAGCTCCTCAATATGACTGTTTTTAAATTCATTGAAGATTATCATAAAATCGTAAGTCCTTCATTGTATTCTTTGCGATGATCAAGATGTTTTTCTTTTAATTCGTGTATATTCGCTGTTTTATATTACTTGATTCCTCAGATATGAACAAACAAACACAAGCATTAGTTCTTATATAAACGTGACATTTCTATGTTATTCCCATAATAGGATGGTCTTCTTTTTGGTACACACTTCAGACATATAGTCACCACATTTGGAATACATTGTACACAACAGCAAATCGAAATTAATCCCACAACTATTATTGCAAATATCAAAAATACTTTCTTTATCCAGCTCAGGCTGAACCATAAGAGCAACCAACTGAACCATCCCTGATCCACATCTTGTTTTATGCTATTGGATATTTCTTTCAAATTCCGAATGGTCAGAGAGGTTAAAACAACACATCCCCTCAAACCCTTCACAACCATGATTTAGTGTCAGCAATAGGTAATCTATAGTGGCTCTATTTTGCAGGGCGGCCTTTCTTACTCCTTGTACATCCAATAGGAGGAGGTCTAAAGCTTGAGAGGTAGTATTTAAACCTTTTGCTAAATCACAAGCTATACCATTTATGACTCTCCCATTATATACAGCTAGCCCCCAGACTCCTACTATAGAAAATCCTAACACCTTTACTTCTGTGTCGCTAAGGAGGGTTGGTGGACCTTCACAACTTCCATCTATCCCTTTTATCTCTCTTTTTACTTTGTTACGTTCTTCTCGTTTCTATTACATAAAAATACTCAAACGGGACAGTGCACATGGTCCTCCTGTAACATTTGCTGGAATATATGTATAAGTGAGATTTCCACATGATAAAACCCAACCAGTTGGTAATTTAACATGTCGAAAATGATTGGAGCTTCTAACAAATCACTTTACAACGCATTTCATTTGTTACCTTCTCACATTGATTTACTGTACGATTACAGAGTATTTGAGAATCATCAGTAGCCTGTTCGGGGTGTGCTTCAATTTGCTGACATTTCCCAATTTCCTCAGGGTCACAAGTGAAATTATAGCACACCTCGGCCTCAGCTACGTTCTTAACCTGAAACTTAGTCATATTAGTCCATTCAGTATTTTCTGCTTCCCTACACTCTGGACAATATTCATACAAATTTAAGAAAGTATTCATGCTAGTTACATCGGATTCTTCTACTAAACTATCATTATGTATTGCTGTAAATATATTTCTGAGCACTTTCACAGGTGTAGGATCTGATAACAAACATGTCCGTAAAATATCATTTCCACTTCTCAAATTAGGCATACACATACTTGGAATATTTAATACATCTATTGCCAAATATTCCCACATATTGGGACACCCTTCCGTCCATACAGACCATCTCCTTCCCACCTTTGTTATTTCATTTGGTTTCCAATACCACAATATACCTGTAAGACAAATTGCAATACATGCTGAGAAGACTAAGATCCGCATACTTCCCCTGGTATCTGGACCTTTTTACAGTGTGAAGAGTGTATCCAATTTGGTTTTCCTTCTAGTTTTACTGAGGTAGAGGTGGTCAGGAGAACTTGGAAGGGACCATCAAATCGTGGTTCCAGTGCTTTTGCTCGTGTCTTTTTATCACTACCCAATCACCAGGCAGCAATTCATGTGTACCTTCAAGAGAGTCTGGATCTGGAATGGAAGAGAACACTTGGTCGTGTGTAACTTTAAGTTTCTTACTTAACGTGATAACATGATCTGAGTGCCATATGGGGCCTGCAGTTGCTGTGGAAAAATACAATCCCAGTCTTGGCACACTTCCAAACAAAATTTCATAAGGAGACAAGCCTGTTTTCTTGTTAGGGACATATCTTACAGAGAAAGGGGCCAAAGGCAAACACTCAGTCCAGGGTTTGCCAGTCTCCCTCATGATCTTCTGTATTTTTAATTTCAGGGTACCACTCAGCCTTTCCATTTTACCACTACTCTGTGGGTGGTATGGAGTGTGTGGCCTGAGTGATGCCCAAAGCTAACATTATGTGTTTCATTATTTCTCCTGTGAAATGGGTAGCTCTATCTGATGCGATCACCTCAGGTACCCCATATCTTACAGATTATCTCGTTCATCAGTTTCTTTTCGGTCACTTGGGCAGTTGCCTGACACCACCCCGAGAACATGTCCACACATACTAACACAAATTCATACTTGTCTACACGGGGCAGTTGAATGTAGTCAATTTGCAGTCTCTGAAACAGGTAGAGTGATCCAGGCGCGTGTTTATGGGGTACTTTGTCTTTTTGCCCAGGATTGCTTACGGCATAAATCATATAAAATTGGACAAATGATGCGGCAGCTACAGAAAAACTGGGGGCCAACCAGAATTTCTCTAATGTTGCGATCATTGCTGTTCTTGATAGATGTGTTCTTCCATGAATCAGCTGGGCCATCATAGGGAACAAGGCACGTGGGAGGCAAGTTCTGGTAACAGTTCTCCATATGCCGTCATCTTCCTTGGCCCCAGCTTTCGTCCACTTGTCTTTTTCCTCTTTGTTAGCTTGTGTTGAGAAAGTCTTAATAATGTCCATATCAGATGAAACAGGTTACCCTGTGTCTGCTTTAGAACAAAATGTCTCTGTATCTGTATCAGAACAAAATGTCTCTCTTGTGACTGGGTCGGGGTCTGTATGCTGCATAGCAAAAACCCCCTTTTCTTCTTTCTTTTTCCATGGTTGCATTGCAGCATTCTTTGCTGTTGTGCTTTGCTCTTTAGTACTGCTATCTTATCTGGCCATAACCGTGCTTTCATTAATTCTTTCACTGCAGCACCATTCTTAATAGGTTGTCCAGCAGAAGTTCAAAATTGTCTGGCCTTCCATATGGGGCCGTAATCATGAGCAATGCCGAAAGCATACCTGGAGTCAGTGTACACATTAGCTGTCTTACCTGTAGCCACTCTACACACTTCTGTGAGTGCTTTTAATTCCGCTTCTTGTGCTGAGACATGCGGAGGCAGAGACTCTGCTTTTACCGTGTCATGTTGTGTTACGACTGCATAACCAGAGTGGAATCAGCCATCTTCACCCTGATAACGAGAACCGTCTACAAAAAGTTCAAAATCAGGATTATCTAATGGTTTTTGCAACATTTTCAAAACCTGCTATTTCTTGTTGCATCAATTCTATGCAATCGTGCTCGTGTGTGTCATCATCAAATGTGTCATCATCAATTTCTGAATTTTCATAATGTTTTATCCCTCCTTCCCCTCCTCCCTCCCCCCTTTTGGAATCTGGATAATCCACTGGTAATAGAGTAGCCGGATTCAAGATAGTAGGCATGAGGAGTGCACATTGCAAGCAGATCTGTCTGGCTGAATAGTAGGCCCCAGGCTGTGGCCTGCCACCCTGTTGTTGGCAAAGTACTGCTGTAGCATGTCCAGACAGTTCTGTACAGTAAAGTCGGAAAGGAAGTTGGTAGTTGGGTAGACCCAGTGCAGGAGGAGAAGTGATAGCCTGTTTTAGCAGATGAAAGTTAGTGATTGCTTCTTTAGAAAAAAAGTGAAGGGAGTTGTAGTAAGAGCCGAAAAAGGTTCGAAGCTTTGCAGCAGAATTTGAGAGAGGCAAATTTTGAATAGCCTTTTTCCTTTCTTCCGCCAAATGCCTGGTTCCTCATAACAGGCAGTGACCAAGAAAGATTACCTTCTACTTACAGAACTAAAGCTTGTCTTTTAAAGCTTTACGTCTATCATCTGCTAGCAAATGGAGCAGTGAGATTGATGCCTGCTGGCAAATTTAGAGATTGTCAGCACATAGTAACAAATCATCCACATATTGTAGCAAGACCACCCCTTGTGGCCAGGGCCAGGCCTACAGAAAAGTGTGTAGAGCCTGTGTGTACATATTTGGAAAATTCTGCGCTCCTTGTGGCAGAACTGTCCAAGTGTACTGTTTACCCCTGAAAGTGAATGCAAAGAGATATTGTGAATCAGGGTGCAATACAACTGACATAAAGGCTGACATAAATTGCTAAGGTCAATCACTGTAAAATAGGGGGCGCTAGCGGGTACTTGTGCCTTGAGGCTTTCCTTTAAACCCCTGTCTCTGCATTATCATGACAGCTCTAGGGTTTGTAACAATATATATCTCAACTTCTAAATTTTACACATTATAATGTAACTCCTAAATCCAAAAGTTCTGAGCACTTTATTATCTTCCCGATCAGCCCTATTACAGCTACTCTTAATATTTCAATATATGTTAACCCAAATACACATATACAATTTTATCATCATAATAAATTAAGTCATGTGAATAATCAATCTGGCAATGTTACACAAATAGGTATTGCATTGTTTTCAGTGTTTTGTGATCACCTCTGCTGTCCTACTATGTTATTCCATGCAAACTGCTCACTCTCCTTCCCGACCCCAAACTAAACTATCCTACAGGGGCAGGTTGCCATACCTACCACTGGGAGAAGGACATGAACGCCCTGGGCTCTCTTCAGGAGTCCACACCCTTTTCCTATACAAGGTAACACCCTGTAGAGCAACCCCTCGCTGGAACCTATGGCAGCTGTGCTATCCCTGAGTAGGAGAAGGAGCATGCGTGAGTCTACATGAGACAAGCAGAAGCAGAACACAATATTGTAAAGAGGTGTTTAAAAACACATTTCAAAGTACAGTCCATCTTTGTTCAGCTGTCCATAATTCATGCGGAATACACTCTTGTAAGCAAACAGTACTTGCTGCTTTGCTCTATGGTTCAATAGCTTCATCAATCAGGTCAACCAGTATGATAGTCATCATGGAGATTTCTCCTTGGAGATGGTACTGGAGGGACAACACTTCCAAAATGTTAAAAGAACATATATAAGTATTAGTCCTTTAAAGTTTTGTCTGTTTCTCAGTCTCAATGTGTCATTTGTCATTTGTAAGTATTTTTCACTTTACTTTATAGTTTTTACAAATGCTCATTAAGTTAAACTGAGTATACATACCATATATTCCGGCGTATAAATCGACGGGGCGTACAAGATGACCCCCCAACTGTCACCTTATACGCCGGGAATACAGTGGAGCAAAAAAAAAAAAAAAAATCATTACTCACCTTCCCCGGCGTTCTGCGGCGCTGCTGCAGGCTGTCGCTCCCTCCTGGTCCCCGGCAGAGCATTGCTTTCTGGACGCAGGGCCGTCAGCCAATCACAGCCATTCAATGACACATTGAATGGCTGTGATTGGCTAAAACACACGTGCCTTCAGCCAATCACAGTCATTCAATGATGTCATTGAATGGCTGTGATTGGCTGACAGCGTGTGTTAGCCAATCACAGTATTAGCTTTCTGGAGGCGGGGATTTCAAGCCCTGCGTCCAGAAAGCAATGCTCTGCCGGGAACGAGGAGGGAGAGACAGCCTGCAGCAGCGCCGCAGAACGCCGGGGGAGGTGAGTAATGATCTTTTTTTTTTTACACTTTCTTTTTTTTTTGTATTACCGGCGTATAAGACGACCCCCGACTTCAGAGCAGATTTTTCGGGGTTCAAAAGTCGTCTTATACGCCGGTATATACGGTACATCTCTCAACCTACATTCTATAGCATTAACATTCTAATATTTAAGCAATTTAAGCTGAGTAGCTAAGCTAACATAGTAATATTTTTAACACATTTTATCATAATCCAAACATTAAACACTGAGGAAAATAAACATGCATGGCATCCACTAGGCCCGTAGATTTACTGCCTGAGCCTTATCGACTTTGGCCTGAGGTCATATCAGTGGAGTTCAGTTGTCAGACTGCAATACCTATTGCTCCCAGTGGGGTGTCATACCATTAGCCCTTCCTCATTATTATTGTGAGGATAAGCATTACATTTATTTTACACAGGATACGATGATATATGGTTACTCTCATGCCATGGTCACTCTCTGGCAGTGACTAGCATGAACCCAGTCGGTTTTTTGCATTTCAGGCTTTACTGAAGTGGCTATTGTCATCAGAACTTGGTAAGGACCCTCGTAGCTTGGTCCCGGAGATTTTCTTACATGTTTCCAATATCCTGGCTCCAGAACATGTGTTGTATTCCCAGAGTCAGGATCTGGAAAGGAAGCAAACACTTGTTTATGC
This sequence comes from Eleutherodactylus coqui, assembly GCF_035609145.1. NCBI lineage: Eukaryota > Metazoa > Chordata > Amphibia > Anura > Eleutherodactylidae > Eleutherodactylus > Eleutherodactylus coqui. The sequence goes on from NC_089842.1 coordinate 231,952,488, forward strand.
ATCATATATGAATGTTACTACAAGGCCTGGACATACCCAGAGAAGGTACCATACTGTATCTGCAACTGCTGCTGAAAATACTGCCCTGTACTGGAAGCAGACCCAAAGGGTGGTAGGGAGAGTGAAAAGAGGTGTTGCACTTGCATTGTCTCTGGAACCCCATTCCAACAAAATTGCTTAATTCAGGAATTTGGCTGCTACTTCTGTAATGGCAAAACAATACCTGATCGGATAGGCCTTAAAGTATACAGATAATCTGTCAACACAGATATGGCATCTATATATATAAAGCTGAAAGCCCTCACTGACTGACTGACTGACTCACTCACTCACTGACTGACTCGCCAAAAGTTCTTCAACTTCCCAATGTCGTAGAAACTCGAAATTTGGCACAAGCATAGATTATCTCCAAAACAGGAAAAGTAATTGGGTCCCAACTCGATTATTCAATTCTAGTGCAAAAGAATTAGCGCCGAAATTTAACGTACATAACCTAAAACTCTCACTTCCCAATGTCATAGAAACTTAGAATTTGGCACGGGCATTGATTATGTCATAAATAGGAACATTTAATGGGTCCCAACTCGATTATTCAATTCTATGTGCAAAAGAATTAGCGTCCAAATTTTACATACGGAATCTAATTCTCTCACTTCCCGGTGTCATAGAAACTTGAAATTTGGCAGGAGCATTGATTATGTCATAAATAGGAAAAGCTAATGGGTCCCAACTCGATTATTCAATTCTATGCACAAAAGAATTAGCGTCCAAATTTTACGTACGGAGTGTAATTTTCTCACTTTCCGGTGTCATAGAAACGGGAAATTTGGCACGAGCATTGATTATGTCATAAATAGGAAAAGCTAATGGGTCCCACCTCGATTGTTCAATTCTAAGCGCAAAAGAATTAGCGTCCAAATTTTATATACGTATTCTAATTCACTTCCTGATGTCATTTTATATAAAGGAAACGTCGCATGGTTACCTTCCGTGGGGTTTCCTGGGTAACGCAGAGAACTATGCAAAATGGTGAACATATGTTTTTCCGGTATCTCTAAAGTAACCACGACTTCATAAGATTTCCGTGTGACCATCAGATAAACACCAGTACCAAATTAACTCGGGCGAAGCCGGGGTGTATCAGCTAGTTACTATATATATATATATATATATATATATATATATATATATATATATACACACATATATACACACACACAAATTTGCAACCTTTAGAAGTGCGTAGAGTGGCCCAGGTGTGTTATGTAAAGCACAGGTGATATGCGCCTGGGTATGCCTGGCTGCGACCATGCTGAATCCAGGAGCAATCCAATGTTGAGACATGAGGTTTCACATATCAGTCTGACTGGTGTGTTTTTCCATGTGCACAGTGGGCCATCATCGAGTAGAGGGCCTGAGAGAGACATAATCAGTGGTCTCTTCCCACAGGCCAGTGCGCATCTGGCTTGCCCCTGCCTTCGTCCAGCGGCTCAATTATCAAGCTCACTGGAGGGCCTGGGATTACAGGTTTGGACGTTGACCTAACCCTCTCGCCTAGGTCTCACCGCAGTTGCCTTGTCAGCAGCACCCACACGCACATTTCCTTTTGCTTCTATATAGTCATCCTTTATTATCCCTAGCTATGTAAGCAACCTTAGAGCCTGCATATTAGGCTGTAATCTGTGTATATGTTTGCTGTCTTACCCTCTGCCGCTCTACACGCTTCTGTCAAGGCCTTCTCTTCCGCCTCCTGTGCTAACAGATGAGGTGGAAATGGTTCTGCTTTTGTCACCTCATTCTGTGTGACTACTGCATACCACGGTGCCTGCCATTTTCCTGGAATCCTGAGCCATCTACAAAACAAAACTTGAAATCTGCGTTAGCGATCAGTTCATCTTTTACATATTCAAACCCCTCAGTTTCTTGTGACATGAGGGTAATGCAGTGAGGTGACAGTGGTGCACCCTATTACTCTAACTGCTTTAATAATCTAAAAAAAAATACAAAATATTCTCAAGCTTCCTCCCCAGGTGAAATACTTATTTACCAAGGGTGGTTAGAAGCAGCATTCTGTCTGGTCAGCTAAAACTAAGTGCCTACATTGTAATGCTGACATTTTGTTCTTACCAAAACCATTAGTACCCAGCAGTGGCCACCTATTGGTTGTGAGAGAGACAGAATCACAAAAAAATAAATAAGCAATATACAAATATTATATAGATATGCAGTTATTAAATGTAGAGGGAAATTCTATCAACAGTGCAGATAACCAAAAAATATATAATACTGCACTCTGAACTCATTATGTGAAAGGGGAGCGTGGAGGGCTCCTACACTCTTCAGTCAGACGTCTCACCCATACAGTAGTGTAACAAGTTAGCGATATTAATCTTTTATGCTGGACCTTAAGTTGTTCATACAGCATCCTATATCTTCGCCCAATCTTTTTCAACTGTGTTATAGTCCTTCTCTTTTCCTGGATGGCTATTGTCCTAGCATAAAGATGCTTGCGAAGATTTTCATTTTCAATGTTAACTTGTATAAGCTCTGTACACTTTTCCAGTGGGCTTTTGAACACATACTTCCCCTTCCCCCTCATTTCCCAGTGAGCCTTCAAGTGTCATCACATAGTTGGATGCCACCCCCCCTCCCCCTTTGTCTATGTACAACCTTCTGGGGCTAATACCACCCCAGTGCCATCGCGACGTGTCACTAGGCGAAAAAATCCACCTCCGTCTTGTACCCTCTGGGGCTGATACCACCCCAAAGTGACCAAGATGGGTGATGATACAAATCTTATTCATAGTACTCACGGTTTTATTATAATGGCTCACTTTGTTGTCATACCCAAGTCACCATACCCAGGTCACGATGGTGAATAATCTGAATCCCACCTATCTCAAAAAAAACTTTTTATCACTCAGAGAAACAAAAATTTTTAGCCGGCCGGCATCCAAACATTGGCATCCATCCCATACTTATGGGAAATGGGGGCAACTCAACTGCAACTGCTATTCATACATTAGTGACATAAGGGCAGTACCATCATATCAGTACATGAGTCATTTCCAATTCACCGTCTCTGACATGGTAAAATTGGTTTACACGTATGCATTCACAATTCTGAGGAATTGTCAGCTGCTGAAGACCTACAGGCACTTCACAGTAATCAAATATGTCTTGTTTACAAAAATTATCAAAGCCCACCAGGAATTCAATTTAATTCTGAAACTTAATATATGTATAATTTTCCCCCATTTACGCTGACAGCAATTCATTCTCTCTCTCTCTCTCTCTCTCTCTCTCTCTCTCTCTCTCTCTGTGTGTGTCTCTCTCTCTCTGTCTGTCTCACTATATATATATATACACTACCGTTCAAAAGTTTGGGGTCACCCAAACAATTTTGTGTTTTCCATGAAAAGTCACACTTATTCACCACCATGCGTTGTGAAATGAATAGAAAATAGAGTCAAGACATTGACAAGGTTAGAAATAATGATTTGTATTTGAAATAACATTGTTTTTACATCAAACTTTGCTTTCTCAAAGAATCCTCCTTTTGCAGCAATTACAGCATTGCACACCTTTGACATTCTAGCTGTTAATTTGTTGAGGTAAGCTTGTGAAATTGCACCCCACGCTTCTAGAAGCATCTCCCACAAGTTGGATTGGTTGGATGGGCACTTCTGGCGTACCATACGGTCAAGCTGCTCCCACAACAGCTCAATGGGGTTCAGATCTGGTGACTGCGCTGGCCACTCCATTACCGATAGAATACCAGCTGCCTGCTTCTGCTGTAAATAGTTCTTGCACAATTTGGAGGTGTGTTTAGGGTCATTGTCCTGTTGTAGGATGAAATTGGTTCCAATTAAGCGCTGTCCACTGGGTATGGCATGGCGTTGCAAAATGGAGTGATAGCCTTCCTTATTCAGAATCCCTTTTACCCTGTACAAATCTCCCACCTTACCAGCACCAAAGCAACCCCAGACCATCACATTACCTCCACCATGCTTAACAGATGGCGTCAGGCATTCTTCCAGCATCTTTTCATTTGTTCTGCGTCTCACAAACGTTCTTCTTTGTGATCCAAACACCTCAAATTTGGATTCATCCATCCACAACACTTTTTTCCAGTCTTCCTCTGTCCAATGTCTGTGTTCTTTTGCCCATCTTAATCTTTTTCTTTTATTGGCCAGTCTCAGATATGGCTTTTTCTTTGCCACTCTGCCCTGAAGCCCAAAATCCCGCAGCCGCCTCTTCACTGTAGATGTTGACACTGGTGTTTTGCGGGTACTATTTAATGAAGATGCCAGTTGGGTACCTGTGAGGCGTCTGTTTCTCAAACTAGAGACTCTAATGTGCTTATCTTCTTGCTTAGTTGTGCAACGCGGCCTCCCACTTCTTTTTCTACTCTGGTTAGAGCCTGTTTGTGCTGTCCTCTGAAGGGAGTAGTACACACCGTTGTAGGAAATCTTCAATTTCTTAGCAATTTCTTGCATGGAATAGCCTTCATTTCTAAGAACAAGAATAGACTACCGAGTTTCAGATGAAAGTTCTCTTTTTCTGGCCATTTTGAGCGTTTAATTGACCCCACAAATGTGATGCTCCAGAAACTCAATCTGCTCACAGGAAGGTCAGTTTTGTAGCTTCTGTAACGAGCTAGACTGTTTTCAGATGTGTGAACATGATTGCACAAGGGTTTTCTAATCATCAATTAGCCTTCTGAGCCAATGAGCAAACACATTGTACCATTAGAACACTGGAGTGATAGTTGCTGGAAATGGGCCTCTATTCACCTTTGTAGATTTTGCACAAAAAACCAGGCATTTGCAGCTAGAATAGTCATTTACCACATTAGCAATGTATAGAGTGCATTTGTTTAAAGTTAGGACTAGTTTAAAGTTATCTTCATTGAAAAGTACAGTGCTTTTCCTTCAAAAATAAGGACATTTCAATGTGACCCCAAACTTTTGAACGGTAGTGTATATATATATATATATACCTATTGATGATCCTAGAGGTAGTTAATTATGTGTGTGTATGTATATATATCTGTGTATTAGTGTAAAAAAAAATAGTGTTTACAGAGCCTTTTGTCCCTCTGAAGAATTGGCTGTTCAGCGTGCTGACATGCTGGTTTAGGAGGAGGAGGAGGAAGATCAGAGGAGAAGAGAAGTCAGGTGAAAACCTCGCTTTGTTCATCTTAATAAGTGTAAGCCTGTCGGCACTGTCAGTTGAGCCGTGGGTATGCTTATCCGTGATAACCCCCCAGCAGCACTAAACACCCTCTCTGATGCATGCAACACAAGGGTCACAGGAAAGGCAGCTTAACATGAAGTTAGCCATGTGTGCCAGAGTCCCAGTACACAACACATCGTTTTCCTCACTAGGAGGATGACTCTCACTCTCCTCCTCCACCTCCTCCCCCTCTTCAGCCCATACACGCTGAACAGATGTGAAGGAAAGAGCATGGGTACCCTCTGCAGTGTGGGCAGCAGTCTCTTCCACCGCCTCCCCCTCCTCCCCCTCCTCCTCCTCCTCCTCCTCCTCCAATTCGCACAGAGAAAGAGACCCGAGGGTGGTGTCGCTATCAAGTGACATATTGTCAGCCCCCATCTCTTGTTCCATCTGCAAAGCATCAGCCTTAATGCTTAGCAGTGACCTTCTCAGCTGGCAAAGCAGCGGCATGGTCACGCTGATAATGGCCACATCGCCGCTCACCATTTGAGTTGACTCCTCAAAGTTTCCTAACACCTGACAGATGTCAGACATCCATGCCCACTCCTCTGTAAAGAAGTGCGGAGGTCGTCTACCACTTCGACGGGCATGTTGCAGCTGGTATTCGACAATGGCTCTATGCTGCTCGTAAACCCTAGCCAGCATGTGCAAAGTTGAATCCCAGCGCTTGGCCACATCGGACAACAGTCGGTGAACTGGCAGCTGGAAGTGGTATTGCAGTGTCCTGAGCTTGGTAGCATCTGTGGTGGACTTTCTGAAATGTGCGCAGACATGACGCATCTTGCTGAGCAGCTCAGACAAATTGGGGTAGTTTTTAAGAAAGCGCTGAACCACCAAATTGAACATGTGGGCCAGGCATGGCACGTGTGTTAGTCTGCCAAGCTGCAGAGCCGCCACCAGGTTACACTTATTTTCACACACGACCATGCCTGGTTGGAGGTACAGCGACAAAAGCCACAGATCTGTCAGCTCCGTCAAACCCTGTAACAGCTCTTGGGCAGTGTGCCTCTTGTCACCGAAGATCAGGAGTTTCAGCCCAGCCTGTTGATGCTTACCAATGGCAGTACTGCAGTGCCTCGAGCTACCGACTGAAGGCGACATGCTCACAGATGGTAATTGAGTGGTGGAGGAGGAGGTGGCATAATAAGATGGAGAAACCGTGATGGAGGAAGGACCCGCAATCCTCAGTGGGGGTAGCATGTGAGCGAACCCAGGGTCAGACTCGGTCCCAGCCTCCACCAGGTGAACCCAATGTGCCATCAGGGAGAGGTAGTGTCCCTGGCCGGCAGTACTTGTCCACGTGTCGGTGGTTAAGTGGACCTTTCCAGTAACCGCGTTGGTGAGTGCACGGTTAATATTCCTAGACACATGCTGGTGTAGGGTGGGGACCACAGCGGGAAAAATAGTGGCGATTGGGGACCGAGTAGAGTGGGGACGTTGCCCCCATGAGGTTGCAGAAAGCCTCAGTTCCTACCAGCCTATATAGCAGCAACTCCAGGCTCAGCAGGTGGCTGATATGCATGTTTAGCGATTGTGCATGCGGGTGGATGGCTGCATATTTGCGCTTGCGCTCCAATCTTTGCACTATGGACAGCTGAACGCTGCGCTGGGACACATTGGTGGAGGCAGTGGAGGACCGTTCGGGTGAAGGTGTGGCTGTAGGGCGGCAGATGCTCGTGCCTGCGGTTTGGGAGGGGGATTGCATCTCAGTACCAGCATGTGACACAGGGGAAGAGGCAGTGGTGTGACCCACAGGTGGTGAATGGCTTGCGTTCCACCTCGTCGGGTGCTTAGGTATTATATGTCTGTGCATGCTGGTGTTGGTGAGGCTGGTAGTGGTGGCTCTCCTGCTGATCTTGGTGTGGCACAGGTTTCACACCACTGTTCGTCGGTCGTCCGCGCTCTCCTTAAAATACCTCCAGAACTTCAAACACCTAGCCCTCTGCACGGGAGCTTGCCGCGACGAGGTGCTATGGGGAACAGTTGGGGATAATTTGCTCTTGACCTGCTTCTCCCTCTGGCACCCCACTGCCTCTTCCAACCTGTTATAGTGCTGCACTTGCTTCCCCCTCTGAAGCGGTATCTTCAGTAGGCTTACCAAACCAGTTCGGGTCATCTTCTCATCATCCACCAGCTCTTCCTCGGAATCCTCATTCTGCTCCTTCCTCAGGCTTAATGGCCTAACCTCACTGCCAGAAAACTGTGTCTCATCATCCAAAAATACCTCTTGAGACACTACTTGGAAGTCCCCACCCTCATCACCCTGAGACAAACTCCTCAGGTGCCTCAGGAACTGTTGTTTGCAACTCAGGGAGGACACCTGAGAACAGTTCCTGTAAGTATGCCTGTTCAAAATCTATCCTTTTACTGGAGTGACTAGGCTGGGAGGAAGGAGGAGCAGATTGAGGATTCAGAGGTCCAGCCCCTTGGCTAGTGTAAGTGGACTGCGTGGAAGACTGGGTGGTGGATAAATTACTGGACGCATTATCTGCTATCCACATCAGCACCTGATCACACTGTTGTACTTTTAATAATGGTCTACCATGCAGACCTGCAAAATGTGACATGAAGCTAGGGAGTGTAGGCTGTTTTTAAGTATGCACACTATAGTACTGTCCTAGAGACTGGTCTCCACTTACACTTGTTCTTTAAGTTCAGCCAATGCATAACCACCATTGGCATACTCTATAGCATCGGGTTCCTGGAAATAATGTATGATGTCACTGCTTCTTCTCTCTCTAGCATCATTGACCTATCTGTCCCAAAACACTGGTGACCCACTGCTCTGAACTCCCCTACTGAGTTCTTCTTCCCCACTCTCAGTGATTTTCTCTCAGTGCAAGTAGATGTCTCTCTTGTAGCAGCATGATAGACTTCAGGAACCTGTGCTCCCACTGCCTGAACTACTCCAAAACTAACGGTGTCACCAGTTCTCTTGGGAAGGGTATCATTTCTTAAGGGGAGCACTTAGAAGATGTGTGAGGAATAGAGATGAGCGAGTATAATCGCTAAGGCTAACTACTCGAGCGAGTAGTGCCTTAGCCGAATATCCTCCCGCTCCTCTGTAAAGATTTGGGGGCCGGCGGCAGGCAGGGAATGGCGAGGGAGAGCGGGGAGGAACGGAGGGGAGATCTCTCTCTCTCTCTCTCTCCCCCCGCTCCCCCCTGCTCACCGCCACAACTCACCTGTCACCCGCGCCGGCAGCCAAATCTTTACAGACCAGCGGGAGGTTACTCGGCTAAGGCACTACTGTGGTGGAAACCCAATATATCTATATTTTGGACTGTGGACCTTTGTAGTGGACAGTGAACCTGTTTTTATACATTTAGCATTCTGTATAACAAATGACAGTACTTTACCATTTGCCTTCTGTTCTGATACAAATATAGATATATGTTCTTACATGTATGCAATATTTCTACTTCCTTTAATGAAACTTCTATTCCCTAAACTCTGCTGACAAGGTAATATTTAACATAAACACGTTATATTTTCCCCATCTGTTTTGTAACTTTAGAAGAAGTAAAAATCAGACAGATAACCACAGTCTGAAACAGCTACCACAATAATAACCCAAGCAGTTTTCCTGGAAACTTATGCAAATAACACGGGGGGGTTGTGCAATAAATAGTTCAAGCTGTAGTATCCAATCATATCGAAGGAACCACACGTGGGTCCGAGACAACCCATTCATCTCGTCCACCACCTGATGGCCAATCACAGATGACCGGAGGATGGAAGAATTGCAAGATGCTTATCCAATAATCAAACAATACGTTGTATCTATGTAATCTTTGACCTGCCCAGATGGGCAGATATGTTAAACTCTTTAAAAGAGGCTGCGCGCCCAAAAATAAAGCAGAATTGAGGAAGCTTATACATGCTGAACCTGTGTCAGTGTGAAAACTTCTTATGCGCATAATCAATTCAGAATTAATCTGGAAGTGTGTAAATATTCCTAATTGAGTAAGTCGTTGGACGCAAAAGGAAATCCACGACACTACTCGCTCGAGTAGTTAGCCTTAGCGAGTATACTCGCTCATCTCAAGTGAGGAAACACTTAGGAAGTGAATGAGGAGACCTTTAAGGTCCTCCATGCTACTATGAGAAATATGCAATTAAGGAAGATGGAACAACACCTCTGCAATGACACTTAGCTAGCAGCTAGCAGCATTTGAGTGCAAAAGAGCCACTTACGAAGATAGGCTTTCCCCTAAGAGCCTACATGAGAACCCTAAATTATCCCCAATTTATATGGAAATGTCCCTGTGTCTTTGTTACTTCACAAGCTCTGTACCTAATTACAGAGAGTGGATTGCAGAGAAGCTAGAAGGGGAGACCCCTAATGGCTGCTATTTCAAACATGGTTTACAGTGGTAAAGCAGCAGAATTTTTATTACCTAAATGATGAGATTAACACAAGCTAATATATGAGCATAGTTGTCTGAAAATTTAGTGCCCCTTTAAAAGGCCAAGCAATGCTCCTCTGGGAAATTTGGTAAGCAAATGGGAGATGGAACAATGCTAGCTAATAAAAAGGAGCTTTCCTACAAGTCAGTGTCTGATTCTTATACAGGACTCATAACATGACTAGAAATACAAGCCAAAGCCAAAGTCTTCTCCAGAAGAAAAACATACCCATTTACAGACAGCTGTTTGGGAGTTTTTGCCCCACATCAATATGCAGTAGGTTTCTGGCTGGCTGGGTGAGAGGCCTGTGATGTGGATCAGGATGGGTAACTGTGATGTGAACTCAGTCGCACATGGCCACAATGGGAATAGTGCTGCCTACAAGGTGGCTGGGTGACCAGGAGTATGGAAACAACTGAGCAGGGCAAGGCAACTCTGTTTCTATAACTTCCATAAATGTGAATGAGAGTTAATGGAGTTTTCAAGATAAAAGTTTTTTTCCAAAGGTGTTCCCCAGTGTGTAAATACAATAAATAGCTAATTGATATCATGCTCACCACTCCCCACAAGTTCCTAGCCATTGCTCCTGGACTCCGACTGTGATGTTCCATAAATCTGTTACTGCAACTAATGACAGAGCTCTGTCATTAGCTGCAGCGGCAAGTTTGGAGACGGCTCAAGCTGAGTGCCGCCTGCAAAGATGATGTCAGCAAGGAGGCCCGGAGCCACTGGCACAAGACAAGCGGGGGCAGCGAGTATGACTTCTATGAGCTCTTTACTATGTTTATACACTAGAAGACCCCTTTGGAAAAACATCTTTTTTCTCAGACAACCACTTCAAGGAAACAGCATAGCACAGAAAGTTACCCAGTTTCTGCCCACTGTGCCACACTATTTCGTAGCTAACATTCACTTCTCTGGGAGTTACATAACAGTGTATTGGAAAATGCTCAGCTATTTCTGTATTTTCCAACCATACCTGCCCACCATATACAGATAGGTAGGGACAGTGGTGGCTACAACACAAGATAGGTGTCCCAGAGTTAGATGTTGATATGCCATAGTAGACCACTTTAGGGCTTTCAAAGTGGAACATCAGTTAAATCCATCCATTTTGCAAGTGAGCTGGACGTCATGACATGCTGTGTCAACTCGGAAACTTCATAAACTGTGTAATACTTTTTCTTAAAGCAATCTTTACTTCTCTATTTCTAAATGTATAAATAAATGGGTTCAGAACTGGTATTATAACAGTATACATAAGAGCAAGAAACTTGTCGTAGTGACTGCCTTTAGGCCTGACGTAGACAATAATAGCTGAACCATAAAACAGAGATGCTACAATAAGGTGGGAAGAACAAGTTGAAAAGGCTTTCGATTTACCTTCAGAGCTTTCAATCTTTAATATAGTATATATAATGTGAATGTAGAAACCTATTATAGTAAAAAAGGGCAAAACAGTTGCCAGAACAGCTGCCATACTGGTTGTTATATTACTAATAAATGGGTCGGAACAAGCTAAATTTTGCACTGGTGCCAGGTCGCAAAAGAAATGGTCAACCACATTTGGTCCACAGAAGTCCAATAGAAAAGTAAAAATGCTAGGTATAAAAGAGGTAGTAAAACCAAGAAGCCATGGCAGAATAGCCAGTCGACGACAGAATTGACTATTTATTATGGCTGAGTACCGTAATGGATTATTAATGGCTAGATGTCGGTCGAAGACCATTAAAGCTAAAAGATAGCACTCTGTCTCTCCCAGGGCATTAAAGACATACATCTGAAGAAAGCAACCAAAAAACGAGATGCTTTTCTTAGTTTGAATGAGAATAGCCAAGAGTTTTGGAATGGTTACTGAGGCAAACATTATTTCTAAAACAGTAAATATACTGATGAAGAAGTACATTGGGGAATGAAGAGATGGCTCAGTTCTAACTAAAAGAATAATAGTAAAGTTTCCAAAAACACAAATAATATAGGCCAGAAGAACAGGACAAAAGAGTAAATGCTGAAACAAGTGGAAGCGGGAAAAGCCCAAAAGAAAAAACTCATTCACAATGGTTCTGTTCTGCATTACAGAGAACCTGTAATGGACAACAAACAGTGTAATAAAAATACAAAATATGATTTTGTACAAAACGCTAATAAATTTTAAAAAACTTGTTTTAAAAGATTTTATTCATTAAAAAGAAAAAAAAAATCCAAGATGTATCCATGGAATATGTTACCACAAATGTGTAGACCCCCTGAGCTCTGTGATTGGTTGTAGAAGCTCCTTAAATGGACTGCTTGCGGTTTTAGAAAATATTGGGCTATACTTGCTTGAACACCACAGATACATGTACAAATGATATGGGGGGGGGGGGGGCTTGTTAGATGTGCTTCACCCAAAATGCCTCAGCAGTGGCCACCTGAAATGAAAAACAAAAAAAAAACAAAACAAAACAAAAATTATAAATGGACAATATACGTATAAAAAACATAAGAGAAAAACACTTTAAAAAATGGCGGCTCTGCATGGTCAGCCATTGACTATAAAAAGGCAGCCTGCAAAAAAAGCTGAGTAATGCCAACAGGAGCTGAAGTGTTGCATAGTTTTTCTAGAGTCTGTCAGATTTTCTAGTGATAACTGGATTTAGAGCAGTTGGATTCCACATCTCTTATACACTGAGCTAATTTCTGCAGGAAGCAGACAGCTCCAATCTCACTACAGTGGCCAGGTTTGGTATAACTGGCAAAGTTCCCATTCACTTCAATTGGAACTTTGTCTGTAACACCAAATATCGCCACTGAAGTGAGAACAGAGCTGACTGCTTCCTGCAGAAATCAGCACTGGCTTGGCGAACAGTTGATTGGTGGGGGTCCCAGGCAGTAGACCAGCTGATCTACTACTGATGACCTATCCTTCAAATATGCCATTAATGGTTTACAACTGGATAACCCTTTTAAGAGCTACATCGGAGTTGGTAGTGAATCATATTCCATTTATTCTGTGGCTGTAGTGTGTTGTTAAGAAGAATCATCTTGGTTGATAAGCAATCAGTAGGTACAATGGCCGTACTCATATAGTTTTGCAACATCAAAAGTAGAGACATGTTGGATTGCAGTGGCTAGTTTTCTGGTTAATAAGCAGCCAGTCTCCTGACCAGAGTATAAAAGCCCATAAAGCTCAAAAAGTATAAAGGGATACTGCATAGGATAGGAATTACAAAAAGCTATTTATGTAGATCGCATGATAGGAAAAACACATCCAAGTTGTCTATACATCAAGATGTGTGTTGGATAGTGGCTTACAAGGTCCTAAATAATAAATAGTCCCTATGGGAATGCAGCGCCTGGGTCGCCGAATAACTAGTACGCTCAGAAAAGTTCAATGGTCATATAGCCGAAAATAAATGAAATAATATTCAATAATAGAAACATTAGTGATATATAAACAGGAGAAATGAGTCACTAGTTATGACTGACAATCATAGAGGGGAAAATGCGCATGGCAGGGGCTGGATGAAATACTGTTGTGCAAACTTTTTAGACCATGAGTACAACAGTTATCTATATATATATATATATATATATATATATATATATATATATATATATATATATATATATATATATAAAGACGAAAGCCCTCACTGACTCACTGACTCACAACTAATTCTCCAACTTCCCGATGTCATAGAAAAATGAAATTTGGCACGAGCCTAGATTGTGTCCAAAATAGGAAAAGTTAATGAGTCCCAACTCGATTATTCAATTCTAAGCACAAAAGAATTAGCATCCAAATTTTACGTGCAGAATCTAATTCTTCAACTTCCTGATGTCGTAGAAACATGGAATTTGACACGAGCATTGATTATGTCATAAATAGAAAAAGTTAATAGGTCTCAACTCGATTATTCAATTATAGCACAAAAGAATTAGCATCCAAACTTTACGTAGTAATCTAATTCGCTCACTTCCCCATGTCATAGAAGCTTGAAATTTGGCACGAGCATTGATTATGTCATAAATAGGAAAAGTTAATGGGTTCCAACTAGAGATGAGTGAGCACACTCGTCCGAGCTTGATGATCATTCGAGCATTAGGGTGTTCGAGATGCTCGAATAAAAAAAAAAGCTCCTTTGTTGGGCTACCCCTGACCATCTGAAATTTACTGGGTGTCTGGGCGGAGTTGCAGTACATCACTATTGCACAGCTAGGCCTGTTTGACGCCTTCCGTATTCTTTGTTTCTGCCTGGAGTTAGCGTTACAATACCGCTGTCAGCCTCCAACTGTACACCAATAATTCCATAATTATTTACACCACTCTGTGTCTGCTCTATTCGTAATCCACCATTGTGAGGGGTAGTGGTAGGGCTCGAGGACGTGGAACGTGGACGAGGACGCGGTGGTCCAAGTGAGGGTGTGGGCACAGGCCGAGTTTCTGGTCCAGGTGAATCACAGCCGGCTGCTGCGGGATTAGGAGAGAGGCAAGTTTCTGGGGTCCCCAGCTTCGTGTCACAATTTATGGGTCTGCGTGGTAGACCTTTATTACAAACAGAGCAGTGTGAGCAGGTCGTGTCGTGGATGGCAGAAAATGCATCCAGCAATGTATCGACCACCCAGTCTTCTACGCCGTCCACTGCTGCAACTCTGAATCCTCTCGCTGCTGCTCCTCCTTCCTCTCAGCCTCCTCACTCCATGAAAATGACACATTCTGACTCCCAGGAACTGTTCTCAGGTCCCTGCCTTGATTGGGAAAAAATGGTTCCTCTCTCACCTGAGGAGTTTGTCGTGACCGATGCCCAACCTTTGGAAAGTTCGCAGGGTCCGGGTGATGAGGCTGAAGACTTATGGCAACTGTCTCAAGAGCTTTCAGTGGGTGAGGAGGACGATGATGATGAGACACGGTTGTCTATCAGTGAGGTAGTAGTAAGGGCAGTAAGTCCAAGGGAGGAGCGCACAGAGGATTTAGAGGAAGAGCCGGTGGACGATGAGGTGACTGACCCCATCTGGTTTGCTAAGCCTACTAACGACAGGTCTTTAGAGGGGGAGGTAAGTGCAGCAGCAGGACAGGTTGGAAGAGGCAGTGGGGTGGCCAGGGGTAGAGGCAGGAAAAGAGCGAAGAATCCCCCAACTGTTTCCCAAAGCACCCCCTCGCGCCAAGTCACAGTGCAGAGGTCTAGGTGTTCAAAGGTGTGGATGTTTTTCAGTGAGAGCGTGGGCGACCGACGAACAGTGGTGTGCAACCTGTGTCGCACTAAGATCAGCCCGGGAGCCACCACTACCAGCCTCACCATCACCAGCATGCGCAGGCATAAGGTGGCCAAGCACCCCACAAGGTGGGACGAAAGCCGGTAACCGCCTCTGGGTCACATTACTGCCTCTCCCCTTGTGCCCCAACCTGCCACTCAGATCCAACCCCTTCTCAGGACACAGGCACGAGCTCCTCCCGGCCTGCACCCACACCCACACCTCCGCTGTCCTCGACCCCATCCAGCAATGTCTTTCAGCGCAGCGTCCAGCCGTCGCTAATGAAACCGTGGGAGCGAAAGCGCAAATACGCCGCCACGCATCCGCATGCTCAAGCTTTAAACGTGCACATTGCCAAATTAATCAGCCTGGAGATGCTGCCATACAGGCTTGTGGAAAAGGAGGCTTTTAAACTCGTGATGGCGGCGGCGGTCCCACGCTACTCGATCCCCAGTCGCCACTATTTTTCCCGGTGTGCCGTTCCAACCCTACACCAGCATGTCTCCCACAACATCAATCGTGCCCTCACCAACGCGGTTACTGGGAAGGTCCACTTAACTACAGACACGTGAACAAGTACTGTCCGTCAGGGCCACTATATCTCCCTGACGGCACATTGGGTGCATTTGTAGGAGGCTTGGACCGAGGCTAAGCCTGGGACTGCACCCATCCTACCCAAACTCAGAATTGCGTGTCCTTCTTCGGTTCAGGTATCTGCGGCGGTCTATGCCATCTCCTCTAAACCCTCCCATTCCTCCTCCTCCTACGCAACCTCTACCTCTCAATTAAGAAATGTGAGCAGGACGTCGCCAGCAGTCGGTGTGGTGCGCCACGGCAGCAAAGCGGTGGGCAATCGTCAGCAGGCCGTGCTGAAACTACTCAGCCTAGGTGACAAGAGGCACACAGCCCCCAAGCTCTTGCAGGGTCTGACAGAGGAGAACGACCTCTGGCTTTCGCCGCTGAGCCTCCAACCGGGCATGGTTGTGTGTGGCAACGGACGTAACCTGGTAGTGGCTCTGTAGCTCGGCAGCCTCACACATGTGCCATGCTTGGCCCACGTCTTCAATCTGGTGGTTCAGCGGTTTCTGAAAAACTACCCGCACTTATCTGACCTGCTTGGCAAGGTGCGCCGCGTCTGCACACATTTCCACAAGTCCACCACGGACGCTGCCACCCTGAGGACCCTGCAACATTGGTTTAATCTGCCAGAGCACCGACTGCTGTGCGACGTGCCCACACGGTGGAATTCTACGCTGCACATGTTGGCCAGGTCCTCGGAAACTTTGAGGAGTCTACCCAGATGGTGAGCGGCGACGCTGCAATCATTAGCGTTACCATCCCGCTGCTATGCCTGCTGAGAAGTTCGCTGCAAGGGATAAAGGCCGACGCTTTGCGGTTGGAACAGGAGACGGGGGATGACAGTATGTCGCTTGATAGCCAGACTACCCTCATGTCTATATCTCAGCGTGTTTTGGAAGAGTAGGAGGAGCAGGAGGAGGGGGAAGAGACAGCCTGGCACACTGCAGAAGGTACCCATGCTGCTTGCTTCTCATCTGTTCAGCGCGTATGGGCTGTGGAGGAGGAGGAGGAGCAGGAGAAGGATCCTGAAAGTCATCTTCCTAGCGTGGACAGCCATGTCTTGCGTACTGGCACCCTGGCACACATGGCTGACTTCATGTTAGGCTGCCTTTCTCGTGACCCTCGCGTTAGACGCATTCTGGCCACTATGGATTACTGGGTGTACACCTTTCTCGACCCACGTTACATGGAGAACCTTTCAACTCTCATTCCCGAAGAGGAAAGGGGTATGAGAGTGATACAATACCACAGGGCCCTGGCGGACAAAGTGATGCTCTTCCCATCTGACAGCACTAGCGGCAGAAGGCGCAGTTCTGAGGTCCAAGTAGCAGGGCAGGCGCGGAGATCAGGCATCATGTTCAGCGCAGGCAGGGGAACACTCTCCAAAGCCATTGCCGGCTTTATGGCTCCCCAGCAAGACTGCGTCACCACTCCCCAGTCAAGGCTGAGTTGAAGGGAGCACTGAAAAAAAATGGTGAGGGAGTATGTAGCCGATAGTACCACCATCCACCGTGATGTCTCTGCTTTATACAACTATTAGGTGTCAAAGCTGGACACGTGGCACAAACTTGCGCTGTATGCCCTGGAGGTGCTGGCTTGCCCTGCCGCTAGCGTCTTGTCAGAGAGGGTGTTTAGTGCAGCTGGGTGAATCAACACGGACAAGAGTACCTGCCTGTCAACTGCCAGTGCTGACATGCTTACACTCATAAAGAGGAACAAACCCTGGATTTCCCCAGACTTCTCTTCTCCACCGGCGGAGAGCAGCAGAACCTAAAAGATTCTTTTTGCTGCAACCGCAGAAAAAAGCACTCTTCTCAATCACCAGAAAAACGGGGCATTTACCTTTGTCAATCTATCTCTGATATTAGTCCTCCTCCTGCTACTCCTCCTCCAGAAACAACATGTCATCACGCTGAACGGCCAATTTTTCTGCGGCCCAAAAGGCTCATCTAACAATTTTTTTTACAATTTTTCAAAGTTTCAAAAGTATTGATACTTTAACATGAACCAATTTCTTTTTAACAGGGCTGCCTCCAGGCTCTGTTACAAATAAAGCAACAGCGAGCTGTATCTTTCAAAAAATATTTATGGGTTTCACCTGCCCTCTCGGTTGATAAATTTTTCAGATGTACACTTGTACTCTTGGTACACTAATTTTTCGGGCCCACGCCTACACTCTTATCCAACTAATTTTTCCGGCCTTCGCCTACACTCATGGTACCCCAATGTTTCAGAGGTTGGCCTATACTATTACTACAGAAATTTTACTAGGGTCTGCCTGCCTATACTTCTGGTACAAGATTGTTACTGGGGTCTGCCTATACTTTTGCCACGTAAATGTTACAGGGGTCTGTCTATACTGCTGCTCCATAAATGTTACAGGGGTCTGCCAATACTTCTGCCACGTAAATGTTACAGGGGTCTGCCTATACTGCTGCTACAGAAATGTTACAGGGGTCTGCCTATACTGCTGCCACTTAAATGTTACAGGGGTCTGCCTATACTTCTGCTACAAGATTGCTACTGGGGTTTGCCTATACTTCTGCCATGTAAATGTTACAGGGGTCTGCCTATACTGCTGCTCCATAAATGTTACAGGGGTCTGCCTATACTTCTACAGAAATGATACTACTGGGGTCTGCCTATACTTCTGCAGAAATGATACTACTGGGGTCTGCCTTTACTCCTGCTATCGAAATGTTACAGGGGTCTGCCTATACTCCTGCTACCGAAATGTTACAGGGGTCTGCCTATACTTCTACTAAAGAAATGGTACTGGGGTCTGCCTATACTACTGCAACCGAAATGTTACTGGGGTTTGCTTATACCTTTTCTACTGGAATGTTACAGGGGTCTGTTTATACTATAGGTGCACACAGACTTCCCATCGCGGTGTTTTACCTATCTGGCCCAAAAACACTCACTGACTAGGGCATGAATTGTGGGCCAAAGCCACAGTTACTCCAGTTATCTGGGGCATTGCTTTGGCCAAAACAAGAGGAGCGATACTGCACTTATGAGACGTTCACAGCTGCACTAGCATCGGTGTCCGCTCTATGCCCGCGATTGCTGAGGATTTGTGTAGAGGCCTATGTCCTCGGCGCAGTGAAAGTCTGCCATGTTTGGGCACCCTGATTTCTTCATGGTTCATTGCTTGGGTCGCCGAGGACCCACCTATGTTGTGGGTGCACAAAGACTTCCTATTGCGGTATTTTACCTGTCTGGCACAAAGTCACTGACTGACTTGGGTAGGGTGCAGAGTGCAGATGGCTTTCCCCTTGCGGTGTCGATTGAGCTATCCGACACCAACACAGAATGAATAGTGTGAGGGGACCCGGATTGCCCATTGCTATGTAACTCGCGGCACCTTGGGTATCACAGTGTGTTTGCTGGGACCGAGCCGGACCAAGGGCTTGCTCACATACTTCCCACACAGGCTACAGTAGGTCCTGGTCATGGTTTCTTGGCCTTGTAAGGCCACACCCTCCTCCTGCTTGGGCTCAGGGGATCAGCACTGGGCATCATGTATTTGCTCTCATGTTACCACAGTTATCTGATACACTGGTTTAGGCCAAAGAAGAGGAGCGTTACTGCATTAATGAGACGTTCAATGCTATGCTGGCATCGAAGTCCGCTTCATGCCCGCATTTGCTGAGGGTGTGGGCTGAGGCCTATGTCCCAGGGGAACTGCAACTGCTCCAGGTTGGGCCTGTGGAACTTTTTCCTGGCTAATCCAGTCATTGGAGCCGTGAAAGAAAACATAAGTGATTTACTGTGACCTTCGCAGCTGAACTAGCATCGAAGTCCGCTTCATACCTGCGATTGCTGAGGATTTGTGTAGAGGCTTATGTCCTCGGCGCAGTGAAAGTCTGCCATGTTTGAGCACTCTGATTTTTTCATAGTTCATGTCTTGGGTCGCCTGGGACCCAACTATGCTGTGGGTGCACACAGACTTTGTGATTTACCTGTCTGGCACAAAGACACTGACTGACTTGGGTAGGGGGCAAAGTGCAGATGGCTTTCCCCTTGCGGTGTCAATTAACCTATCCAACACCAACACAGAATGAATCGTGTGTAGGCACATAGATTCCCCATTGCTATGTAACTCGCGGCACCTTGGGTCACACAAGACGGAGGCTGGGAACGTGCTTGACCCTGGGCCTGCTTCCGTTAAGAACGAGCGTCAATTTCTCATCAATTCTCAATAGCATTGTGGGCTATCGCACCCCCTTTCGAAGAGGGTTGCTGCCTGGCCCTGCCAAGCCTCTGCAGTGTGTGCCTCCGGTTCCTCCTCATCGCAGACACACTTGGAAATAGACATGAGGGTGGTGTAGCTATGAAGCGAGCGTGTGGCATGAGGGCAGCTGAAGGCTGCGGAGGGACACTTTTGTGTGCGCTGTGGATGCAGGGTCGTGCGAGGGGTTGAACAGCATGTAACCCAGGAGAAGAGGCAGCGGTGTGACCCGCAGGCAGTGGTTGTGCTTGGTTGCAGGTAGTGTGCTGCTTTGCTAAGGTGTGCCTTGTTAATGAGGGTTTGTCGAAAGTAAAAATTGTTAGGGGGGGAGGGGGGCAGACTCTTGCCCCTATTGTGGCTTAATAGTGGGACCTGGGAGTCTGAGATGCAGCCCTGCATGCTGCCCCTGCCCTATCCGTTTCTGTGGTGTTTCCATGGATTTCGGATGTTTTCTGTTTTTTCCCAAGTGAAGACCTATCAGAGCTTCTGTCATATACAAAAATGCTCGAGTCGCCCATTGACTTCAAAGAGGTTCGTTACTCGAAACGAGCTCTCGAGTATCGCGAAAAGTTCGACTCGAAAAACAAGCACCCGTGCATTTTGGTGCTCGCTCATCTCTAGTCCCAACTCAATTATTCAATTCTAAGCGCAAAAGAATTAGCATCCAAATTTTAGGTACATAATATGATTCTCTCACTTAAAATTTGGCACAAGCATTGATTATGTCATAAATAAGAAAATTTAATGGGTTCCAACTCGATTATTCAATTATAAGCACAAAAGAATTAGCATCCAAATTTTATGTACAGAACCTATTTCTCTCACTTACCAATGACATAGAAACTTGAAATTTGGCACGAGCATTGATTATGTCATAAATAGGAAAAGCTAATGGGTCCTAACTAGAGATGAGCGAGCACCAAAATGCTCGGGTGCTCGTTACTCGAGACAAACTTTTCGCGATGCTCGAGGGTTCGTTTCGAATAACGAACCCCATTGAAGTCAATGGGCGACCCGAGCATTTTTGTATATCGCCGATGCTCGCTAAGGTTTTCGTTTGTGTAAATCTGGGCAATTCAAGAAAGTGATGGGAACGACACAGCAACAGATAGGGCAGGCGAGGGGCTACATGTTGGGCTGCATCTCAAGTTCCCAGGTCCCACTATTAAGCCACAATAGCGGCAAGAGTGCCCCCCCCTCCCAACAACTTTTACTTCTGAAAAGCCCTCATTAGCAATGCATACCTTAGCTAAGCACCACACTACCTCCAACAAAGCACAATCACTGCCTGCATGACACTCCGCTGCCACTTCTCCTGGGTAACATGCTGCCCAACCCCTCCCCCCCACGACCCAGTGTCCACAGCGCACACCAAACTGTCCCAGCCCAGCCTTCAGCTGCCCTCATGCCCCGCCACCCTCATGTCTATTTATAAGTGCGTCTGCCAGAGGAGCCGCAGGCACAAACTGCAGAGGGTTGGCACGGCTAGGCAGCGACCCTCTTTAAAAGGGGCGGGGCGATAGTCCACAATGCTGTACAGAAGCAATGAGAAATCCAATCCTGTGCCACCTCCATCTGGAGCTGCACACGTGGGCATAACAATGGGGAACCTATGTGCCACACACTATTCATTCTGTCAAGGTGTCTGCATGCCCCAGTCAGACGGCGTTTTTTTATAAATAGTCACAGGCAGGTACAACTCCGCAATGGGAATTCCGTGTGCACCCACAGCATGGGTGGCTCCCTGGAACCCACCGGCTGTACATAAATGTATCTCATTGCAGTGCCCTGGACAGCAGAGCTAACGTCAGATTAAATACAGGTGGGCTTCGGCCCACACTGCATGCCCCAACCTGACCGGGGTTTTTAATTCATAGATACAGGCAGGTACAACTCCCTATTGTGAAGACCCTGTGGACCGACAGCATGGGTGGGTGTCAGGAAGCCACCGGCGGTACATAAATATATTCCATTGCATTGCCCATCACAGCTGAGGTAATGTCATGTTTAATGCAGGTGGGCTTCGGCCCACACTGCATGCCCCAGTCAGACTGGGGTTCTTTAGAAGTGGACACATGCAGTTACAACTCCCTGTGGACCCACAGCATGGGTGGCTCCCTGGAACCCACCGGCGGTACATAAATACATCCCATTGCAGTGCCCAACACAGCTGATGTAACGTCAGCTGTAATGCAGGTGGGCTAAAAATTAATTTGATTACACTGTAGGCGAGGGCCCCCAAAAATTGGTGTACCAACAGTACTAATGTACCTGAGAAAAATTGCCCATGCCCAACCAAGAGGGCAGGTGAAACCCATTAATGGCTTTGGTTAATGTGGCTTAATTGGCAACTAGGCCAGGAGGCAGCCCAGTTAAAATAAAAATTGGTTCAGGTGAAAGTTTCAACGCTTTAATGAGCATTGAAACGTCTAAAAATTGTTTAGAAAAATTGTATGACTGAGCCTTGTGAGCCTAAGAAAAATTGCCCGTTCGGCGTGATTATGTGAGGTTTCAGGAGGAGGAGCAGGAGGAGGAATATTATACACAGATTGATGAAGCAAAAAGGTCCCCGTTTTGGATGGGGATAGAGAACGATGCTTCAATCCGCGGGTGCAGCCTACGTATTGCTTAGGTATCGCTGCTGTCCGCTGGTGGGGAAGAGAAGTCTGGGGAAATCCAGGCTTTGTTCATCTTGATGAGTGTTAGCCTGTCGGCACTGTCGGTTGACAGGCGGGTACGCTTATCTGTGATGATTCCCCCAGCCGCACTAAACACCCTCTCTGACAAGACGCTAGCCGCAGGGCAAGCAAGCACCTCCAGGGCATACAGCGCGAGTTCAGGCCACGTGTCCAGCTTCGACACCCAGTAGTTGTAGGGGGCAGAGGCGTCACGGAGGACGGTCGTGCGATCGGCTACGTAGTCCCTCACCATCCTTTTACAGTGCTCCCGCCGACTCAGTCTTGACTGGGGAGCGGTGACACAGTCTTGCTGGGGAGCCATAAAGCTGTCAAGGCCCTTAGAGAGTGTTGCCCTGCTTGTTTTGTACATGCTGCCTGATCTCCGCGCCTCCCCTGCTACCTGGCCCTCGTAACTGCGCCTTCGGCCACTAGCGCTGTCGAATGGGAATTTTACCATCAGTTTGTCCGCCAGGGTCCTGTGGTATAGCATCACTCTCGAACCCCTTTCCTCTTTGGGTATGAGAGTGGAAAGGTTCTCCTTATACCATGGGTCAAGCAGTGTGTACACCCAGTAATCCGTAGTGGCCAGAATGCGTGTAACGCGAGGGTCACGAGAAAGGCATCCTAACATGAAGTCAGCCATGTGTGCCAGGGTACCTGTACGCAACACATGGCTGTCCTCACTAGGAAGATCACTTTCAGGATGCTCCTCCTCCTCCTCCTCCTCAGGCCATGCACGCTGAAAGGATGACAGGCAAGCAGCATGTGTACCCTCAGCAGTGGGCCAAGCTGTCTCTTCCCCCTCCTCCTCATCTTCCTCCTCCTCCTCCTCCTCACCACGCTGAGATATAGACAGGAGGGTGCTCTGACTATCCAGCGACATAGTGTCTTCCCCCGCCTCTGTTTCCGAGCGCAAAACGTCTGCCTTTATGCTTTGCAGGGAACTTCTCAAGAGGCATAGCAGAGGAATGGTGACGCTAATGATTGCAGCATCGCCGCTCACCACCTGGGTAGACTCCTCAAACTTTCCAAGGACCTGACAGATGTCTGCCAACCAGGCCCACTCTTCTGAAAAGAATTGAGGAGGCTGACTCCCACTGCGCCGTCCATGTTGGAGTTGGTATTCCACTATAGCTCTATGCTGCTCATAGAGCCTGGCCAACATGTGGAGCGTAGAGTTCCACCATGTGGGCACGTCGCACAGCAGTCGGTGCACTGGCAGATTAAACCGATGTTGCAGGGTGCGCAGGGTGGCAGCGTCCGTGTGGGACTTGCGGAAATGTGCGCAGAGCCGGCGCACCATTCCGAGCAGGTCTGACAAGCGTGGGTAGCTTTTCAGAAAGCGCTGAACCACCAAATTAAAGACGTGGGCCAGGCATGGCACGTGCGTGAGGCTGCCGAGCTGCAGAGCCGCCACCAGGTTACGGCCGTTGTCACACACGACCATGCCCGGTTGGAGGCTCAGCGGCGCAAGCCAGCGGTCGGTCTGCTCTGTCAGACCCTGCAGCAGTTCGTGGGCCGTGTGCCTCTTATCTCCTAAGCTGAGTAGTTTCAGCACGGCCTGCTGACGCTTGCCCACCGCTGTGCTGCCACACCGCGCGACACCGACTGCTGGCGACATGCTGCTGCTAACACATCTTGATTGCGAGACAGAGGAGGAGGAGGAGGAGGGTGCTTTAGTGGAGGAAGCATACACCTCAGCAGATACCACCACCGAGCTGGGGCCCGCAATTCTGGGGGTGGGTAGGACGTGAGCGGTCCCAGGCTCTGACTCTGTCCCAGCCTCCACTAAATTCACCCACTGTGCCGTCAGGGAGATGTAGTGGCCCTGCCCGCCTGTGCTTGTCCACGTGTCCGTTGTTAAGTGGACCTTGGCAGTAACCGCGTTGGTGAGGGCGCGTACAATGTTGCGGGAGACGTGGTCGTGCAGGGCTGGGACGGCACATCGGGAAAAGTAGTGGCGACTGGGAACTGAGTAGCGCGGGGCCGCCGCCTCCATGATACTTTTGAAGGACTCCGTTTCCACAACCCTATATGGCAGCATCTCAAGGCTGATGAATTTTGCTATGCGGACGGTTAACGTTTGAGCGTGCGGGTGCGTGGCGGCGTACTTGCGCTTGCACTCCAACAGTTGCGCAAGCGACGGCTGGACGGTGCGCTGAACTACACTGCTGGATGGGGCCGAGGACAGCGGAGATGAGGGTGTGGGTGCAGGCCATGAGGCGGTAGTGCCTGTGTCCTGAGAGGGGGGTTGCATCTCAGTGGCAGGTTGGGGCACAGGGGGAGAGGCAGGGGTGCAAACCGGAGGCGCTGAACGGCCTTCGTCCCACCTTGTGGGGTGCTTGGCCATCATATGTCTGCGCATGGTGGTGGTGGTGAGGCTGTTGGTGTTGGCTCCCCGGCTGAGCTTTGCGCGACAAACGTTGCACACCACTGTTCGTCGGTCGTCAGGCGTCTCTGTGAAAAACTGCCAGACCTTAGAGCACCTCGGCCTCTGCAGGGTGGCATGGCGCGAGGGGGCGCTTTGGGAAACAGTTGGTGGATTATTCGGTCTGGCCCTGCCTCTACCCCTGGCCACCGCACTGCCTCTTGCAACCTGCCCTGCTGATGCCCTTGACTCCCCCTCTGAAGACCTGTCCTCCTGAGTAAGCGTTGCACACCAGGTGGGGTCAGTCACCTCATCGTCCTGCTGCTCTTCCTCCGAATCCTCTGTGCGCTGCTCCCTCGGACTTACTGCCCTTACTACTACCTCACTGCAAGACAACTGTGTCTGATCGTCATCGTCCTCCTCACCCACAGAAAGTTGTTGAGACAGTTGGCGGAAGTCCCCAGCCTCTTCCCCCGGACCCCGGGAACTTTCGAATGGTTGGGCATCAGTGATGATAAACTCCTCTGGTGGGAGAGGAACCGCTGCTGCCCAATCTAAGCAGGGGCCCGAGAACAGTTCCTGGGAGTGTTCCCGCTCCTGAGCAGGTGTCATTGTAGTGGAGTGAGGAGGCTGGGAGGAAGGAGGAGCAGCAGACAGAGGATTCGGATTTGCAGCAGTGGACGGCGCAGAACTGCGTGTTGACGATAGGTTGCTCGAAGCACTTTCTGCCATCCAGGACAGGACCTGCTCACACTGCTCATTTTCTAATAACCGTCTCCCGCGTGGACCCATTAATTGGGCGATGAATGTGGGGACGCCAGAAACGTGCCTCTCTCCTAATCGCGCAGCAGTCGGCTGCGACACACCTGGATCAGGAGCTCGGCCTGTGCCCACACCCTGACTTGGCCCTCCGCGTCCTCGGCCGCGTCCACGTCCTCTAGGCCTACCCCTACCCCTCAGCATGCTGTATTACCAGTGATTTGATTTCACAGGCAGGAAATAAATTGGCGCAAGACTGCAGCCAAATATAATTTTTTCCCTTTTTTGAAAATGAAAGGCCCCACTGCCTCTAGTGAATGAATAATCTAAGTTTAATAACTGTGCTGTGTCCCTGCTAATGTGTCACAGAACGTGAGGGTAGCAGAGTTATTAACTCTGGCAGAGCAGGTATTTTTTTTCCCAATTAAGGAAAGCAAATGGCGAAGCCAGAAGTAAACCGTAGCTGGGTGCGTCTGATTTTTAAACGTTGCACACGCAGCCGACACGTGTCCACCGCCCTTAGGACGGACAGAGGCAGGACAAATAGAATTATTTTCAGTTTTTTTCCACCAAAAGGCAGCACTGCGTATATTCAATGAACATGAGAAGTTTAATAACTGTGCTGTGGCCCTGCTAATGTGGCACAGAACGTGAGGGTAGCAGAGTTATTAACTCTGGCAGAGCAGGTATTTTTTTTCCCAATTAAGGAAAGCAAATGGCGAAGCCAGCAGTAAACCGTAGCTGGGTGCGTCTGATTTTTAAACGTTGCACACGCAGCCGACACGTGTCCACCGCCCTTAGGACGGACAGAGGCAGGACCAATAGAATTTTTTTCAATTTTTTTCCACCAAAAGGCAGCACTGCGTATATTCAATGAATAATAACTGTGTTGTGGCCCTGCCTACACAATTCTTTCCCTGCAGTATCAATGGAGGGTGCAATGCTCTGCAGAGGCGATTTTGAGAAGAAAAAAAAAATGCAGCACAGCTAACAGCAGCCAGCACAGTACTGCACACGGTTAAATATGGCCCTAGAAAGGACCGTTGAGGTTCTTGAAGGCTACACTCACTCCTAACACTCTCCCTGCCTATGCAGCACTTCTGTCCCTAATGCCGGGTGCAACGCTCTGCAGAGGCGATTTTGAGAAAAAAAATAATTGCCACTGCTAACAGCAGCCAACACACAGCTATCAGTGGCCCTAATAAGGACCTTTGGGGGTCTTAAAGCCTACACTAACTACCAATTCTTTCCCTACAGCAGCTCCGGTACAAACAGCACTGTCCCTCATCTAACTCACACGGCATCTGAGGCGAGCCGCGGGAGGGGCCGACTTTTATATCAGGCGGACACCTGATCACCTCAGCCACTCACAGCAGGGGGGTGGTATAGGGCTGGAACAACACAGGGGGAAGTTGTAATGCCTTCCCTGTCTTTCAATTGGCCAGAAAAGCGCGCTAACGTCTCAGGGAAGGAAGTGAAAGTAACCCGAACACCGCATGGTGTTCGTTACGAATAACAAACATCCCGAACACCCTAATATTCGCACGAATATCAAGCTCGGACGAACACGTTCGCTCATCTCTAATTAGCATCCAAATTTTAGGTACAGAATCTAATTCTCTTACTTCCCAATGTCATAAAAAATAGAAATTTGGCACGAGCATTGATTATGTCATAAATAGGAAAAGTTAATGGGTGCCAACTCGAATATTCAATTCTAAGCACAAAATAATTAGCATCCAAATTTTACGTACGTAATCTAATTCTCTTACTTCCCGATGTTGTAGAAACATGAAATTTGGCAAAAGCATTGATTATGTCATAAATAGGAAAAGTGAATAGGTCCCAACTCGATTATTCAATTCTAATCACAAAAGAATTAGCGTACAAATTTTACGTACAGAATCTAATTCTCTCACTTCCTGATGTAATAGAAACTTGAAATTTGGCACGAGCATTGATTATGTCATAAATAGGAAAAGATAAGTGGTCCCAACTCGATTATTCAATTCTAAGCGCCAAAAAATAGGCATCCAAATTTTACGTACGTAATCTACTTCTCTCACTTACCGATGTCATAGAAACTTGAAATTTGGCACGAGCATTAATTATGTCATAAATAGGAAAAGTTAATGGGTCCCAACTCGATTATTCAATTCTAAACGCCAAAGAATTAGCATCCAAATTTTGCATAAGTAATCTAATTCTCTCACTTCCTGATGTCATTTTATATAAAGGAAATGTTGCATGGTTACCTCCACGTGGTGTATCCTGGGTAACGCAAACAACCATCCGAAAGTATTTTTTTCCTCGATATCTCCAAAGTAACACGACTTCATAAGATTTTCCGTGTGAATACCAGGTAAACACCAGTACCAAATTAACTCAGGCAAAGCTGGGTATATCAGCTAGTAATAATAATAACTCTTCAAGACACTTGTTTGGAATTACAGGCAAGTGAAAGCGCAGAAAAACATTGCAGAGTAATAAAACAACACTAAAATTATTAAAAAGTAATGGGGGTTAATATACTGACTCTTGAAGTGAACACATGCATATGAAAAACAAACTAAAACATACCATAATTGACAAAGTCAAACTGGTAGTTTGATCGGTTGGTGATTTTTGTTTTTTCAATAGATTTTTATTGTATCTTGCTTTGCAAGATTATACAGATATTGCTTGAACTTTAGTGGCTAAATAGATTCAACAGGTGGTTACATCCTTGTTCTCTGTAGAGTGTCAATTTTCAGTACGATATATTTTGTAAATAAGAAAGAGGAGAAAGAGTTACAGTTAAATTCAGTGAGAGCAAAAGGGGGATGAGAAAGAAAAGGGGAGGAGGAAGAAAGAAAATTAAAATCAGACAAGACAACCTTACTTGTCAAACGTAACTTTTAGACATCACAACGGAAACATTTTGTTCCAAGGATTCCACATATTTTCATAATTAACCAGATTATTGTTTTTAAGGGCGAAGATTTTCTCATATATGCTATGTTCTGAGATCAATTGTATCAGCTCTTTCACTGTAGGGAGCTCCGCAGTTCTCCATTTCCTGGCTAACAATAGTTTTGCTCCCATCAAAATGTGTCCAATCAGCCGTTTACTCTCAGGTTCTATTTTCTCTAGATCCAAGAGTAGCAGAGCCGCGTCTGGTGTATTTGAGACCGTCTGTTTTGTCAGTTTGTTTAAGATAACATAGATATTCTTCCAAAAATTTAAAATTAAAGGGCAGGACCAGAATATGTGTGAAAGTGAGTAGAGATGAGCGAGCACCAAAATGCTCGGGTGCTCGTTACTCGAGACGAATTTTTCGCGATGCTCGAGGGTTCGTTTCGAGTAACGAACCCCATTGAAGTCAATGGGCGACTCGAGCATTTTTGTATATCGCCGATGCTCGCTAAGGTTTTCATTTGTGAAAATCTGGGCAATTCAAGAAAGTGATGGGAACGACACAGAAACGGATAGGGCAGGCGAGGGGCTACATGTTGGGCTGCATCTCAAGTTCCCAGGTCCCACTATTAAGCCACAATAGCGGCAAGAGTGCCCCCCCCCCCAACAACTTTAACATCTGAAAAGCCCTCATTAGCAATGCATACCTTAGCTAAGCACCACACTACCTCCAACAAAGCACAATCAATGCCTGCATGACACTCCGCTGCCACTTCTCCTGGGGTACATGCTGCCCAACCCCCCCCTGCACGACCCAGTGTCCACAGCGCACACCAAACTGTCCCTGCCCAGCCTTCAGCTTCCCTCATGCCACGCCACCCTCATGTCTATTTATAAGTGCGTCTGCCACAGGAAAAGCAGGCACACACTGCAGAGGGTTGGCACGGCTAGGCAGCGACCCTCTTTAAAAGGGGCGGGGCGATAGTCCACAATGCTGTACAGAAGCAATGAGAAATCCAATCCTGTGCCACCTCCATCTGGAGCTGCACACGTGGGCATAGCAATGGGGAACCTATGTGCCACACACTATTCATTCTGTCAAGGTGTCTGCATGCCCCAGTCAGACCGCGGTTTTTTTATATATATAGTCACAGGCAGGTACAACTCCGCAATGGGAATTCCGTGTGCACCCACAGCATGGGTGGCTCCCTGGAACCCACCGGCGGTACATAAAAATATCCCATTGCAGTGCTCAACACAGCTGAGGTAGTAATGTCATGTTTAATGCTGGTGGGCTTCGGCCCACACTGCATGCCCCAGTCAGACTGGGGTTCTTTAGAAGTGGACACATGTAGTTACAACTCCCTGTGCACCCACAGCATGGGTGGCTCCCTGGAACCCACCGGCGGTACATAAAAATATCCCATTGCATTGCCCAACACAGCTGAGGTAGTAATGTCGTGCTTAATGCAGGTGGGCTTCGGACCACACTGCATGCCCCAGTCAGACTGGGGTTCTTTTGAAGTGGAAACAGTTGCATTTACAACTCCCTGTGGACCCACAGCATGGGTGGGTGCCAGGAAGCCACCGGCGGTACATAAAAATATCCCATTGCATTGCCCAACACAGCTGAGGTAGTAGTGTCGTGCTTAATGCAGGTGGGCTTCGGCCCACACTGCATGCCCCAGTCAGACTGGGGTTCTTTAGAAGTGGACACATGTAGTTACAACTCCCTGTGGACCGACAGCATGGGTGGGTGCCAGGAAGCCACCGGCGGTACATAAAAATATCCCATTGCATTGCCCAACACAGCTGAGGTAGTAATGTCGTGCTTAATGCAGGTAGGCTTCGGCCCACACTGCATGCCCCAGTCAGACTGGGGTTCTTTAGAAGTGGACACATGTAGTTACAACTCCCTGTGCACCCACAGCATGGGTGGCTCCCTGGAACCCACCGGCGGTACATAAAAATATCCCATTGCATTGCCCAACACAGCGGATGTAACGTCAGCTGTAATGCAGGTGGGCTAAAAATTCCTTTGATTACACTGTAGGCGAGGGTCCACATCAGAAAAATTGGCTATGGCCAACCAAGAGGGCAGGTGAAACCCATTAATCGCTTTGGTTAATGTGGCTTAATTGGTAACTAGGCCAGGAGGCAGCCCAGTTAAAATAAAAATTGGTGGAGGTGAAAGTTTCAACGCTTTAATGAGCATTGAAACGTATAAAAATTGTTTATAAAAATTATATGACTGAGCCTTGTGGGCCTAAGAAAAATTGCCCGTTCGGCGTGATTATGTGAGGTTTCAGGAGGAGGAGCAGGAGGAGGAGGAGGAATATTATACACAGATTGATGAAGCGAAAAGTTCCCCGTTTTTGATGGGGATACAGAACGATGCTTCCATCCGCGGGTGCAGCCTACCTATTGCTTAGGTATCGCTGCTGTCCGCTGGTGGAGAACAGAAGTCTGGGGAAATCCAGGCTTTGTTCATCTTAATGAGTGTTAGCCTGTCGGCACTGTCGGTTGACAGGCGAGTACGTTTATCTGTGATGATTCCCCCAGCCGCACTAAACACCCTCTCTGACAAGACGCTAGCCGCAGGACAAGCAAGCACCTCCAGGGCATACAGCGCGAGTTCAGGCCACGTGTCCAGCTTCGACACCCAGTAGTTGTAGGGGGCAGAGGCGTCACGGAGGACGGTCGTGCGATCGGCTACGTACTCCCTCACCATCCTTTTACAGTGCTCCCGCCGACTCAGCCGTGACTGGGGAGTGGTGACACAGTCTTGCTGGGGAGCCATAAAGCTGTCAAGGGCCTTAAAGAGTGTTGGCCTGCCTGTGCTGTACATGCTGCCTGATCTCCGCGCCTCCCCTGCTACCTGGCCCTCGGAACTGCGCCTTCTGCCACTAGCGCTGTCGTATGGGAATTTTACCATCAGTTTGTCCGCCAGGGTCCTGTGGTATAGCAACACTCTCGAACCCCTTTCCTCTTCAGGTATGAGAGTGGAAAGGTTCTCCTTATACCGTGGGTCGAGCAGTGTGTACACCCAGTAATCCGTAGTGGCCAGAATGCATGTAACGCGAGGGTCACGAGAAAGGCATCCTAACATGAAGTTAGCCATGTGTGCCAGGGTACCTGTACGCAACACATGGCTGTCCTCACTAGGAAGATCACTTTCAGGATCCTCCTCCTCCTCAGGCCTTACACGCTGAAAGGATGACAGGCCAGCAGCTTGTGTACCCTCACCAGTGGGCCAAGCTGTGTCTTCCCCCTCCTCCTCATCTTCCTCCTCCTCACCGCGCTGAGATATAGACAGGAGGGTGCTCTGACTATCCAGCGACATAGTGTCTTCCCCCGCCTCTGTTTCCGAGTGCAAAGCGTCTGCCTTTATGCTTTGCAGGGAACTTCTCAAGAGGCATAGCAGAGGAATGGTGACGCTAATGATTGCAGCATCGCCGCTCACCACCTGGGTAGACTCCTCAAAGTTTCAAAGGACCTGGCAGATGTCTGCCAACCAGGCCCACTCTTCTGAAAATAATTGAGGAGGCTGACTCCCACTGCGCCGCCCATGTTGGAGTTGGTATTCCACTATAGCTCTACGCTTCTCATAGAGCCTGACCAACATGTGGAGCGTAGAGTTCCACCGTGTGGGCACGTCGCACAGCAGTCGGTGCACTGGCAGATTAAACCGATGATGCAGGGTGCGCAGGGTGGCAGCGTCCGTGTGGGACTTGCGGAAATGTGCGCAGAGCCGGCGCACCTTTCCGAGCAGGTCTGACAAGCGTGGGTAGCTTTTCAGAAAGCGCTGAACCACCAAATTAAAGACGTGGGCCAGGCATGGCACGTGCGTGAGGCTGCCGAGCTGCAGAGCCGCCACCAGGTTACGGCCGTTGTCACACACGACCATGCCCGGTTGGAGGCTCAGCGGCGCAAGCCAGCGGTCGGTCTGCTCTGTCAGACCCTGCAGCAGTTCGTGGGCCGTGTGCCTCCTATCTCCTAAGCTGAATAGTTTCAGCACGGCCTGCTGACGCTTGCCCACCGCTGTGCTGCCACGACGCGCGACACCGACTGCTGCCGACGTGCTGCTGCTGCTGACACATCTTGATTGCGAGACAGAGGTTGCGTTCGAGGAGGGTGGTTTAGTGGAGGAAGCATACACCGCCGCAGATACCACCACCGAGCTGTGGCCCGCAATTCTGGGGGTGGGTAGGACGTGAGCGGTCCCAGGCTCTGACTCTGTCCCAGCCTCCACTAAATTCACCCAATGTGCCGTCAGGGAGATATAGTGGCCCTGCCCGCCTGTGCTTGCCCACGTGTCCGTTGTTAAGTGGACCTTGGCAGTAACCGCGTTGGTGAGGGCGCGTACAATGTTGCGGGAGACGTGGTCGTGCAGGGCTGGGACGGCACATCGGGAAAAGTAGTGGTGACTGGGAACTGAGTAGCGCGGGGCCGCCGCCGCCATCATACTTTTGAAGGACTCCGTTTCCACAACCCTATACGGCAGCATCTCCAGGCTGATCAATTTGGCTACGTGCACGTTTAACGCTTGAGCGTGCGGGTGCGTGGCGGCGTACTTGCGCTTGCGCTCAAACACTTGCGCTAGCGACGGCTGGACGCTGCGCTGACAGACATTGCTGGATGGGGCCGAGGACAGCGGAGGTGAGGGTGTGGGTGCAGGCCATGAGACGGTAGTGCCTGTGTCCTCAGAGCGGGGTTGGATCTCAGTGGCAGGTTGGGGCACAGGGGGAGAGGCAGCGGTGCAAACCGGAGGCGGTGAACAGCCTTCGTCCCACCTTGTGGGGTGCTTGGCCATCATATGTCTGCGCATGCTGGTGGTGGTGAGGCTGCTGGTGGTGGCTCCCCGGCTGATCTAGGCGCGACAAAGGTTGTACACCACTGTTCGTCGGTCGTCTGCACTCTCAGAGAAAAACTGCCAGACCTTTGAGCACCTCGGCCTCTGCAGGGTGGCATGGCGCGAGGGGGCGCTTTGGGAAACAGTTGGTGGATTATTCGGTCTGGCCCTGCCTCTACCCCTGGACACCGCACTGCCTCTTGCAACCTGCCCTGCTGCTGCCCTTGCCTCCCCCTCTGAAGACCTGTCCTCAGTAGGCGTAGCAAACCAGGTGGGGTCAGTCACCTCATCGTCCTCCTGCTGCTCTTCCTCAGAATCCTCGGTGCGCTCCTCCCTCGGACCTAATGCCCTTACTACTACCTCACTGATAGACAACTGTGTCTCATCGTCATCGGCCTCCTCACCCACTGTAAGGTCTTGAGACAGTTGCCGGAAGTCCCCAGCCTCATCCCCCGGACCCCGGGAACTTTCCAATGGTTGGGCATCAGTGACGATAAACTCCTCTGGTGGGAGAGGAACCACTGCTGCCCAATCTGAGCAGGGGCCTGGGAACAGTTCCTGGGAGTCTGCCCGCTCCTCAGAATGTCTCATTTTCATGGAGTGAGGAGGCTGGGAGGAAGGAGGAGCAGCAGCCAGAGGATTCTGAGTTGCAGCAGTGGACAGCACAGAACTCTGGGTGGACGATAGGTTGCTGGAAGCACTTTCTGCCATCCACGACAGGACCTGCTCATACTGCTCATTTTCTAATAAAGGTCTACCGCGTGGACCCATTAAATGTGCTATGAATGTGGGGACGCCAGAAACGTGCCTCTCTCCTAATCCCGCAGCAGTCGGCTGCGATACACCTGCATCAGAAGCTCGGCCTGTGCCCACACCCGGACTAGGGCCTCCGCGTCCTCGGCCGCGCCCACGTCCTCTAGGCCTTACCCTACCCCTCAGCATGCTGTATTACCAGGAATGCAGAAACACAACACTGTAATTAAATGTGCTGCTTATTGGCCTGTGGTTTGAGGCTGAGTTCGCTTACGGAACGCCAGGAAATAATTTGGCGCAAGCCTGCTGTAACACTTAGCTGGCTGCGTATTTATTTGGAGAAATTTTACCCCCAGCACACACGGACCCACAACACTGAGCAGAGTGACAGGCAGGCCAAATAGATTTTTTTCAAATCTTTTTTTGCAAAAGGACCACTGCGTATATTCAATCTATAAGATGTCTTCTGGCCCTGCCTACACAATTCTGTCCCTGATGTGTGTGACGGAACTGCAGTGTTGCACTGTTATTAAGTGCAACAGAGCGGTGATTTCAGAGCCAGGAAATAATTTGGCGCAAGCCTGCTGTAACACTTAGCTGGCTGCGTATTTATTTGGAGAAATTTTACCCCCAGCACACACGGACCCAGAACACTGAGGAGAGTGACAGGCAGGCCAAATAGATTTTTTTCAAATCTTTTTTTGCAAAAGGACCACTGCGTATATTCAGTCAATAATATATGTCTTCTGGCCCTGCCTACACAATTCTGTCCCTGTAGTATTACTGCAGGGCGCAATGCTCTGCACGGCCGATATACCAAAAAAAAAAGTGCAACACTGCTAACAGCAGCCTCCACACTACTGCACACGGTTAGATGTGGCCCTAAGAAGGACCGTTGGGGTTCTTGAAGCCTACACTAACTCCTAACACTCTCCCTATAGCAGCTGCGGCACCAATAGCACTGTCCCTCAGCTATCTCACAACGCATCTGAGGCGAGCCGCGGGAGGGGCCGATTTTTATACTCGGGTGACATCTGATCTCCCCCGCCACTCACTGCAGGGGGGTGGTATAGGGCTTAAACGTCGCAGGGGGAAGTTGTAATGCCTTCCCTGTCTTTCAATTGGCCAGAAAAGCGCGCTAACGTCTCAGAGAGGAAAGTGAAAGTAACTCGAACATCGCGTGGTACTCGTTACGAGTAACGAGCATCTCAAACACGCTAATACTCAAATGAGTATCAAGCTCGGACCAGGAAGTTCGCTCATCTCTAAAAGTGAGCCATCTTGGCCACATTTTCTCCAGCACGAGGCCTCTGTAGTTAAGTGTATAGTTTTAAGTTGTAAGGGGGTGTAGTGCCATCTCATTAGTATTTTCAATTGTACCTCTATCAAATTTGCACAACTGGAAGCTTGTTTTGTGTATCTGAAAGATTTTAGCCATACTTCTGTTGGATAATTTATGCCCAGATCTCTTTCCCAATTTAGAAGATGGCACTTCTTCCCTGTTTTCATATCTCCCACCATAAAGTCGTAGAAGTGTCTTGTAGGGTTTTTAATTTGTCTACTCATCATTATACTTGTATAGATTGAGCGTTGGAATTTAAATGTATGTATAAGAGTCTTTTGTAAAAAAAAGAGCTAATTTGAAAGTATTTGAATAGGTCTGCTTTTGGAATTCCGAATTCCTCCATTAAAGATGTAAAGGACCTAAGGATATTGTCTTTAAACAGTTCTGCTATATATCTGATTCCCCTCTCGATCCAAGGGTCAATTTGCAGGTTGTGGATAAGAGTTCCTAGAGTTTCCATAGGGATTTGTTTTAGTTGGTGGGAAACAGTGCCTTCTGAAGTTTTAAGAAGTCTGCCCCAGGCCTCTAAAGTTGCTTTCATGGGGAGCTAGAGGGGGATCCTATTTAGATTCGCTGAACGATATGGATTTTTTGCGGTAATAATTTTTGCATAAATCAGGGAGGATAGGGAAGAAATGCCCACTCATTTAACCCCTTGAGTGGCACGCCCGGAAATTTTCCGGGACGAGCTCCACTGCTCATAGTGACATAGCCCGGAAGATTTCCGGGCTATGTATCACTATGGGAGCTGCAGAGCACAATGCCACAAGCTGTGACAGTGTGCTCTGCCTGCACAGACCCACAGAGAGCAGTGCAAGGGCTTCGAAAAACCAGCAGAAGATATTGCCGATATGCCGGCAACCTCCTGCTTTGTTTACAGGTTGCCATAGAGACCATCGGCTTGTCAGAAGCAAGCCGATGGTCTCTGTGGCAGGGAGAGCTTGGTGCTTGGCTGTGAGAGGACAGCTAGGTACCTGCTCTTACAGCAGAGATCAGAGAAAACCTGCGATCTCTGCTGTGTTAACCCTTTACATGCGGCAGTCTATGTGACTGCAGCATGTAAAGGGCTGTCACTGCAGCATGTAAAGGGCTGTCACCATCGTACCCCCGGAATGTGATCAGGGGGTCCTGATGGGTCCCTGTGGAAGTCCCCTAAAGGGACGAAAAATAAATAAATAAATAAAAATTTAAAATTAAAAAAAAAAGTTAAAAAATTATTAAAAAAATAATAAAAATACTTGTCTCTCTTTACTTTGTTAAAAATCAAAAATACAATCACACATGTGGTATCCATGCATCGTAATGACCCAGCGAAGGAAGTTAATACATTATTAAAAACCCTTAATGACATGGACCCTTTTTTTCTTTTTTCCCCATTTCTTTTTTTCCTCCCCCCTGTTTAAAAAAATCACAACTTGTCCCACAAAAAAACAAGCCCTTATATGGCCGTGTCAATGGAAAAATGAAAAAGTTATGGCTCTTGAGACGCAACTGCAAAATTAGTTGAAATTCAATGATTAGACCATTTTAAAACACCTGCCCTGGTGGGCACGACAGGGTGGTAGGAAACCCGCCACTCAAGGGGTTAAAAGAGAAATAGGCCTGAAATTAGCCAGAGAGGAGGGATCTTTACCGGATTTGGGAATGGTACCTGCCAGCATTTCTGTCGGCAATTTGCCTTGTTCTATACTTTGATCAGCGAAATATTTATAGTACTCATTAGAGAATCCATCTGGTCCTGGGGATTTTGGGGATTTTAGTAATTTAATTGTGTCTAAGATCTCTTTATGTGAGATAGGCTCACTCAGGGAGTGCTTTTGGGTTTCTGAGATGGTCAGGAGATTAACTCTAGACAAAAAGGACCAGATTTCTTTTTGTGTCGGTTGAGGAGTAGAGGCGTCATCTTTCAGGTTGTATAATTTTTCCCAAAATTTACGAAAACACTCAGCTATCTGCTTTGGATGATGTATTTTTGTTCCCGTGTTATTCGGGCATAGGATGTAGGATGTACAATATTATAAATGGACAATATACATAGTATATTATGATAGAGTAAAAAAAAAATAAGAAAAAACACATTAAAAAATGGCGGCTCTAATTTTCATATAGGGAAGTTCCAATTGTGAAAGGGTCGGGGGCTCTTATAAAGTGGGCATCCAGTGTAGATATACAACATAACCACTTTTTAAAATAACATAAAATGCTGCCTGTTTTGTTTTCCTAGGACAACGTGAAAGCAGTACTAGTAGAGCACAGTACTACTTCAGGCTTAATTTTTTTTCAGGCTGCATGGTCGTCCATTGACTATAAAAAGGCAGCCTGTAAAAAAGCTGAGTAATACCAACAGGAGCTGAAGTGCTACATAGTGTCTCTGTCAGATTTTTCTAGTGATAACTGGAGTTAGAGCAGTTGGATTCCACATCATTACAAGAAGAAAGTAATAATGCCCTGATTTGCCACAAATGTTTTATTTATTTTAGTAATATTTTTTTTTTAGTAATGCAATTATTTGAAACCCCAGTTAGAGTTCTATTATGAGGCCTTTTTAATTTACTAAATGGGATATCAATAGGTTGATTTGGATTACATTTCAAGGGTAGAAAACTTTGTTACTATATTTTTATAGATAAAACATTTATTTTACTTACTTGTAGCCTACTGACTCGAATTTAATAAATCCATAAAATTAGAAAACCTAATATTTCATTTGGCATCACACCGCATCTCTATACCATAGCAGATATATGCAATCTGAACATTCCTCTTTTTATATTCTTTACTTAAAAAGAAAATGAGGACAAGAGGGGATATTATGTTGTTTGGAAATGTACATTCATGCTGTAACATCTAAAATAATTATTCCCCGACTGATCAATTTTGTATTCTCCTGGACAATAATATGTACAATTCTTGGTTTCCAATTATAAACAACACTGTACAAAAAAACCCATTATGCAATTACTGCCTATATGGTGAATCTTTTTGAAAATAATCATGGCAAGTTGTCTTAAAATGTTTCTTGTTTTATTTTTGCCAGTGTAATTTGTAGCCAGAGAGTTCACTATTTGCTTTATTGATACCATAGCATGTTTCTCCGAAATGCCTTCAACTTTATGCTCTATAAGGCCTTAGTCAGACGGGCGTTTTTTCGCGCGATTTGCGGATCGCATGACGGATGCGCATCCGCAAATCGCGTGACCGGTGCGCGCAAGTCGCCCGCAAATCGCCCGAAAATCTGCTCCTAGCCGCGTTTCATTAGAAACGGGCCGGAGCTGTCCAGCGCATTGCATTCAATGGAGACGGCAATACAGGCGTCTCCATTGAAAGCAATGCGCTGCGGGCGAGCCCGGGATGAATTGTCAGGAAGGGCTTAAATATATAAGCCCTTCCCTGCAATCCATCCTAAAATGTGTAAAAATAAAAAAAAATTGTATACTCACCTGCCGGCAGCCGGAGCTCCGAGCGGCCGTCCTGCAGTGGGTGTGAAGGGTGTGTGAGTCAGACCTGCCCCTGATTGGCTCAGCGCTGAGAGGCAGCAGTCACTCACCCATTCATGAATTCATGAATGGGTGTGTGAGTGAAACCGGCCTCTGATTGGTCAGGCTGTGACCAATCAGAGGCAGATCATTCAGCAGGCGGGGATTTTAAAGCCCCGCCGGCTGAATAGTGCCGAGAAGCAGTTCAGGAGAACTGACAGCGGCCGCGGCTGGACTCCGGCTGCAGCGGAAAGATGAGTATACAATTTTTTTTTATTTTAACACATTTTAGGATGAATTGCAGGGAAGGGTTTATATATTTAACCCCTTCCCGACAATTCACCCCGCGCACGCCGGCAGCCCATTGCTTTCAATGGAGCGGCTGTATTGCCGCTCCATTGAATTCAATGGGCAAACATCGTTCTTCTCTGCCACAGCTGTTACAGCTGTGGCAGAGAAGAATGATCTGTCTTCTATATGTTCTCATTGGGGTCGGCGCTGCTGCCGCCGGCCCCATTGAGCGCATATAGAGAAGAGAACAGGAATCGCAGATCGCAGATAGGTGCGATCTGCGATTTTTTGTTCTATAATTTATCGGACGAGCGCATAAAAAGCGCTCATGTGTCCGATACCATTGCAAAGCAATGGTTTTAAAAAATCGCCGGACGCATGCGCATGCGCAAATCGCGGCTAAAAACGCCCGTCTGACTGAGCCCTAATTGAGATGTTTAGTCCCAATGTCCAATTGCACGCACAGATTCCACGGCCGAATCCTGCAGCGGTATTCATGCGTGCCCGTGGACATGGAGAGGAGAAGGTAAGTTTCCTACCTCTCCAGATTCAGCACGGCCGCATCTTCTTTCTTCAGCACCCGGCGCATGCGCAGTGCTTTTTTTTTTCTTTTTTGAATCTCCGGCTTTTAATTTATATTAATATATACATATTTGGGCTGTATTTATAACATCATTTGACAGAAACATTTAGCAAAATGCTTTATATTTCTGTTTTATTCTATATTCTATACTTCATTGCTTATTTTTCATTGGGGGTGTTGTAGTTAAACAAATGTTGATCATAATTAGAGATGAGCGAGCACCAAAATGCTCGGGTGCTCGTTACTCGGGACGAAATTTTGGCGATGCTCGAGGGTTCATTTCGAGTAACGAACCCCATTGAAGTCAATGTGCGACCCGAGCATTTTTGTATATCGCCGATGCTCGCTAAGGTTTCCATGTGTGAAAATCTGGGAAATTAAAGAAAGTGATGACAACGACACAGAAACGGATAGGGCAGACGAGGGGCTACATGTTGGGCTGCATCTCAAGTTCACAGGTCCCACTATTAAGCCACAATAGCGGCAAGAGTGAGCCCCCCCCCCCTAACAATTTTTACTTCGGACAAACCCTCATTGGCAAGGCACAACTTACCTAAGCACCACACTACCTCCAACAAAGCACAATCACTGCCTGCATGACACTCCGCTGCCACTTCTCCTGGGTAACATGCTGCCCAACCGCCCCACACGACCCAGCGTCTGCTGCACACACAAGCGACTACTACCCCCAGCAGACATGCAGTAAACTGTACATGGTCACAGGCTTGGCTGGGTAATAATGAGCGACTACTACCCCCAGCAGACACGCAGTAAACTGAAGACGGTCACAGGCAGCCCAAATATAGTATTTTTTCCCAATTTTTTTGAAAAAGCCCACTGCCTATATAGCCAGTATACCTCTTTCCCTGTACCACTGTCCCTGCCTCACCAGTACTGCCCTTATACTCTGTAAAATGACTGCAGACTGAGGACGCTATGGTCTGCACACCTGATATACCAAAAAAAAAAAAAATTAGCAAAACTGCTAAAAGCAGCCTCAACAGTACTGCACACGGTCAGATGTGGCCCTAAGAAGGACCGTTGGGGTTCTTGAAGACGAAGAATAACAGCCTAACACTCTCCCTATAGCAGCTACAGCAAGACAGCACTTTCCCTAATGTCTCTCAGCGTGCATCTGTGGCGAGCCGCGGGCGGGCCCAGTTTATATACTCGGGTGGCACCTGATCTCCCCAGCCACTCACCGCAGGGGGGTGGGATAGGGCTGGCACTTCACAGGAGGAAGTTGTAATGCCTTCCCTGTGTTACTTTTGGCCAGAAAACGGCGCCAAATTTTCTGGGAAGAATGGAAGTGACTCGAACACCTCGTGGTGCTCGTCTCGAGTGACGAGCATCTCGAGTACCCTAATACTCGAACGAGCATCAAGCTCGGACGAGTACGCTCTCTCATCTCTATTCCCTAATTGATGGCTTTTTTACACATGAATAACCACTAGGACCGAGAGGTAAGAAGGCAAGTGAGTATACCCAAGGAGAATTTATGAGAGTCGGCATGCAGCAGAAAGGTGGGACTTTTATTTATTGCTTGACTTTGTTATCTATGTATAGATTTCTTATACTTTGCAGTCATGCATAAATTTTGAAGAATTTAGGCCTGTGTTGAAAATGTCAAAATTTGTACTCCCAAATTCTGATTTGAAATTGCCTTTTAACATGGTGACTTTCATGTGTTCTATGTTGAGAACATGACTAGAAAAGTGCTTGGCCACAGGTAATTCTGTCTTTCTTTAATTGTGTGGCGGTGAGACCCTATTCTCACTTTCAGTTTTTGCCCTGTTTTTCCAACATAAAGACCCCCAACAGAACATTTATTGCAACATCGGATGTGGAACATGTGAATGTCCCAGGGATCTTATAGCTCTGCTGTGTGTTAGGGATTTATATTCTGTCTGTGGTCTGTACATGTGAGCAGGCCTTACATCATTACTTTGTAGGCATAAGTTCCTTTTTGTGTGACAGAGCGCAATGCACTCCTGATTATAAAGTTTCTCAAATTTGGAGTTGTCTGTAAGAGAGAAGATGAGGGTCTGGGAATATGGTTTGCAGACGGTCATCCTTGTTGAAGGTTTTTTTGCGGTTTTCCTATGTACTTCTAGCTGTGAATTGTAGGTCACTACCAGAGGAACATGATTGTTTTCTTCCTTCTCTGTGTATTGGAGTAGTTGATTTCTGGGTATCCTGGTGATTCTGGTGATTTGGTCATCAATTGAGGTGGGATGGTAGCCCTGATTTAAAAATGTCCTTTTAAAGGGGCTGTCCCGCGCCGAAACGGGTTTTTTTTTTTCAACTCCCCCCCCCGTTCGGCGCGAGACAACCCCGATGCAGGGGTCAAAAAAGAACACCGGACAGC
This sequence comes from Eleutherodactylus coqui, assembly GCF_035609145.1. NCBI lineage: Eukaryota > Metazoa > Chordata > Amphibia > Anura > Eleutherodactylidae > Eleutherodactylus > Eleutherodactylus coqui. The sequence goes on from NC_089842.1 coordinate 231,994,552, forward strand.
GCTTACCTGAATCCCCGCGCTCCGGTGACTTCTTACTTACCCGGTGAAGATGGCCGCCGGCATCTTCTCCCTCGGTGGACCGCAGGGCTTCTGTGCGGTCCATTGCCGATTCCAGCCTCCTGATTGGCTGGAATCGGCACGTGACGGGGTGGAGCTACACGGAGCCCCATTGAAAAAAGCAGAAGACCCGGACTGAGCAAGCGCGTCTAATTTGGCCATTAGACGGCGAAAATTAGACGGCAACCATGGAGACGAGGACGCTAGCAACGGAGCAGGTAAGTGAAAAACTTCTTAGAACTTCTGTATGGCTCATAATTAATGCACAATGTACATTACAAAGTGCATTAATATGGCCATACAGAAGTGTATAGACCCACTTGCTGCCGCGGGACAACCCCTTTAAGATGGTATAGATGTTCCTCTTTGTCTATTGTGTTGGAGCAGATACGGTTGTATATGACGGTGTGGCTGTTGACAATGGACCTTTTGATGTGTTTCGGATGGAAACTGTCCCATCTGAGGTCGATCAATCGTTTTTGGTATAGTAATGTCTGTATTGAGGTGTTTGAAATTTTTATGGTGGTGTCCAAAATGTTGATTTCAGTATATGAGTAGCTTAATGTCAGGTTTATGGTGGGGTGAAATGTATTGAATTTCTCATGGAATTTTATTCTTATTCGGTGTTAGTCTAGATGATTGTCTAGATGATTATGATCTCATCAATGTAGCGGAAGTAGTCCAATAGTTTGATGGAGCAGGAGGCCAGAAAGCCACTCTCCAGTTTTGCCATGAAAAGGTTGGCATATTGCGGTGCCATTTTACTGCCCATAGTGATTCTGGTGAGTTGCAGGAATATCTCTTTGCGAAAGGAGATATAATTGTGTGTGAGGATGAATTTCATGAGTTGTAAGATGGATTCAGAGGCAACCCCATTAGCCTCGAGGTGTGCCTGGCAGGCAGTCAGTATATCTTTGTGTGGGGTTTTGGAATATAAGGATTCCACATCCATGATGGCCAGGATGGCGCCATTGGAGAGGGGGTCTATGGTTGATAGCTTATTCAGTAGGTCCATGGTGTCTTGCAAATAGCTGGTTGTGTTTCTCACCAGTGATTTCAGGACAACTACCCATCCTGAGATTCCTTCAGTGGGGGTTCCCACACCTGATATAATTGGCCTCCCTAGGTTGCCAGCTTTGTGTAGGTTTGGAAACATGTAGAATGTCCCAATGCTGGGGTTCTCCGGTATCAAGTCCAAAGGTTTTGTGGAGCCCACAAACAGGATTCTGACGACCCTTCTCAATTCTCTCACATATTTTTGAGTCGGGTCGTGATCCATTTTGGTGTAGTATCTAGTGCCCATCCGTTGTCTGTCTGCTTCTTTCTTGTAGTCTGATGTGTTCATAAGGACTATAGCACCACCTTCATCTGCAGGGTTAATGGTGATCTCATGTTGTCTCTGAGTGCATAGATGGACCTTCTTTCCTGCAAAATAATATTACATGCTTACCTTTTCTGCTTGTCCAGAATAGTAGATTGCACCACATTCCTAAGGGAGTCTATTTATTTGTCCAAAATTGGGTTGCAGCCTGGAGGCGGATTCAATCAGACTTCTTATTGGCCCTTGGTTTCTTCTGTGTTTGGGAGCTTGAAAGTCCTGTCTCTCTTTGTCATGGAAGAACTTCTTCAGGCTTAGTCTCCTGAAATATTCCTCCATTTCACTGCAGAGTTCTGTTTTGTCAAGTGTTTTAGTAGGACAGAAGTCCCCTGGAGAGAACACTGAACTCCACATTAGTGGGGTTGCGAAATGAAGCCTTTCTGTGGGTTCCACAAAACATCCGAAACCCACAACCTACAAAGTTCTAAACTGTGCCCTACAAAATATAACACCAAATACTTCAGCTACGAGATGCAGTGTAGAATCTTAAAAATTCAAAAGCAGTGAGTGAAATTTCACATTTTTCAACATAAAATTTCTATAGCCACTGGATCATGTAATGAATTTGTGTTCAACTTTTCCAAGCCAGAATAATGAAGGTGCAATTGCAGACAGTGCTTCTAGAACTCCTAAAAGTAAGGGCTTATTCACACAGGCATACTTACGTTGCACCCATAAAAACAGGACACATCAGACATTGGAGAAAACATGGACACCATGCATGTGCTATTCAATGTTTATGGGGGACCAATATTGCATATTCTATTATTGCCCACAAAAACAGATGAGAATAGGATATGCTGAAATGTGTTATTTAAAATTGAGCATCCAACCATTCACGGAAGCCCTATTCAAATATTGTCTACGTGTACAGTATATACTGTACCAGTCTCTGGGGGTCTGTGAATTGGCGCTATTCAACAGCAGTATACATTTTTTAATTTTTCTGTGCCAGTTAAGAGCGTACAGTATATACCAGTCTCTGGGGGGCTGTGAATTGGCACTATTCAACAGCAGTATACACTTTTACCAACATGATGAAGACTAGGGGTAAGGGTCGAGGCCTTGGACATAGACGTAGGTGTCCGAATGAGGGTATGGGCAGAGGCCAAGGGCCTCAGCGGGGTGAAACAGTGCCTGCTGCTGAGGGATTAGTAGAGCACCGTGAATCTCCCCTCCCCAGCTTCATCTCACATTTTGCAGGTCCGCGTGGTAGTCCATTATTAAAAGCACAACGGTGCGATCAGGTGCTGACGTGGATAGCGGATAGCGCCTCCAGTACTTTATTCAACACCCAGTCTTCCACGCAGTCCACTCATGCCAGGCAAGGTACTGCACCTCTGAATCCTCAGGCTGCAACTCCTTCCTCCCAGCCTGGTCACTCCAGGAAAAGGAGAGATTTTGAGCAGCCATGCACCCAAGAACTCATAGATGGCAGATATCTGTCAGGTCCTAGGAAACTTTGAGGAGTCTACACAAAAGGTGAGTGGCGATGCGGCCATTATCAGCGTAACCATCCCGTTGCTTTGCCTTCTGAAAAGTTTGCTGCTAAGCATAAAAGACAATGCTTTGCGGTTAGAAGAGGAGATGGGGGATGACAATATGTCGCTTGATAGCCAGACCACCCTCACACCTGATTCTCAGCTCGTATTGCAGGAGGAGGGGGAAGAGCCTGCTGCCCACACTGCAGAGGGTACCCACACTACTTCTCTCACATCTGTTTAGCATGTATGGACTGTAGAGGAGGAGGATCATGAAAATTATCCTCCTAGTGAGGACAGCGATGCGTTGTGTACTGGGACCCTGGCACACATGGCTGACTTCATGTTAGGCTGCCATTCCTGTGACCCTCGTGTTAGATGCATTCTGGCCAACTAGGATTACTGGGTGTTCACCCTTCTTGACCCACGGTATAAGTAGAACCTTTCCACTCTCATTCCTGAAGAGAAAAGGAGTATGAGAGTGATGCAATACCACAAGGCCCTGGTGGAAAAGCTGATGCTAAAGTTCCCATCTGACAGCCCTAGCGGTAGAGGACGTACTTCAGTGGGCTAACTAGCAGGGAAGGCGCAGGGAACAGGCAGCGTGTCCAGCGCAGGCAGATGAACACTCTCCAAGGCCTTTGCCAGTTTTATGGCTCCCCAGCCAGACTGTGTCACCACTCCCCAGTCTAGGCTGAGTTGGAGGAAACAGTGTAAAAAGATGGTCAGGAAGTACATAAGCGACCGTATCAACGTTCTCTGTGATCCCCCTGCTCCATACAACTATTGGGTGTCAAAGCTGGACACGTGGCAGGAACTTGCGCTGTATGCCTTGGAGGTGCTGACCTGCCCTGCCTCTAGTGTCTTATCAGAGAGGGTGTTTAGTGCTGCTGAGGGTGTTTAGTGCTGTTAATTACAGATAAGCGTACCCGCCTGGCAACTGACAGCGCCGACAGGCTTACACTTATTAAGATGAACAAAGGATTTCCCTTGACTTCTCTTCTCCACCGCTGGAAAGCAGCGGAACATAAAGATTCTTTAAGCTGGAACAGGAGAACCATGCATCCTCTATCACCTCAAAAAAAGGGGAGAAGTAGTTTTGTCTATCCCTCTCTGATCTTCCTCCTCTTCCTCCTCCTTATCCAGCATGACATCACGCTGAACAGCCAATTTTTCAGAGGGCCAAAAGGCTCTGTTAAAACTAATTTTTTCAGAGGTCTGCCTCCCAGCCCTGTTAGAAAATTAAGCAACAACGAGCTCTAGCTTTAAAAAATGTTTCTGGGTTTTACCTGCACTCTGGGTAAACCAATTTTTCAGGGGTACACCTGTACTCTTGGTACAGAAATGTTTCAGGCCTTCACCTATACTCTTAGCAAACTAATTCTTCCGTGCTTCGTCTATACTTTTGATAAACAAATTTTTTAAGGTGTTCACTAGAGATGAGCGAACGTACTCGTCCGAGCTTGATACTCGTTCGAGTATTAGTGTGTTTGAGATGCTCGTTACTCGTAACGAGCACCACGTGATGTTCGGGTTACTTTCACTTTCATCTCTGAGACGTTAGCGCGCTTTTCTGGCCAATTGAAAGACAGGGAAGGCATTACAACTTCCCCCTGCGACGTTCAAGCCCTATACCACCCCCCTGCTGTGAGTGGCTGGGGAGATCAGGTGTCACCCGAGTATAAAAATCGGCCCCTCCCGCGGTTCGCCTCAGATGCATTGTGACATAGCTGAGGGACAGTGGTATCGTGTTGGAGCTGCTGTAGGGAGAGTGTTAGGTGTTAGTGTAGGCTTCAAGAACCCCAACGGTCCTTCTTAGGGCCACATCTAACCGTGTGCAGTACTGTGGAGGCTGCTTTTTGCAGTGTTGCACTTTTTTTTTTTTTGGTATATCGGCTGTGCAGAGCATTGCGCCCTGCAGTAATACTACAGGGACAGAATTGTGTAGGCAGGGCCAGAAGACATATATTATTGATTGAATATACGCAGTGGTCCTTTTCCAAAAAATATTGGGCAAAAAATCTATTTGGCCTGCCTGTCACTGTGCTGCTCAGTGTTCTGGGTCCGTGTGTGCTGGGTGTAGTAGTTCTACAAATAAAGACGCAGCCAGCTAAGTGTTACAGCAGGCTTGCACCAAATTATTTCCTGGCTCTGAAATCACCGCTCTGTTGCAGTTAATAACAGTGCGACACTCTGCAGTTCTGTCACACACTCCAGGGACAGAATTGTGTAGGCAGGGCCAGAAGACATATATTATATTGATTGAATATACGCAGTGGGCCTTTTCAAAAAAATATTGGGCAAAAAATCTATTTGGTCTGCCTGTCACTGTGCTCAGTGTTCTGGGTCCGTGTGTGCTGGGTGTAGTAGTTCTACAAATAAATACGCAGCCAGCTAAGTGTTACAGCAGGCGTGCGCCAAATTATTTCCTGGCTCTGAAATCACCGCTCTGTTGCAGTTAATAACAGTGCAACACTGCAGTTCCGTGACACACTCCAGGGACAGAATTGTGTAGGCAGGGACAGAAGACATATATTATTGATTGAATATACGTCGTGGTCCTTTTCCAAAAAATATTGGCAAAAAATCTATTTGGCCTGCCTGTCACTGTGCTCAGTGTTCTGGGTCCGTGTGTGCTGGGGGTAGTAGTTCTCCAAAATCATACGCAGCCAGCTAAGTGTTACAGTAGGCTTGCGCCAAATTATTTCCTGGCTCTGAAATCACCGCTCTGTTGCAGTTAATAACAGTGCAACAGTGCAGTTCCGTGACACACTCCAGGGACAGAATTGTGTAGGCAGGGACAGAAGACATATATTATTGATTGAATATACGCAGTGGTCCTTTTCCAAAAAATATTGGCAAAAAATCTATTTGGCCTGCCTGTCACTGTGCTCAGTGTTCTGGGTCCGTGTGTGCTGGGTGTAGTAGTTCTACAAATAAATACGCAGGCAGCTAAGTGTTACAGCAGGCGTGCGGCAAATTATTTCCTGGCTCTGAAATCACCGCTCTGTTGCAGTTAATAACAGTGCAACACTCTTTACTTCTGTCACACACTCCAGGGACAGAATTGTGTAGGCAGGGCCAGAAGACATATATTATTGATTGAATATACGCAGTGGTCCTTTTCCAAAAAATATTGGCAAAAAATCTATTTGGCCTGCCTGTCACTGTGCTCAGTGTTCGGGGTCCGTGTCTGCTGGGGGTAGTAGTTCTCCAAAATCATACGCAGCCAGCTAAGTGTTACAGCAGGCTTGCGCCACATTATTTCCTGGCGTTCCGTAAGCGAACTCAGCCTCCAACCACAGGCCAATAAGCGGCAAATTTAATTACAGTGTTGTGTTTCTGCATTCCTGGTAATACAGCATGCTGAGGGGTAGGGGTAGGCCTAGAGGACGTGGGCGCGGCCGAGGACGCGGAGGCCCTAGTCCGGGTGTGGGCACAGGCCGAGCTCCTGATCCTGGTGTATCGCAGCCGACTGCTGCGGGATTAGGAGAGAGGCACGTTTCTGGCGTCCTCACATTCATAGCACATTTAATGGGTCCACGCGGTAGACCTTTATTAGAAAATGAGCAGTGTGAGCAGGTCCTGTCGTGGATGGCAGAAAGTGCTTCCAGCAACCTATCGTCCACCCAGAGTTCTGCGCCGTCCACTGCTGCAACTCAGAATCCTCTGGCTGCTGCTCCTCCTTCCTCCCAGCCTCCTCACTCCATGAAAATGAGACATTCTGAGGAGCGGGCAGACTCCAGGAACTGTTCTCGGGCCCCTGCTCAGATTGGGCAGCAGTGGTTCCTCTCCCACCAGAGGAGTTTATCGTGACTGATGCCCAACCATTGCAAAGTTCCCGGGGTCTGGGGGATGAGGCTGGGGACTTCCGGCAACTGTCTCAAGACCTTTCAGTGGGTGAGGAGGCCGATGACGATGAGACACAGTTGTCTATCAGTGAGGTAGTAGTAAGGGCATTAAGTCCGAGGGAGGAGCGCACCGAGGATTCTGAGGAAGAGCAGCAGGACAATGAGGTGACTGACCCCACCTGGTTTGCTACGCCTACTGAGAACAGGTCTTCAGAGGGGGAGGCAAGGGCAGCAGCAGGGCAGGTTGCAAGAGGCAGTGCGGTGGCCAGGGGTAGAGGCAGGGCCAGACCGAATAATCCACCAACTGTTTCCCAAAGCGCCCCCTCGCGCCATGCCACCCTGCAGAGGCCGAGGTGCTCAAAGGTCTGGCAGTTTTTCACTGAGAGTGCAGACGACCGACGAACAGTGGTGTGCAAGGTTTGTCGCGCCAAGATCAGCCGGGGAGCCACCACCACCAGCCTCACCACCACCAGCATGCGCAGACATATGATGGCCAAGCACCCCACAAGGTGGGACGAAGGCCGTTCACCGCCTCCGGTTTGCACCACTGCCTCTCCTCCTGTGCCCCAACCTGCCACTGAGATCCAAGCCCGCTCTGAGGACACAGGCACTACCGTCTCCTGGCCTGCACCCACACCCTCACCTCCGCTGTCCTCGGCCCCATCCACCAATGTCTGTCAGCGCAGCGTCCAGCCGTCGCTAGCTCAAGTGTTTGAGCGCAAGCGCAAGTACGCCGCCACGCACCCGCACGCTCAAGCGTTAAACGTGGACGTAGCCAAATTTATCAGCCTGGAGATGCTGCCATATAGGGTTGTGGAAACGGAGTCCTTCAAAAGTATGATGGCGGCGGCGGCCCCACGCTACTCAGTTCCCAGTCGCCACTACTTTTCCCGATGTGCCGTCCCAGCCCTGCACGACCACGTCCCCCGCAACATTGTACGCGCCCTCACCAACGTGGTTACTGCCAAGGTCCACTTAACAATGGACACGTGGACAAGCACAGGTGGGCAGGGCCACTATATCTCCCTGACGGCACATTGGGTGAATTTAGTGGAGGCTGGGACAGAGTCAGAGCCTGGGACCGCTCACGTCCTACCCACCCCCAGAATTGCGGGCCACAGCTCGGTGGTGGTATCTGCGGCGGTGTATGCTTCCTCCACTAAACCACCCTCCTCCTCCTCCTCCTCCAACGCAACCTCTGTCTCGCAATCAAGATGTATCAGCAGCACGTCGGCAGCAGTCGTTGTCGCGCGTCGTGGCAGCACAGCGGTGGGCAAGCGTCAGCAGGCCGTGCTGAAACTACTCAGCTTAGGAGATAAGAGGCACACGGCCCATGAACTGCTGCAGGGTCTGACAGAGCAGACCGACCGCTGCCTTGCGACGCTGAGCCTCCAACCGGGCATGGTCGTGTGTGACAACGGCCGTAACCTGGTGGCGGCTCTGCAGCTCGGCAGCCTCACGCACGTGCCATGCCTGGCCCACGTCTTTAATTTGGTGGTTCAGCGCTTTCTGAAAAGCTACCCACGCTTGTCAGACCTGCTCGGAAAGGTGCGCCAGCTCTGCGCACATTTCCGCAAGTCCCACACGGATGCTGCCACCCTGCAACATCGGTTTAATCTGCCAGTGCACCGACTGCTGTGCGACGTGCCCACACGGTGGAACTCTACGCTCCACATGTTGGCCAGGCTCTATGAGCAGCGTAGAGCTATAGTGGAATACAACTCCAACATGGGCGGCGCAGTGGGAGTCAGCCTCCTCAATTATTTTCAGAAGAGTGGGCCTGGTTGGCAGACATCTGCCAGGTCCTTGGAAAGTTTGAGGAGTCTACCCAGGTGGTGAGCGGCGATGCTGCAATCATTAGCGTCACCATTCCTCTGCTATGCCTCTTGAGAAGTTCCCTGCAAAGCATAAAGGCAGACGCTTTGCACTCGGAAACAGAGCCGGGGGAAGACAGTATGTCGCTGGATAGTCAGAGCACCCTCCTGTCTGTATCTCAGCGCGGTGAGGAGGAGGAGGAGGAGGAGGAAGATGAGGAGGAGGGGGAAGAGACAGCTTGGCCCACTGGTGAGGGTACACATGCTGCTGGCCTGTCATCCTTTCAGCGTGTATGGCCTGAGGAGGAGGAGGAGGATCCTGAAAGTGATCTTCCTAGTGAGGACAGCCGTGTGTTGCGTACAGGTACCCTGGCACACATGGCTGACTTCATGTTAGCATGCCTTTCTCGTGACCCTCGTGTTACACGCATTCTGGCCACTACGGATTACTGGGTGTACACACTGCTCGACCCACGGTATAAGGAGAACCTTTCCACTCTCATACCCGAAGAGGAAAGGGGTTCGAGAGTGTTGCTATACCACAGGACCCTGGCGGACAAACTGATGGTAAAATTCCCATACGACAGCGCTAGTGGCCGAAGGCGCAGTTCCGAGGGCCAGGTAGCAGGGGAGGCGCAGAGATCAGGCAGCATGTACAGCACAGGCAGGGCAACACTCTTTAAGGCCCTTGACTGCTTTATGGCTCCCCAGCAAGACTGTGTCACCGCTCCCCAGTCACGGCTGAGTCGGCGGGAGCACTGTAAAAGGATGGTGAGGGAGTACGTAGCCGATCGCACGACCGTCCTCCGTGACGCCTCTGCCACCTACAACTACTGGGTGTCGAAGCTGGACACGTGGCCTGAACTCGCGCTGTATGCCCTGGAGGTGCTTGCTTGTCCTGCGGCTAGCGTCTTGTCAGAGAGGGTGTTTAGTGAGGCTGGGGGAATCATCACAGATAAGCGTACCCGCCTGTCAACCAACAGTGCCGACAGGCTAACACTCATCAAGATGAACAAAGCCTGGATTTCCCCAGACTTCTCTTCTCCACCAGCGGACAGCAGCGATACCTAAACAATACGTAGGCTGCACCCGCGGATGGAAGCATCGTTCTGTATCCCCATCAAAAACGGGGACCTTTTCGCTTCATCAATCTGTGTATAATATTCCTCCTCCTCCTCCTGCTCCTCCTCCTGAAACCTCACATAATCACGCCGAACGTGCAATTTTTCTTAGGCCCACAAGGCTCAGTCATATAATTTTTCTAAACAATTTTTATACGTTTCAATGCTCATTAAAGCGTTGAAACTTTCACCTCAACCAATTTTTATTTTAACTGGGCTGCCTCCTGGCCTAGTTACCAATTAAGCCACATTAACCAAAGCGATTAATGGGTTTCACCTGCCCTCTTGGTTGGGCATGGGCAATTTTTCTGAGGTACATTAGTACTGTTGATACACCAATTTTTGAGGGCCCTCGCCTACAGTGTAATCGAATTAATTTTTAGCCCACCTCTATTACATCTGACGTTACCTCAGCTGTGATGAGCAATGCAATGGGATATTTTTATGTACCGCCGGTGGGTTCCAGGGAGCCACCCATGCTGTGGGTCCACAGGGAGTTGTAACTACATGTGTCCACTTCTAAAGAACCCCAGTCTGACTGGGGCATGCAGTGTGGGCCGAAGCCCACCTGCATTTCATCTGACATTAGCTCTGCTGTCCAGGGCACTGCAATGGGATACATTTATGTACAGCGGGTGGGTTCCAGGGAGCCACCCATGCTGTGGGTGCACACGGAATTCCCATTGCGGAGTTGGGGATTCCCAGTTGTACCTGCCTGTGACTATTTATAAAAAAACGCGGTCTGACTGGGGCATGCAGACACCTTGACAGAATGAATAGTGTGTGGCACATAGGTTCCCCATTGCTATGCCCACGTGTGCAGCTCCTGATGGCGGTGGCACAGAATTATATTTCTCATTGCTTCTGTACAGCATTGTGGGCTATCGCCCCGCCCCTTTTAAAGAGGGTCGCTGCCTAGCCGTGCCAACCCTCTGCAGTGTGTGCCTGCTTTTCCTGTGGCAGACGCACTTATAAATAGACATGAGGGTGGTGTGGCATGAGGGCAGCTGAAGGCTGCGCAGGGACACTTTGGTGTGCACTGTGGACACTGGGTCGTGCAGGGGGGGTTGGGCAGCATGTAACCCAGGAAAAGTGGCAGCGGAGTGTCATGCAGGCAGTGATTGTGCTTTATTGGCGGTAGTGTGGTGCTTAGCTAAGGTATGCATTGCTAATGAGGGCTTTTCAGAAGTAAAAGTTGTTGGGGGGGGCCACTCTTGCCGCTATTGTGGCTTAATAGTGGGACCTGTGAACTTGAGTTGCAGCCCAACATGTAGCCCCTCGCCTGCCCTATCCGTTTCTGTGTCGTTCCCATCACTTTCTTGAATTGCCCAGATTTTCACAAATGAAAACCTTAGCGAGCATCGGCGATATACAAAAATGCTCGGGTCGCCCATTGACTTCAATGGGGTTCGTTACTCGAAACGAACCCTCGAGCATCGCGAAAAGTTCATTTCGAATAACGAGCACCCGAGCATTTTGGTGCTCGATCATCTCTAGTGTTCACCTACACTCTTGGTACACAAATTTTTCAGGGGTTCGCCTACACTCGTGGTAGACAAATGTTTCAGAGGTTCGCCTACACTCTGGGTACAGAAATGTTCCAGGGTTTCGCCTATACTCTTGGTACAGAAATGTTTCAGTGGGTCGCCTATACTCTTTGTACACAAATTTTTCAGGTGTTTGCCTATACTCGTGGTGCAACAATTTTTCAGGGGTACACCTGTACCCTTGGTACACAAATTTTTTAAGGGTTCGCCTACACTCTTTGTACAGAAATGCTTCAGGGGTTCGCCTATACTCTTGTGAGGGTATATATATATATTGCCATATGTTTTTTTATGTTTTATACCTGTATGCAAGTTCTATTCAATTCCAAATGAGAGAAAAAACTTATATGTCGCCTTAAATCAGATATTCCTAAGGCTTTGCAAGGCGAAGACAAGATGTTTCTAGAAATTCAGAGAAGATACGGAACCAGACACAAGGCCGCGTGTTCTTGGCCGTTTTCCCAGAAGCAAGATATCAAGATGTTCCACTATGTACATAATTTTCACTGTCTTAGGCCGGAAATCCGGACTTCCCATATATGGAGAATGCATGCTTGGCCGTTTTCTTAGAATTGAGTGGGTGATTATTTGCACTGGAGTTAATTGAATACGTGATTTTCTGTACGTAAGCCAGAGGCGCCAGTATCAAGATAATGACTGTTATATGATTTTCAGTGTCTCAGGCCGGAAATCCGGACTGCCCATATATGGTTATGAGCCCATCACCCCTTGTTGGTGATGGGACAAAGGGTATAAGATCTCATGTAATCTGTAATAAAGCACGTCGGCAAAGCGCAGCCATGTCCCGTGTGAGGAATGATACCAGACCTCTGTGTGGTGTTTTCTTGTTACCGCCGGCAGCGGGGCAAGTGGGGTGGGCCCTGTTGGTGCTGTACTTAGAATTTTATTACCCTGACAAATGGCGCAACCAACTGGGGCGGTAAAACCAGGAGCTTACAGCGCAATTCACCTGGATCCACGCCACGGGGAAGCCGTCCTGCTGCAAACCGAGCCTGATCAACTCACAAGAACTCCAGGTAAGACCGGCATATATTTATGTTGTGTTTTACACTGCGAGTCTTGCAGCGGGACTGACTATCTGTGGTTTGTGACCGGACGGGTTGGGTTAAGAGTTCTACACGGTAACTCGTGTGGGCTCCGGGTTTGCCGTCATGGACCACTGACCGTGATATGCGCACCAATAGGTCACCCAGAAACTAGTCTGTAGTCTATTTGTACTTTGAAGTTTTAACGTTTTAATAATAGTGGAGATTGTTGTATCTGCAGAAGTTTTTTTCTCTCTTTCTTTTCATTTAGTCTCACAAGAGAAGGGACCCTCAGTTTAGTTTAGTTAGTTGTTAATGGTTTAGCAGAGAGGGATGCATTTTGTGAGACAGGCTTCATAAGAGAAGGGACTCTCGGTCGTTTTGCCTTATATATGGGGCTAACGATTTGATTTCAGAGAGATGCATTTTATGAGGCTGGTTCCATAAAGAGAAGGGACCCTCGGTTGTTTTGCCGGTATATAAGGGGCTGACAATTTGAAAATTAAGAGGGATGCACTCTATGGAGCGTGTTATTATTATTGTTGTTGATGTTCTAATATGCGTAAGATCTTATTAAAGAAGACAGAGCCCCTCAAGGGCTGCCGCCGTGTGGATGAATCTGTAAAATGTAAGAAAACTTATGAAAATGTGTGACACCGACCCGCACGGCAGATTACAAAATGGTATCTGGGAGGAGGTCTTTAGGACCGAGAGGTGCCTTGGAACATCAAGGTTTTCTAGAAAGTGCTGGAGAGGAGAGAGAGAGACAGTCAGAGTAAGTTAGGTATGTACACATTATTTGTTTAAGAAAGTATCCGTAAGTGAAATGTTGAAAAGTACAGTAAGTGATCAAGAGGGCGTCAGGAGAGTGTCTATTAAAGGTTATATTGGCAGTTAGGTAGGGGAGAGAAATAAGGGGAACAAGCAAGTCGATAAGAAAGTTACAATGCATGTGATTTGTTGGCAAAGAGAGATGAAAATGTGTATAATACAATATAATATAAGATAGATAATAGATATGGATATATATGTGTATATATATATATATATATATATATATATATATATATATATATATACTGTATGTGCAAATAGTTAACTGAGCTTGCTTTTAGGGGAGAAGAGTTTTGTTGACATGTAGCTGCGAGTCTGTGTAAGCTTTTCAAGGTCAAGAGATAACGAAGCGAGAGAAAGAATGCAATAATAACCCTGGATAATATCTCTGCTTGCTGTAAAGGAATGAAGGCTTGAAATGAATTTAATTAATTATACTGTCTTAGTAGGCAGGGAAATATAGCAATTTCTAAGTTATATTCTTACTTATACAGGGGTTGAAAATGAATGTTGCAAGGTCAGGCAATAGTTTACGCTAAAACAATTCAGTCTGTGTTTCATATTCATAGAGAGATAACGGTTTGTTTTAAAAAAGGTGGGGGCTTTCAGAATTCACTCCAAATTCAGGGTCACAGAAACTAAAACACTTCAGCGTTTAATACAGCATATAATAGCTTCAGTAGATAAGAAATATAGAATATTTCAGTCACTCAGCAAACTTTTTCACATAATTTCTCAAAGATAGCGCTCATTCACAATCTCATCTCAATAGAATCATGTACTTTATAAAATTATAGCACTCACCTCGGTGTTTTTCAGCTGATGTATGTATGTTTGTCAAACTTTTTTTTGTCCGTGCATCTGTGTGTACTGGTACACCTCCAAGGGGGGTGACGAAGCAGACTTGAGAGAATGGATGGATGAGAGTTAGTGACCCGTGTTCGGGCTGTGTGGAATGTGTGATGCAGGTAATGACTGGGAATAAAAGTTCCCTCCCCGTGCATGGGACTTTGCTTGGTTGTGATGTGGATGCTTGGACTGTTAAGCTGAAGTGAGTTCTGAAAAAAGTCGCAATGTGCCAATATCGAAGGGGTGGAGCTAGATGATGTAATAGTACGTAATGTTTCATCCCTCTTGCACAAGGGAGGGGTGAGGAGCTTGAGCAGCTAGTAAAAGTTTTTTTTTTTTTCTCCTGTCTCAGATTTTATAAGATATTGCAGGCAGGATCAGACTAATAATGAATTCACTTAAAGGGATATCACATTTCAAATATGAATAGATGTTTTGTAGGTTATTCTTCCCCGGTGTAACTCATGTTTCTGTTATAGGTGCTAACATCTTACAGGCCTTATCTGCATCCATCAAATCTTTTTACAATGTTATACTACCTTGAAACCGGGTGCTCTTGTTCCAATTGCGTACCCTGTTTCAAAGGGGGGGAGGAGAAGGCATAGGTGATCTAGGTATTGCAAGTCAGCCATTTTTAAATTCAGCCATTTTTAAATTTTTTGCAAGCCATTTTTTAATTTTTTTAATTTTTTGCAACAAGATTCTGATCTTTTTCAAATAGAATACCAGCCTGATTGTCTAGCATTGATGCAACAAGAAAATTTAAGTTTTAAAAAAAAGTTACTGAAAGCCCTTGTTAATAATGCATATTTTGAGTTGTTTTTTATAGATGGTACCCAGGGTGATTGACGACTCCACACTGGATATACAGTGGTTACACAACAAGATGTCCTAAAAGCAGAATGTCTCCGCATGTCGCAGTACAAGAAGCGGAACTAAAGGCACTCACTGAGGCGTGTGGAGTGGTAGAAGGTAAGACGGCAAACATTTACACTGACTCCCGGTATGCATTTGGCATAGCTCATGATTACGGCCCAAAATGGAAGGCCAGACAGTTTTTTACCTCAGCAGGACAGCCAATTAAGAATGATGCAATGGTGCAGAGTCTCATGGAGGCCCTACTTCTACCTGACAAGGTGGAAAGCTCACACCAATTCCTACACCAGAGAAGCAAGAGGCAATGCCATCACAGACCACACAGCAAAAGCAGCGGCCCTTAAGCCGTGGAAGAAAGAAGAAAGAAGAATTTGACAATAACTTTGGACTTTGATAAAAATCTTGGACTTTGATATGAACTTGGACTTTGATTATAACTTTGGACTTTGACTAAAACTACAAATGGACTAAAAAGGGACGGCATATGGTGAACAGTCAACAGCACTTGCCCACCATAGTCCCTGTGCCCCATGATGGCCCAGCTGACGCACAAAAAGACGCACCTCTCAAAGCAGTAATGATGTCGACGCTTGAACAAGGACGGGTGGCTCCTGGGTTTTCTGTAGCTGCTGCATCATTTGTCCAATTTTGCATGATCTTTGCCGTAAGCAACAGGGCTGAAGTAAATTTGCCACATCACACTTGCCTAGACCACTCTACCCATTTCAGGGATTGCAAATTGGCTACACTCAGCTCCCACTTGTTGGGAAGCATGAAAATGTGCTTGTTGTTGTTGATGTCTTTTCAGGTTGGAGAGACCTACCCTGTTACCAAAGTAAATAAGCAGGTAACTGCACAGAAGCTCATGAATGAGGTAATCTGCAGATACGAGGTACCGGAGGTAATTGAGTCAAACAAAGGTACACACTGCACAGGTGAAATAATGCAATACATCATGTCTGCTTTGGGTATATTCCAGGCTTTTCACACACCCTACCATCCGCGGAGTAGTGGGAAAGTAGATACAAAAGACAATGAAGGAAATGGGCAAATCTTGAATTGAGTGTCTTCCATTAGTTTTTCTTTTTCTTCAGGAGGGTACATGCCACAGTAGCTGAGTTTGGGGAATGATTTTCTTGTTAATTTTGTAATAGGTCTCTCCAAGGAATTGTTAGTAATCCATTCTGCAGTCTCTGCTTTTCTCCCAGCTCCTACAGATGAGTATCACAATCTGAACCCAGGTGACAGGCTCTATGTGGAAAAAGTTTGAGCGAGAAACCCTGTTTGAATGTCCCTACCAGATGTTGTTCACCACCCCAACTGCAGTCAAGCTTGAAGGAAAACCCACTTGGATCCACACTTCGCACTGCAAAAACTAATGATCCTGCATATCCTTTACTTGCTATAATGTGGTACAATTCCTCTAACACACACCTTTGACTACTGTACACTAGCCCCCTGTTTTAGGGATCAGAACAAATTAATACAATCAAATGTGCAATATGAAGACTACACTGAGGGTGAGAATCCAACACCGCATTATGCTAAGAGAGACGTTGACACTCAAGGTGGTAACTTTGATCCACATGTATATATAGATGTAATAGGAGTGCCAAGGGGGGTGCCAGATGAATTTAATTCTAGAGATCAGTTTAAAGCAGGTTTTGAGTCCTTATTTGCTATTGTCACTGTTAATAATAATGTAGATTAGATGAATTATATCTTTTACAATCAGCAGAGGTTTGTAAACTACACCAGAGATGCTTTGCAAGGGTTAGCTGACCAATTAGGGCCCACTGCATCCATCGCGTTCCAAAATAGAGTAGCCCTGGATATGGTTTTAGCAGAAAGAGGTGGGGTATGTAATTTCATGTATGTGTATTATCCCTTTGATCAAAAAGAGTATGAGTAAGGGACTGGATAATGTGACACCAATGTTTCCCTTGTTTGAAAAAGATGAAGAACCAGTTCCGATAATGCCAACCAGGTACGTTACCAGAAGAATGGAGAGATGGACTAGTACTGTGCCGCCCCGGTCTCATAAGATGGACTGTCAGTGGAATTCCCATTTGCCCAGGGAAAGTGCAGAAGACCTTAGGTTCCGGTGAGGGAACACCCTGCGGGGTGTTAACTCGTACAGATAGAGGGTATGGATGCCCGGAAATAAGCCCAGAGAATCCATGGCCTCCTTCTGAGGTGAGGTAGGGATTAGAGATGAGCGAGCACCAAAATGCTCGGGTGCTCGTTACTCGGAACGAACTTTTCGCGATGCTCGAGGGTTCGTTTCGAGTAACGAACCCCATTGAAGTCAATGGGCGACCCGAGCATTTTTGTATTTCGCCGATGCTCGCTAAGGTTTTCATGTGTGAAAATCTGGGCAATTCAAGAAAGTGATGGGAACGACACAGCAACGGATAGGGGAGGCGAGGGGCTACGTGTTGGGCTGCATCTCAAGTTCACAGGTCCCACTATTAAGCCACAATAGCGGCAAGAGTGGGCCCCCCCCTCCCAACAACTTTTACTTCTGAAAAGCCCTCATTAGCATGGCATACCTTAGCTAAGCACCACACTACCTCCAACAAAGCACAATCACTGCCTGCATGACACTCCACTGCCACTTCTCCTGGGTTACATGCTGACCAACCGCCCCCCCTCCCCCCCACAGCGCACACCAAAGTGTCCCTGCGCAGTCTTCAGCTGCCCTCATGCCACACCACCCTCATGTCTATTTAGAAGTGCGTCTGCCATGAGGAGGAACCGCAGGCACACACTGCAGAGGGGTTGGCACGGCTAGGCAGCGACCCTCTTTAAAAGTGGTGGGGCGATAGCCCACAATGCTGTACAGAAGCAATGAGAAATAGAATCCTGTGCCACCGCCATCAGGAGCTGCACACGTGGGCATAGCAATGGGGAACCTATGTGCCACACACTATTCATTCTGTCAAGGTGTCTCTGCATGCCCCAGTCAGACTGGTAATATGTACCTTAACAGTAACCGCGTTGGTGGTAATGTGGTGGTGACTGCGGACCTAGTAGCGCGGTTTTATTTTGTTGGTTTTCGGAATGTGGCCAGGATTAAGTGGGCCGTGGCGGGGGGATGGTGGGGGGGCTCTCTTGTAGTGTCGGTAAAGGTGAAATTCTTGGACTGCCACCAGACGAACCAATGCAAAGGCATTTGCCAAGAATGTTTTCCCTGTTGGAGGAGGAGGGGGATGTTTTTGAGGCACTACGTGTCCTCTCCACGTGTCCGTGGTTATATGCACCTTAACAGTAACCGCGTTGGTGGTAATGTGGTGGTGACTGCGGACCTAGTAGCGCGGTTTTATTTTGTTGGTTTTCGGAATGTGGCCAGGATTAAGTGGGCCGTGGCGGGGGGATGGTGGGGGGGCTCTCTTGTAATGTCGGTAAAGGTGAAATTCTTGGACTGCCACCAGACGAACCAATGCAAAGGCATTTGCCAAGAATGTTTTCCCTGTTGGAGGAGGAGGGGGATGTTTTTGAGGCACTACGTGTCCTCTCCACGTGTCCGTGGTTATATGCACCTTAACAGTAACCGCGTTGGTGGGAAATGGCCTCGCCGCCATCATGTCTTTGGGAAGCCTCTGTTTCCACACCCCAGAGACATACCATTAGCAGCGGTATAGGCAGAGCCCAGAATTCGTAACATTTCAGCCGTAGCATTAGGACAGGCCCCACTAACATATCACTAGCAGCATTATAGCGGGAGCGCAGTCTTCGTTCCATGTCAGCAATAGTAGCACTCAAGACAGGCCCCAGTAACAATTCCGAAGCAGCAGTATAGCGGGAGCGCAGTCTTCGTTCCATGTCAGCAATAGTAGCACTCAAGACAGGCCCCAGTAACAATTCCGAAGCAGCAGTATAGTGGGAGCGCAGTCTTCGTTCCATGTCAGTAATAGTAGCACTCAAGACAGGCCCCAGTAACAATTCCGAAGCAGCAGTATAGTGGGAGCGCAGTCTTAGTTCCATTTCAGTAGCTGCAGTATAGCCAAGGCCCAAGTTACATTTATGTAGCTAAAGTGTAGGCCAACCCCACACACACTTCTGTACCATGAGTGCAGGCGAAGAACATACAAATTGCTATGATTACACTGTAGGTGAGGGCCCCAAAAAATTGGTGTACCAACAGTACTAATGTACCTCAGTAAAAATTGGCCATGCCCAACCAAGATGGCAGGTGAAACCCATTAATCGCTTTGGTTAATGTGGCTTAAGTGGTAACTAGGCCTGGAGGCAGCCCAGTTTAACGAAAAATTGGTTCAAGTTAAAGTTTCAACGCTTTTAAGAGCATTGAAACATATAAAAATTGTTTCGAAAAATTAGATGAGTGAGCCTTGTGGCCCTAAGAAAAATTGCCCGTTCAGCGTGATTACGTGAGGTTTCAGGAGGAGGAGCAGGAGGAGGAGGAGGAATATTAGACACAGATTGATGAAGCAGAAATGTCCCCGTTTTGGATGGTGAGAGAGAACGTAGCTTCCATCCGCGGGTGCAGCCTACGTATTGCTTACGTATCGCTGCTGTCCGCTGGTGGAGAAGAGAAGTCTGGGGAAATCCAGGCTTTGTTCATCTTGATGAGTGTTAGCCTGTCGGCACTGTCGGTTGACAGGCGGGTACGCTTATCTGTGATGATTCCCCCAGCTGCACTAAACACCCTCTCCGACAAGACGCTAGCCGCAGGACAAGCAAGCACCTCCAGGGCATACAGCGCTAGTTCAGGCCACGTGTCCAGCTTCGACACCCAGTAGTTGTAAGGGGCAGAGGCGTCACCGAGGATGGTCGTGCGATCGGCTACGTACTCCCTCACCATCCTTTTACAGTGCTCCCGCCGACTCAGCCTTGACTGGGGAGCGGTGACACAGTCTTGCTGGGGAGCCATAAAGCTGGCCAGGCCCTTAAAGACTGTTGCACTGTCTGGGCTGTACATGCTGCTCGATCTACGCGCCTCCCCTGCTACCTGGTCCTCGGAACTGCGCCTTCTGCCACTAGCGCTGTCGGATGGGAATTTTACCATCAGCTTGTCCGCCAGGGTCCTGTGGTATAGCAACACTCTCGAACCCCTTTCCTCTTCGGGAATGAGACTGGGAAGGTTCTCCTTATAGCGTGGGTCGAGCAGTGTGTACACCCAGTAATCCGTAGTGGCCAGAATGTGTTGAATGCGAGGGTCACGAGAAAGGCATCCTAACATGAAGTCAGCCATGTGTGCCAGGGTACCTGTACACAACACATGGCTGTCCGCACTAGGAAGATCACTTTCAGGATCCTCCTCCTCCTCCTCCTCCTCAGGCCATACACGCTGAAATGATGACAGGCAAGCAGCATGGGTACCGTCAGCAGTGGGCCAAGCTGTCTCTTCCCCCTCCTCCTCATCCTCCTCATCCTCCTCCTCCTCCTCCTGAACGCGCTGAGATATAGACAGGAGGGTGCTCTGACTATCCAGCAACATACTGTCTTCCCCCGGCTCTGTTTCCGAGCGCAAAGCGGCTGCCTTTATGGTTTGCAGGGAACTTCTCAAGATGCATAGCAGAGGAATGGTGACGCTAATGATTGCAGGATCGCCGCTCACCACCTGGGTAGACTGATCAAAGTTTCGAAGGACCTGGCAGATGTCTGCCAACCAGGCCCACTCTTCTGAGAAGAATTGAGGAGGCTGACTCCCACTGCGCCGCCCATGTTGGAGTTGGTATTCCACTATAGCTCTACGCTGCTCATAGAGCCTAGCCAACATGTGGAGCGTAGAGTTCCACCGTGTGGGCACGTCGCACAGCAGTCGGTGCACTGGCAGATTAAAGCGATGTTGCAGGGTGCGCAGGGTGGCAGCGTCCGTGTGGGACTTGCGGAAATATGCGCAGAGCCGGCGCACCTTTACGAGCAGGTCTGACAAGCGTGGGTAGCTTTTCAGAAAGCGCTGAACCACCAAATTAAAGACGTGGGCCAGGCATGGCACGTGCGTGAGGCTGCTGAGCTGCAGAGCCGCCACCAGGTTACGGCCGTTGTCACACACGACCATGCCCGGTTGGAGGCTCAGCGGCGCAAGCCAACGGTCGGTCTTCTCTGTCAGACCCTGCAGCAGTTCGTGGGCCGTGTGCCTCCTATCTCCTAAGCTGAGTAGTTTCAGCACGGCCTCCTGACGCTTGCCCACCGCTGTGCTGCCACGCCGCGCGACACCGACTGCTGGCGACGTCCTGCTGCTGCTGACACATCTAGATTGCGAGACAGAGGTTGAGGAGGAGGAGGAGGAGGAGGGTGCTTTAGTGGAGGAAGCATACACCGCCGAACATACCACCACCGAGCTGGGGCCCGCAATTCTGGGGGTGGGTAGGACGTGAGCGGTCCCAGGCTCTGACTCTGTCCCAGCCTCCACTAAATTCACCCAATGTGCCGTCAGGGAGATATAGTGGCCCTGCCCGCCTGTGCTTGTCCACGTGTCCGTAGTTAAGTGGACCTTGTCACTAACCGCATTGGTGAGGGCGCGTACAATGTTGCAGGAGACGTGGTCGTGCAGGGCTGGGACGGCACATCGGGAAAAGTAGTGGCGACTGGGAACTGAGTAGCGCGGGGCCGCCGCCGCCATCATAGCTTTGAAGGACTCCGTTTCCACAACCCTATACGGCAGCATCTCAAGGCTGCTAAATTTGGCTATGTGGACGGTTAACGATTGAGCGTGCGGGTGCGTGGCGGCGTACTTGCACTTGCGCTCCAACACTTGCGCTAGCAACGGCTGGACTGTGCGGTGCGAGACATTGCTGGATGGGGCCGAGGACAGCGGAGGTGAGGGTGTGGGTGCAGGCCATGAGACGGTTGTGCCTGTGTCCTGAGAGGGAGGTTGGATCTCAGTGGCAGGTTGGGGCACAGGGGGAGAGGCAGCGGTGCAAACCGGAGGCGGTGAACGGCCTTCGTCCCACCTTGTGGGGTGCTTGGCCATCATATGTCTGCGCATGCTGGTGGTGGTGAGGCTGTTGGTGGTGGCTCCCCGGCTGATCTTGGCGCGACAAAGGTTGCACACCACTGTTCGTCGGTCGTCAGGCGTCTCTGTGAAAAACTGCCAGACCTTAGAGCACCTCGGCCTCTGCAGGGTGGCATGGCGCGAGGGTGTGCTTTGGGAAACACTTGGTGGATTATTCGGTCTGGCCCTGCCTCTACCCCTGGCCACCGCACTGCCTCTTGCAACCTGCCCTGCTGATGCCCTTGCCTCCCCCTCTGAAGACCTGTCCTGAGTAGGCGTTGCACACCAGGTGGGGTCAGTCACCTCATCGTCCTGCTGCTCTTCCTCCGAATCCTCTGTGCGCTGCTCCCTTGGACTTACTGCCCTTACTACTACCTCACTGCAAGACAACTGTGTCTCATCGTCATCGTCCTACTCACCCACAGAAACTTCTTGAGACAGTTGGCGGAAGTCCCCAGCCTCTTCCCCCGGACCCCGGGAACTTTCGAATGGTTGGGCATCAGTGACGATAAACTCCTCTGGTGGGAGAGGAACCACTGCTGCCCAATCTGAGCTGGGGCCCGAGAACAGTTCCTGGGAGTGTTCCCGCTCCTGAGCATGTGTCATTGTAGTGGAGTGAGGAGGCTGGGAGGAAGGAGGAGCAGCAGACAGAGGATTCGGATTTGCAGCAGTGGACGGCGCAGAACTGTGGCTGGACGATAGGTTGCTCGAAGCACTTTCTGCCATCCAGGACAGGACCTGCTCACACTGCTCATTTTCTAATAAACGTCTCCCGCGTGGACCCATTAATTGGGCGATGAATGTGGGGACGCCAGAAACGTGCCTCTCTCCTAATCGCGCAGCAGTCGGCTGCGACACACCTGGATCAGGAGCTCGGCCTGTGCCCACACCCTCACTTGGGCCTACGCGTCCTCGGCCACGTCCACGTCCTCTAGGCTTACCTCTACCCCTCAGCATGCTGTATTACCAGTGATTTGATTTCCCAGGCAGGAAATAAATTGGCGCAAGCCTGCAGGCCAAATATAATGTTTTCGCTTTTTTGCAAAGGGAAGGACCCACTGCGTATATTCAATGAACAATAACTTTTAGAACTGTAGTGTGGCCCTGAAAAAGTGACACACAACTTTAGTGTAGCAGAGTTATTAACTCTAGCAGAGCAGGTATTTGCCAGTCAGGAAAGACAATGGCGCAAGCCTGCAGTAAACCGTAGCTGGTTGCGTCTGATTTTTGTACGTTGTCCACGCAGCACACACGTACACGGAGACCTTAGGACTGACACAGGCAGGCCAAATATAATTTCTTTTCCTTTTTTGCAAAGGGAAGGACCCACTGCGTATATTCAATGAACAATAACTTTTAGAACTGTAGTGTGGCCCTGAAAAAGTGACACACAACTTTAGTGTAGCAGAGTTATTAACTCTAGCAGAGCAGGTATTTGCCAGTCAGGAAAGACAATGGCGCAAGCCTGCAGTAAACCGTAGCTGGTTGCGTCTGATTTTTGTACGTTGTCCACGCAGCACACACGTACACGGAGACCTTAGGACTGACACAGGCAGGCCAAATATAATTTCTTTTCCTTTTTTGCAAAGGGAAGGACCACTGCGTATATTCAATGAACAATAACTGTGTTGTGGCCCTGCCTACACAATTCTGTCCCTGTAGTATCAATGGAGGGTGCAATGCTCTGCACAGACGATTTTTAGAAAAAAAAAAATGCAACACTGCTAACAGCAGCCAGCACAGTACTGCACACGCTTAAATTTGGCCCTAGAAAGGACCGTTGAGGTTCTTGAAGGCTACACTCACTCCTAACACTCTCCCTGCCTATGCACCACTTCTGTCCCTAATGCCGGGTGCAATGCTCTGCACTGCCGATTTTGAGAAAAAAAAAAAAAAAAACACTGCTAGCAGCAGCCTGCACACAGGTAGATGTGGCCCTAAGAAGGACCTTTAGGGTTCTTGAAGCCTACACTGACTCCTAACGCTCTCCCTACAGCAGCACCAGCACGATAGTACTTTCCCTCAGCTAACTCACAAGGCATGTGTGGCGAGCCGCGGGAGGGGCCGACTTTTATACTCGGGTGACATCTGATCTTCCCAGCCACTCACTGCAGGGGGGTGGTATAGGGCTTGAACGTCACAGGGGGAAGTTGTAATGCCTTCCCTGTCTTTCAATTGGCCAGAAAAGCGCGCTAACGTCTCAGAGAGGAAACTGAAAGTAACCAGAACACCGCGTGGTGCTCGTTACGAGTAACGAGCATCCCGAACACCCTAATATTCGCACGAATATCAAGCTCGGACGAGTACGTTCGCTCATCTCTAGTAGGGATCCCTCCCTTTTAGGAGTAGGGACTTACGGGCAGTGGAGAAACCCTGACGCAAGGGAGAGACGACCAAGGAAGAGTGCGAGGCCTGGTACTTGATCTCCATATAAGTTTTTTAGGGGGGTTTGTGAGGGTATATATATATATATATATATATTGCCATATGTTTTTTTATGTTTTATACCTGTATGCAAGTTCTATTCAATTCCAAATGAGAGAAAAAACTTATATGTCGCCTTAAATCAGATATTCCTAAGGCTTTGCAAGGCGAAGACAAGATGTTTCTAGAAATTCAGAGAAGATACGGAACCAGACACAAGGCCGCGTGTACTTGGCCGTTTTCCCAGAAGCAAGATATCAAGATGTTCCACTATGTACATAATTTTCACTGTCTTAGGCCAGAAATCCGGACTTCCCATATATGGAGAATGCATGCTTGGCCGTTTTCTTAGAATTGAGTGGGTGATCCTTTGCACTGGAGTTAATTGAATACGTGATTTTCTGTACGTAAGCCAGAGGCGCCAGTATCAAGATAATGACTGTTATATGATTTTCAGTGTCTCAGGCCGGAAATCCGGACTGCCCATATATGGTTATGAGCCCATCACCCCTTGTTGGTGATGGGACAAAGGGTATAAGATCTCATGTAATCTGTAATAAAGCACGTCGGCAAAGCGCAGCCATGTCCCGTGTGAGGAATGATACCAGACCTCTGTGTGGTGTTTTCTTCTTACCGCCGGCAGCGGGGCAAGTGGGGTGGACCTGATTGGTGCTGTACTTAGAATTTTATTACCCTGACACTCTGGGTACAGAAATGTTTCAGGGGGTCGCCTATACTCTTGGTAAACAAATGTTTCAGTGGTTTGGCTATACTCTTGGTACACAAATGTTTCAGGGGTTTGCCTATACTCTGGGTACACAAAGGTTTCCCAACACGGTGCTCAGCTAACTAACACATACACAGAATGAATTGTCCTACTTTGCCCATTCCAATTTCTTCATGGTTCATGCTGTCCTTGTAGCACTTAAAGGAACTGTAACTAATTTAATGAGACTTTCTCAGAAGTACTAGCATCCGAGTCCGCTTTATGCCCATGTTTGTTGAGCGTGTGGGGGGAGGCCAAGGTCCTGGGCAGGGTGCAACTGTGCCTGGTTTGGTCACTCGAATGTCTTCATGTTTCATGCAGTCTTTGGAGCGATAAAAGGAACCGTAACTGATTTAATGAGACTTTCACAGTTGCACTGTAGACCTGTGGTGGCAAGCTTTGCAAAACCTCTTGCTTTAAATAAATCTTTTATTTTAGAATGCGTTACTGAATTTTGCATATGGTTAGGAATGCTAGCATCCGAGTCCGCTTTATGTCCACGTTTGTGGCTCCTGACAATTTTGTGACAGAGGTGGCACGGAATTGGAATAATTTGAACCCAACAATCCTTTCTAGGACTACAACTCCTCTCAGTGTGGTAAACAGCCGGTTTTGTTAGGGCCTGATAGACGTATGCATCCAATGGGGTCAGCGCTGGTCGCCATGTATTATCTCTCTTGTTACCACAGTTATCTGAGACACTGGATTGGAGCGGTCACAGGAAGCATAACTGATTTAATGAGACTTTCTTAGAAGTACTAGCATCCAAGTCCGCTTTATGCCCACGTTTGTTAAGAGTGTGGGCATAGGCCAAGGTCCTGGGTGGGGTGCAACTGTGCCAGGTTTGGCCACTCAAATTTCTTCGTGTGTCATCCAGTCTTTGGAGTGATGAAAGGAACCGTAACGAATTTAATGAGATTTTCACAGAGTCACTGTATACCTGTGGTGGTAACTTTTGCGACACCTCCTGCTTTAAAGAAATCTTTTGTTTTAGAATGCGTTGCTGAATTTTGCATATGGTTAGAAGTGCTAGCATCCAAGTTTGCTTTATGGCCACGTTTGTGGCTCCTGACAATTTTGTGACAGAGGTGACGCAGGATTGCAATTCTCATCAGCACTGTATAAGAAGACAACTTTTTCCACACTGTCTGTTTTTGGATGTCTGTGGACGTGTAATACCCTGAGTGGTAAACAGACGGTTTGGTTTAGGCCTGATAAAAGCACACATCCCTAGGGGTCAGCGCTGGCCAGTATGTAGAATGTGATGAAAGGAACCGTAACGAATTTAATGAGATTTTCACAGAGTCACTGTATACCTGTGGTGGTAACTTTTGCGACACCTCCTGCTTTAAAGAAATCTTTTGTTTTAGAATGCGTTGCTGAATTTTGCATATGGTTTGAAGTGCTAGCATCCAAGTTTGCTTTATGGCCACGTTTGTGGCTCCTGACAATTTTGTGACAGAGGTGACGAAGGATTGCAATTCTCATCAGCACTGTATAAGAAGACAACTTTTTCCACACTGTCTGTTTTTGGATGTCTGTGGACGTGTAATACCCTGAGTGGTAAACAGACGGTTTGGTTTAGGCCTGATAAAAGCACACATCCCTAGGGGTCAGCGCTGGCCAGTATGTAGAATGTGCTCCAGATCTGCTGCCCAGTGTGGAGTCCTGCTTTGGCCACTCAAATTTATGCGTAGCTCACCCGGTCCTCGTAGCGATCAAAGGAAGCGTAACTGATTTCATGAGACATCATCTGTTTCCAAACCTGAAGAAACACCTCAAGGGGACCAAATTTCACACCATTTCTGATGCCATGGCTGCTGCGGATGATTTGAGGCACAACCGAAATCCTTCTTCTTGCAAGGCTTACAGAACTTGGAATACCGATGTAAGAAGTGTGTTGACATCAGTGGAGAGTATGTGGAATAAATGTAAAGTTTCATCTTCCTATCTCGTGTTTTTCTGGGTAAAGCCAAAGACTTATCAGCAGCCCCTTGTCCATTCAGAATTAATTCACATCTGAGTTGTGAACTTTGAGTAACGTTGTTTACAGAACTGTTTACAGGGTGGTGAAGTAGTAGTTATATTATTTTTAATGCAATTAAAGTACAAAACCAGCTCAATGACAGAAATTGCAACACATGGAAATTAAATATTCAGAAAATAAATCTAATGTTTGTTTTTGACATAATGATCAAACTTTGCACCTAAAAGATTGTTGCAAACTTGGAGACTATAAGCCACATGTTAGCATGTATGCTTACACATTTGAACTTTGTATTCCTAAGTGATAACAGGCTCCATTTTATTGACTATTGAAATGGGATTTGAATACACTTTATCCTTAAGATAGCCCCAAAGGAAAAATTCAGGTGGGATGAGATCCATGGAGGGAGCAGGACAATGCACTAGCCCACAACTACCAATGCTTTGGTAATGTCTTGTCTAACCAGTGATGAACACAGAATGCATAATAAGCTGTTGTTGTTAAACACATGTTGTTAAAAATATTCCAATCCTGGATGATGTGATATACACCTGCAAAGTAAGCAAAGTAATTTTTTTGTTCTATCATGTATAAAATGTAGATATTTATATATGATGTATGTGAAAAACAACAATCAATTGAATAGGAAACCAATTTGATCACACATCAGGAGTAGAGATACACTATTGCATACCAAATGGTACAGTACAAAGGCAACTGCAGATGCATGGTATAATGTAGCAGGCATAAGCCCACCAGACACTGACTGATATGACTTAAGGAAACTCCTGAGGGCAGCACCAGGGTTGCCTGGTCTTCACCCTGTGACCTCTTTTTGAAGGAATTTGGTCTTCTCTACAAGTGACGTTTTGGGCATTGAAGGTGTAGTCTCAGTACAGAAAAAATACAGTCCGCACTATAGTGACTGGGGTAGGTCAAAATATACCAGGTTATGGTACCAAGATTTTAGGCTAGGACAGGAGAGTCTCCAACTCATCACTGGTTTTCACCCTGTAACTCCTTTTTAAATGGAATCTGGTGTTCTCTAAAGGGGAAAAAACCAAGATGTAAGCAGTATACAAAAACATTAGAGGGAGAAGCTTTAAATAATCCAGGAAGGCTTGTAATTGGCCGGGGACAGAATGGTTAAGTACACACTCTGGACCTACATTTTTCTACAGCAGATAGGAAGCCAGAGGATGCCATAAGTGGGGATGTGTTTTAAAGGAGTTGTCTTACTCAGACAACCACCATCCTCATGTCTTATTAGCACAATTGACCATCACAGAGGGGGGTCTACAACTCATGACTCTATTAGAGGAAACAGGGATAAGGTAAGTTGTATTTTAACATGTCTGTTTGATTCCCTGTGGAAAAGGACAGTTGATTGTTATTTCTTCTTCCAAGGAAAAAAAGACATCAATACTTGCCAACTGGACAACTATTTAGTAGTAAAGGCATATGGGGCATTAGAGCTCTGAATAAAAAGAAAGGTCTACATTATTACCTTCCATAAGCATTGTCAATCAAGGCCAAAACAGGGGGGCGGAGCCTGGCCGTGGAGCGACATGGCTGCTTGAGACCGGAGCTCCCTCAGCACAGCGCTCACGGAGGCCTCTCTGCATCACCCACAGCCGCAAAAATGAGGAGGATTGCAAAGGAAAAAGGAGGAGAGCAGCCCTGCACCCCTAAATTTACAAAAAACCAGACAGGCATGCAGCGCTATCTGAAGGAGTGCGGCTCCCGCTCTCCACACTCGTCTTCCAAGATGGCGCCGGCTCATGGTCCTGCTTCAGCACACAGTAAGGAGGGGGAGGGAGAACTCTCCTCGGATGAGGAGGACTCTGAGAATGTGTCCCGGGGCTTTATGAAGGAGCTAATTTTGAATGCCCTGAATCCCATTATGGTAGATCTTACTGAAATAAAGGAGGACATCAAATAGATGGGCCGCAGAATTGAGGACCTTGAGACTGCCTCTGCCTCTGTCACCTCCCATGCTCTGGCCATTGCTAAAATACTAAAAGAACAACATGAAAAACTGAATCGTGTACTTATCCTCCAGGAGGATCTTGAAAATCGCAACAGGAGGTGTAACTTACGATTTAAGGGCCTCCCAGAGACCTGGGCTGCGGAGTCCCTCTGCAAGGTGACTTCAGAAATTTTTGAACAGCTTCTAGGCGCAGACAGAGCAGCCTCAATAACCATTGAACGGGTCCATAGGGCTCTCAGACCCCTACCTCCCCCAACAGAACCTCCTCGTGATGTCGTCTGCAAATTGCTGTCTTTTTCAGGACACTTCTGCTGTACTAAAAGCGGCAAGACTCAGTAAAGATCTCAAGTATGGAGACTCTTCTATTCGGATTTTCCAGGATCTTTCCCCGGCCACCCTGGCAAAACGACGCATTCTTCGTCCCCTCCTAGAAGCTCTATGAGCAAGGGACATACGTTATGCATGGCTATTCCCCTTTGGTATCAGCATATTCTACAAGAGCCGCAGACTCATGGTTCGCTCCCCGGAGGATCTCCGCAGCTGCTGGGAGCACCTGGAGATGGACCCTATAGAACTACCGTGTTGGTTGCCCCTTCCGGAGTTCCCTAGACTGCCGAAGCTCTCTCCACCGGAAGCTTGGCAGGTGGCTTGCAATCCTAAGTCCCCCAGGGGAAAAAAGAAAAAAGTAAAGGAACCCTTAGCCAACACGGATACCTGATAAAGAAGGCATCCCGTCCTTTTGTCTAGAGTTTCTCCCAGTTGGACTGTTCCCACGGGTCTATTCTGATAGGCTGTGAGAGGCCATGCCTGTGTATGGTCACCCCCGTTGGCCAGCCTCCAGTGGGACTCTTTCACCATCAAGAGGTCCTGGGGGAACAGGCACTGCCCTCTCTTTTCAACAACCCAACTGACTTACGTATTGCTATTTTGACTGTTAACTCACATCTTCTCCTTTTTTTTTTGCTAAGAAGGTTTCCTCTTTCCGCAACTGTTACCTTTGTTTATTCAATGTTATGCGACCTGGTGAGCATCTGTCTGATCAGGCTGATTTCATAGTTGTCTGCCCTTTAATTTTAGATCACAGACAACTCGTCCCTACTCAGACCCTAGTCCACGACCCCTGGACCCGGTGACACCAAATTTCAATTGCTCACGAAATTGTAATTTCTGTTTGTTTATTACCTGTACTTACCACCCCCCCCCCCCCTCTGCCTCAAACCTCGACTCCCCCCTTCCCCTCACCACCAACCCCCCTAGACCCCCACCTAGCCTTAGCCTGCATTCTGATTAGAGAGGTAGAAGGTCAGACTTTGAACGATAAGTTTAACCCTGTCAGTAACATTTCTTCCTCTCTTCCTTTACAAGAAGGAGAAATATCCGTCTGCTCCGTCCTGGCAACATGGATGACCTTCTCCGTGTCACTACACTCAACGTCAATGGATTGAATTCCCCTAGCTAAGAGACATTACATAGCATTGCTATTAAAGAGGTACGGTTCTGAAGTCATGTTCCTGCAGGAGACCCACTTCAGGGGAGATAGATGCCTATCCCTACCGGGTAAGCAGTATCCACTCGCATTCCATAACTCTCCACCCTTCATCCGCCTCTAAAGGGGTCTCAACTTTGCTACATAAATCACTTAACTTCACCTGCGAGGCACGCCACTTGGACGAGGAGGGCAGGGTTCTATTTCTAAGAGGACTGTTAAACAACACTAAGATAACCCTCGCAAACTTATATACCCCTAATACTGACCAGGTGACATGGCTGAGCAAACATTTAGAGACACTTAAACACTTTATTAATGGCCAAGTTATTCTTGGCGGAGATCTTAAAGGGGTTGTCCCGCGAAACAAAGTGGGGGTATACACTTCTGTATGGCCATATTAATGCACTTTGTAATGTACATTGTGCATTAATTATGAGCCATACAGAAGTTATTCACTTACCTGTTCCGTTGCTAGCGTCCTCGTCTCCATGGTGCCGTCTAATTTTCAGCGTCTAATCGCCGGATTAGATGCGCTTGCGCAGTCCGGTCTTCTTCTTTTCTGAATGGGGCCGCTCGTGCCGGAGAGCGGCTCCTCGTAGCTCCGCCCCGTCACGTGCCGATTCCAGCCTATCAGGAGGCTGGAATCGGCAATGGACCGCACAGAAGACCTGCGGTCCACCGAGGGTGAAGATCCCGGTGGCCATCTTCACAAGGTAAGTAAGAAGTCACCAGAGCGCGGGGATTCAGGTAAGCACTATCCGGTTTTCTTTTTTAACCCCTGCATCGGGTTTGTCTCGCGCCGAACGGGGGGGGGGGGGGCTATTGAAAAAAAAAAAACCTGTTTCGGCGCGGGACAACCCCTTTAATCTTACTCTCTGTCCTCTGCTAGATTCCTCGGTAGGGAAATCGCAGATATCCCAAAGGAAATTGCGCAAACTCATTCACACTCTCTCCGAGATGGAGTTGCTGGACAGCTGGAGATGTCTGAATCCAACCTCCAGGGATTATACTTTCCTCTCACAGGTCCACTCCTCCTTCCAGCGCCTTGATAATGTCCTTGTGTCCTCATCCCTCCTCCAGCAGCTGGAGAAGGCCTCAATTGACCCTATAGCTATCACAGACCACGCCCTGGTCCATTTGGACCTACATCTACCAAACCCCCCCCCCCCCCTGCGCGAATGGCGCTGGAGACTCAACCCCTCTCTCCTTGATTCAGAGGAGGAAAGACTGCAGCTCAAGAATATGATAGAAGAATTTTTTCAACTAAACAATTCGGACGATCTCCCAACCCCATTGTTATGGGAGGCCCATAAGGCCTTTGCAAGAGGTCTCCTGATTGCAGCTGGCTCTTGAGCTAAGAAAAAACAGCAAAAAGAAATTGACCACAAACTATCCCAAATATCCAAGCTTGAACGCGTTTCGAAACTTTCTCTGAGTAAGACCTCTTCTGAGGAATTAGCGTCCCTCAGAAAGGAACTCAAACTCATACTTGAATCCAAATACAATAAAAAACACCTATATCTCAAATATATCACTTACGCACAGGGGAATAAGGGAAGTAAATATATGTCTGCACTTATCAAAAAGCCCGCACTAGAAATCTCATAAAAACTGTTAAAACCACAGATGGCCACAGAGTCTCCTCCACACCGGAAATCGCTAGGGAATTCCAAAGTTTCTACTCCCGCCTCTATAATCTCCGCGATCCCCTCTCCCCAGAGGCTACCCTCAACTTCAAAAAACAGATTGACTCCTTCCTCAAAGAACTTAATCTCTAGAGATGAGCGAACGTACTCGGATAGGCACTACTCGTCCGAGTAATGTGCCTTATCCGAGTACCTCCCCGCTCGTGCTGAAAGGTTCGGGTGCCGGCACGGAGCGGGGAGCTGCAGGGGAGAGCGGGGAGGAACGGAGGGGAGATCTTTCTCTCCTTCTCTCCCGCCCCCTCTGCCCCGCTCCCCGCTGCGACTCACCTGTCAGCAGCGGCAGCTCCCGAACCTTTCAGCACGAGCGGGGAGGTACTCGGATAAGGCACATTACTCGGACGAGTAGTGCCTATCCGAGTACGTTCGCTCATCTCTATTAATCTCCCCAAAATAGACGAGGAGGAGTCTACCTCCCTTTTGACTCCTATTACTTCTCAGGAAGTAGAAGATCTCATAAATTCTTCCCCTCTGGGCAAAAGTCCAGGCCCGGATGGCTTCCCAGTCATCTACTACAAAACACTTAAAACTACCCTTATACCAAGGCTAACTGAACTCTTTTATTCACTACTACATGGAGCCCCCCTCACAAGACAGGCGCAAGAAGCTCATATTACTCTAGTATTTAAGGAAAACAAAGATCCTGAGTCCTGTGGGAGCTATCGCCCCATTTCCCTTATTAACTTCGATATGAAGCTCTGGGCCGAAATACTGACAAACAAACTCTAAAAATACATCGCAAAATTAGTCAACCCTGAACAATCTGGCTTCGTTAAGGGGAGAGAAGGCAGAGACAATTGTCTAAGGTTGCTCCATGCAGCAAAATATCCCCAAACCCATAATATACCACTCACTTTTGTTGGCACGGATGCCGAAAAAGCGTTCGACCGCGTCAATTGGCTGTACATGGAACAGGTTCTAAATTTGTCTCTGCAATATTCTCCTTATATGCGATGCCTCACGCGCGACTCAAAATCAACAACTCACTATCCCCTGCATTTAATATAAATAATGGCACGAGGCAGGGCTGCCCCCTATCCCCTACCCTATTCATTCTTGCACTTGAACCGTTCCTACAAAAAATCAGGTCAGATCCTGGGACTAAGAGTGGGTGGAGAGACCCTCTCGGCCACTGCCTATGTGGACGATATTATATTCCTTATCACGAATCCAGAATCTGGCCTCCCTCATCTTATTACTCTTCTTGAGCACTTCGGAACCCTCTCCAACTTTAAAATTAATCTTGCCAAATCAACCGCTTTAAATATATCAATTCCTCCCAACTGCTTTAGGGCCACTAAAAATAAATCCCCTCTCGCATGGTCGGACTCAACCATAGACTTTCTGGGCATAAAGCTCACAAAAAAGGCTGAGGACCTGTACTCGACAAACTCCCCCCAACCCCCCCCCCCTCCCCCCCCCGCTACTGCCAAAAATCAAAAAATTACTACGATCCTATGATCGGCCCTTCATATCGTGGCTAGGAAGGAAAAACATATTAAAATCGTACATCGTCCCGATCATCCTGTATAAAATAAGGCTCCTACTGATTTATATCCCATCCAGCTTCTTTAAGATACTGCGTACAATTTTCACCAGATACCTATGGATGGGTAAGAGACCATTGCTTACTGATTAGGAGGCGATCGGAAGGAGGAGTGGACCTGCCATGCCCACGAGAACTATATTTGGCCACCCAACTAAACCACTGGCTAGAACTAGTCCATCCCATTAAAGACCCCCTGATCCAACACCTGGCCAGAGGAGCCTATGGCACTACCTTCTATGAAGATCTATGGTTCCCGGAAGGAGGAGGTAGCGGGAGACAGAGAAGTAATCCCCTCTTAAGAGGTGTAATAGAGACATGGGCTGCACAGGGGAAGACTCTTGCTCCAAGTCCTTCCCCTTATGCACCCCTATCAGCATTACATAGATTTATGGGCCTTTCTTTAGACCCTTGCTCTGCAGGAGTCAGGAAGATCCTAGACTACAAAAACTTTCAGGATGCTTTATCTCTAGCACATGAGGCCCCTCTTCCTTCTTTGGAAGACCTCCTCCCCAATCGCCCGCTTCCGTTCCTCGTCTCCACTCATTTATTAAAAGTCTTAAATGACTTTCTGAAAAAGCACAAAACCACCAGGCCACTTACCCCATTTGAAGTGGTAATAGAGGGACTCACCCCTACTTCTAGAAAAGTGTCCTATATTCGCAAACACTTTATATCTCCCTCGATGTTTACGAAACCTGCCTTCCTCGTCTCGTGGGAAAGAGAGCTCCAGATATCATTATCTCCAAGTGAAACCAAACTCATCTTAAAGACTGCCTTTGGCCTCTCTCCATGTGTGACCGCCCAGGAATCGCATTACAAGCTCCTAGCAAGGTGGTATAGAACCTTGCAATGGCTATATGATCACAAATTAGTCACACTTGACAGATATTGGAGATGCGAGATGGATACTGGATCATATCTTCATATTTGGTGAGAATGTCCCCGCATATCCCCCTTCTGGAATGGTGTGGGCAAGGTACTAAAGAAGCTTTCGCCTAGCTTAATATTCTCCCCTGAGGTGGTTCTCCTGTGGAGACCGACTCCCGCTTTTCACCCCCTAAAACACAAACTGATTGCTCAATTAATCGATACAGCAAAGGCTCTAATCCCCTTGCTGTGGAAACAAAAAGAGCCCCCCACGGTAGATCTATGGAGAGACAGAGTGAACCTCCTCGCAAACCTAGAGGAGCTCTCAAGCTGGGCGAGCGGGACCCATGATAAATTTATAGAGAAATGGAGTCCTTGGCAATCGGTGGGGTACGTCCGCCCTGTGGCCAGTGCAGAGCACACAACAAGTTAAGACTACTGCAAAGACCCTCCACAGTGAAAAATAACTGGGACCTATATACGACCCAGCTCCCTCCCCTAATGCTTTACCTCAGGCAGACCTCTTTTTTTTTTTTAAGGGTCTCCCACTGCCTTCTTTCTCACTGGCACACTCTATGGACACCTCTTAGAGCAGACTGGGCCTCCTATTCCTATCCCCACCCTACCTCTTCCCCCCCCCCCATACCCCCTACTCCCTCTCTCCCCCTCCATCCTCCCTATTCCCAAGACCTGTAAGTTTCCCTCTTTTCTGTTAATAAGGGGTCGATGATGTTTTTCTCTGCCTTCTCTTAATACCGAGAATGTACCCCAGTGCCCTGGTTCACTGCTTATGATCACTCTTTATTAGAGACTCAGAGCTACTTCAAATTATTGTCAGTTTCACTAAGAGTTTATTTCTGTCGCCATGATGAGCCCGGTGTGTACTGAGCTCAGACCCTACTGTGTCAGTTTGTATGTTCATATGGAAAAATTTCAATAAACATTGATTTAAAAAAGAAAATCAAGGCCAAAACTTCTCATTGCCAGTGCTAAATGGAAGGACATCACCAACATCAAGTGGGAAGATACAGCTATACAAATAGATGTTACTGCAATCAAATTATTAGTTAGTCTCGAAACTCAGGCTCAAATAACTATCCATAAAAAGAGAGACTTTTTATAGAAGATGTCTAATCAATTTTCTTGCAGAGTTTTTCACCTCTCGATTTCTTAAAGTGTAAATAAATGGGTTCAATGGTGGAGTAACCACAATGTACATGAGTGCCAGAAATTTATCATTCTGACTGCCTTTTGGCCTGATATATACAGCAATAACTGTGCAATAAAACAGACACGCAACAATAAGATGAGAGGAGCATGTCGAAAATGCTTTCTGTTTGCCTTCTGTACTCCCAATTTTCATTACAGTATTTATAATGTGAGTGTATAATGCTACAATTGTAATAAATGGAAACACAACGGAAAGAACAGCTGCTATCTGAGTGGCCAAATTGCTAACAAATGGGTTAGAACAGGCCAAATTTTGCAATGGAGACAAATCGCAGAAGAACTGGTTGATCTCATTGGGGCCACAGTATTCCAGAAGAATTGTGCAAATTGTGGGTATGAAAGAAATGATGAAGCCAGCTATCCAAGGACACACAGCTAATACACAACAAAACTTTTGGGTCATTATAGCCGCATAACGTAAGGGATTGTTGATAGCCAAGTACCGATCCAAAGCCATAAGAGCAAATAGAAAGCATTCGGTCTCACCCAAAGCATTTAAGGCATACATCTGAACAAAACAACCAAGCATAGATATTGTCTTGCTAGTCTGCACAAGGAGGGCTAAGAGTTTAGGAATAGTTACTGAGACAAACATTATTTCTAGAGCAGCAAAAATAGTTATAAAAAAGTACATTGGAGTATGAAGAGAAGGGTCATGCCTGACTAATATGATAATAGCAATGTTACCAAATATACATACAACATATGCCAGGACGGCAACATTAAAAAGGATGTTCTGAAATGTAACAAAATTGGAAAAGCCCAAGAGAATAAATTCCGTCACAATGGTTTTATTAGCATTCTGCATCCTGACTGCAAGCATGGATTAAAAACAAAGATGGTCATATGCATTGAATGGGGTCAATTACAGTTAACGGGAACCTGTCATCACCTTTGAGTCTTACAAATTATGCTATGGTCTCTAAGGTTAGAAGACAAACAGTTAAAAAAGGGGTGGAACAAAAGAAGAGTATTTAAAGGGGTTGTCCCGCGCCGAAACGTTTTTTTTTTTTCATAGACCCCCCATTCAGCGCGGGACAAACCCAAGGGACGTGATAAAAAAAAAAATAAAATTTTACTTACCCGAATCCCGTCTCTGCAGCTTCTTTCTTCTTTGCAGCCAAGATGGCCGCGGGAATCTTCACCCACGATGCACCGCGGGTCTTCTCCCATGGTGCACCGTGGGCTCTGTGCAGTCCATTGCCGATTCCAGCCTCCTGATTGGCTGGAATCGGCACACGTGACGGGGCGGAGCTACGCGATACCGCGTAGAAGGGGGCGGAGCCAGAACGCCGCTCGTGCCAAGACCGAAGAGAAGGGAGAAGACCCTTCTGCGCAAGCGCGTCTAATCGGGAGATTAGACGCTGAAATTAGACGGCACCATGGCAACGGGGACGCCAGCAACACAGCAGGTAAGTGAATAACTTCTGTATGGCTCATATTTAATGCACGATGTATATTACAAAGTGCATTAATATGGCCATACAGAAGTGTATAACCCCACTTGATATCGCGGGATCAACCCCTTTAAGGGTCTGGAGCCCTACGCTATGGGTCTCAAAGGTGAGAGTATGTGAGGTCCAGAAAGCAGTGTTTCAAACTTGCCGGGTGCTCTGTCCTAGCTCTGCAATCTCCATGAAGTTGGTACTTGCACCCAGCATGACTCTTTTCAGCCAACTGTGCGTGCACCCTCTAATTCATCTCTGTGGGATAGGGCGCACACAAAGCCAACTGAAAAGAGTTATGCTGTGCATATGCCAAGCTCATGGCACTGGACAGGGCACCCAATGACTATAAACTATAATGTGGTTTATGGGGCTCAAAGTTGATGGTAAGTTCACTTTTAAAGGGTTTCCCCACTGAAAGCATTTATTCCTTATACACTATATAAGGGATACATGTTCATTGCTGGAATCTCCAGTGAGCTCTGAGAACAGGACATCTCAAGTGCTCAACCACCACCCTATTCACTTGTATGTGGTAAAAGGCAAATCAATGTGATTGGCGATCTCATACATAGGAGGCATTTAGAGCACACAGTTCTCCGATCACTGGGGATCCTAGCATTGAATCCCCAGTGATCAGACATTTAAGAGATAACTTCTAAAATATCTTTAGTTGTAAACCCCCTTTTAATACATAAGCCTATTTAACAGTTTACATTCAGAATTCATCTACATAGATGTTGAGTAACTTTGTATACAGACCTGCAGGAATAGTTATATAACTTTTAATGCAATGCAAGTACAAAACCAGTTCAATGACAGCAATTACAACAGATGGAAATGAATGTCTGTTTGTTACATAATGATCAACCATCACACCTTCAAGATTGATGTAAGCTTGGAGACAATAAGCCACATGTTCGCATGTATCCCTACAAATTTGAACTGAAATGTTATTGAATCCTTCAGTGATAGCAAGTTTTAATAAACTATTGGAATGGGATGCGAATACACTGTTAAAGGGGTTGTCCCGCGCCGAAACGGGTTTTTTTTTTTTTCATTAGCCCCCCCGTTCGGCGCGAGACAAACCCGATGCAGGCATAAAAAGAACAAACCGTCCAGTACTTACCCGAATCCCCACGCTCCGGCGACTTCTGACTTACCTTGTGAAGATGGCCGCCGGGATCTTCACCCTCGGTGGACCGCAGGTCTTCTGCGCGGTCCATTGCCGATTCCAGCCTCCTGATTGGCTGGAATCGGCACACGTGACGGGGCGGAGCTACGAGAAGCCGCTCTCCGGCACGAGCGGCCCCATTCAGAAGGGAGAAGACCGGACTGCGCAAGCGCGTCTAATCGGGCGATTAGACGCTGAAGATTAGACGGCACCATGGAGAGGGGGACGCTAGCAACGGAGCAGGTAAGTGAATAACTTCTGTATGGCTCATATTTAATGCACAATGTACATTACAAAGTGCATTAATATGGCCATACAGAAGTGTATACCCCCACTTGCTTTCGCGGGACAACCCCTTTAAGTAGTCCCAAAAGAAAAAGGTGGGATGAGATCCAAGGAGCAAGTTGGACAGTACATTAGTCCCTGTCTGACTATTCAATACTCTGGAAATGTCTCATCTACCCAGTCATGAGTGCAAAATGAGCTCCTACTGCTACTACATGTTCTTGAAAATATCTCAATCCTGGATAATAGGATGAACAGCTGCTAAGTGAGCGCTCTCCTATAGCATAGTATATTTTGACCTATCCCGGTCACCATAGTGCTGGCTGTACTGTCACTATACTGAGAAAAAAACTGCTAAGGGAGAACATGCACATGGCACTCTGAAAAGAGTCAAGATTTGTAGTGCCGCTTCAGTCTTCAAAGGGAGACACCACTGGATCTAGGAAGTGGCTGAGTATAAATACCTCACCCAGCTCACTGCCACATCCCCTAACAGTACCATAATTTAGTTTATTGTGGTGTGGGGATGTGGCAGGTCCGCCTTAATTCCTTAATGCCACAGAGCATAGGTGTACGTCCTGGCTGTGGGGTACTTAACGCAACAGGTGTACACTTATGTCCTGTGGATAACACAAGATTAGGAGAGATCCTACGCTATCTAGCAGCAGAGGCCAGCTGTCACCTATTGCCTGCTTCCTACTGCAACAGCGGGGGTGCATAGGGACTTCGATCCCTGCTGTTAACCCCTTCCCGGACGCGATCAATGTAGCTCACAGCATGTAATGGAGATTAACAGTGCTCCTTTTGTCAGGTCATCGGTACCCCTCAAAGTAATCACAGAGGACCGACGGGTTTCCATGGCAACAGGACACCAGATACAGGTGTCCTGCTTTGCTATTGCCAATGATCACTATTAGAAGTGATAAGGCATTGCAGGATTACTGTTCTATTATTTATCATAGCAATCATAGGTGGTATAGTACAAGTCCCCTAGAGGGACATAAAAAGTGTAAAAAAAAAAAAAAGGAAAAATAGTGTAAAAAAATTTATAATTATATGCGGGATTTTATTTTTATTTAACATTTTTTTATACTGATAGGGGAAAAGGCACAAAAAAGGGGTACTTTTATCATTTTTTAAAATCAAAATAGTACCCATAAAAACTACAGCTTGTAATGCAAGAAAGCAATCTCTTACAGAGCTCTGGAAAAAAAAGAGTTATAGGACTTGGAATGCAGTGATTTAGAAAGGGAAATAATTTCCAAAAAAAGTGTTTTTATAACGAAAAAGTAGAAAAACCTAGAACATTTTTTTTGGTATTGTTGCAATTGTACCGAGCCGCAGAAAAAAAAGTTTTGTGTCATTTATGCCACTGTAAAAAAAAAACTATGGCAGAATTGATGTGTTTTCTCTCCCTACTAGCATTAAAAAATTTATTAGAAGTTGTACAATATTGTTGAAGATGATGTGCCCAAATATATAACTTGAAACTGTTGAGCCCCAAAGCAAAATCTACAACAGAGGCTGAGTATGTAATTGCCTATTTTACACCCATTATAATTATGCTCTTCACTGTGGCCATTTTTAGGGTTTCCATGCACAGTCGTGTTCTTAGTCCCGGCTCTGTAGGGTAGTACAGCACATTTTTAGTTTATTAAATCCCAATAGAAGGTCACTTACTTGCTTAGTTAATCTCAATATTATAAAGCTATAGGTAAATCAAAAAGTACATCATTATGAAGGATTTCTCATCTTTGTAGATGTAGCACTACTTACATTATAGAAAATGTTTCTTTTATAAGGATTGAAGAAAAGATTATATCCATTTAGCTAATCTCTCATGACATAACCACATGGGATTTACCTTTAGAACAAACGCTAAATCTCAGAAGACGCAGTCTCATAATTGTAATAGTAACTGAAAGTAAATGTAACTAATGAATGGTGATAGATATATCACTATAACATGTTTGAAGCAAAGTAAAAAGTTTGAAAATGCTTTTCCTTTCTCAATCATGTTATATAAAATGCATATACTGTACATATGCTATATGTCCTATAATAACAGCAACAATCAAATGAATAGCAAGCATAAAAAGAAAAGACCTATGGTATGTGGAAACTTGAAGGTTACTCACTCACAAGGATCTGTGAGACTCGGGACAACCGGACTTCATGAAAACTCTAGCATCTGCCATCTTTACTGCACACAGCAAACGTTTTACAGCATTTACACAAGTCACATAAACCGGAACGCAACTCAACTTCAAAATCCTTGAACTATACCCTACCAGGGAGTCTAGGAGGCATTCTCCCCTGTCAGACTTGCAACAGACACAGCCTGTTTGGCACCAGACCTCAGACTTGCAGTTCCATTACTTGGCTCCACTGAGTGTGGCAGGAACACATGTTTTTATCTTTATTCCTGCCATGCCCACAGGTGTTCTTTCTCATTGCTTACTTGAATTTCTATCTTCTGTAATTTTGTCCTTCTTCTTTGCTTAGATTCATTCAAAAACTGTGGGGTCAAAATATGCAGAACACCTCTAGATTAATTTACTAAGGGGTCTAGTTTTACAAAATGGGGTCATTTGTGGGAGTTTTCTATCATTTATCGGCTCAAGGGCTCTATAACTGTTCTACGTGGCCTAAAAGGCAATCAAGCAAAATTTCTGCTCTGAAAAGCAACCGTCTGCACGTTTAATCTTGGACACAGTTATGAGCCGCAGAAAGCCAAGTAAGGCAAATCCATAGCAGCTGGAGGAGTTTTTCGTTACACGGGAGTCCTCTCCAGCTATGACCGGCACAGACACGCCCACTTCCGGCTCCCTGAAGGAGACATTGCATGCTAGCTTGAGGGAGACCACATCACCTGGCAGAGTAAGTGGTGAGCCAGGCAGGGCAATCCATATAAGTCAAAGAATTAGCTTACCTTCCCTTACTGTTCATGCACTCAATCCGTATCAACCAGATTCCTCCTGTTCCAGCCATAATGCCCAGTCACAGTGGCACTTCAATCATGAAAAATCCACATTAAGGGGAGCTAGAAACTTCTGAAGAATGTCTGGCCTTTATTATAAGTGTGCCATAAAAAACAGGAACAGATTAAGAAGTACGCATTTCAATTCAAAACAGAATCTTGATAAAGGTGATCAAGATTCTGTTTAGAATTGAAATGCATACTTCTTAGGCCTCGGTCACACGGGCGTTTTTTCCCGCGATTTGCGGATCGCATGACGGATGCGCATCCGCAAATCGCGTAACCGGGGCCGAAAAATCGCCCGAAAAATCTGCTCCTAGCCGCGTTTCATTAGAAACGGGCCGGAGCAGTACAGCGCTATCCAGCGCATTGAATTCAATGGAGCCGGCAATACAGCTGGCTCCATTGAAAGCAATGGGCTGCGGGCGATCTCACGATGAATTTTCGGGAAGCGCTTAAAAATATAAGCCCTTTCCTAAAAAACATCCAGAAATGTGTAAAAAGTAAACAAAAATATACTCACCTTGTCCCGGCAGACGGAGTTCAGCTGCGGCCGGCCGGCAGTTCTCCTGAACTGCTGTGAGTAGTATTCAGCAGCCGGGGATTTAAAATCCCCGCCTGCTGAATGGGCTGCCTCTGATTGGTCACAGCCCTCACCAATCAGAGGCAGCTCTCACTCACCCATTCATGAATGGGTGAGTGAGTGCTGCCTCTGATTGGCTCAGCGCAGGGACCAATCAGGGGCAGCTCTCAGCTGTCATTCAATAGTG
Organism: Eleutherodactylus coqui; assembly: GCF_035609145.1. Taxonomy (NCBI): domain Eukaryota; kingdom Metazoa; phylum Chordata; class Amphibia; order Anura; family Eleutherodactylidae; genus Eleutherodactylus; species Eleutherodactylus coqui. Next base: position 232,037,026 of record NC_089842.1, read on the forward strand.
TGTGTGTGTGGTGAATTAGCCGAAGCTAGTTCCCATCGCTAAGCAGTGCGTTAATTTTGCTGGCCCAGAGCAGAGCATCTCACATCTCTTATTCGCTGTGTGCAGCGAATTAGCTGTAATTCTCGAAGCTAAACAGAGGGCCAATTTTTTCTGGGGCTATGCAGAGCCTCTCACCTCTCCCATTGGCTGTGTGCAGTGAATTAGCCGTAATTCTCATCGCTAAGCAGGGGGGTAATTTTTTCTGGGGCTGTGGAGAGCATTTCACATCTCCCATTTGCTGTGTGCGGTGAATTAGCCGAAGCTAGTTCCAATCGCTAAGCAGTGCGTTAATTTTGCTGGCCCAGAGCAGAGCATCTCACATTTCCTATTCGCTGTGTGCGGCGAATTAGCTGTAATTCTCATTGCTAAACAATGGGCTAATTTTTGTGTGGCTGTGCAGAGCATCTCACATCTCTCATTCGCTGTGTGCGATGAATTAGGCGACGGTAGTTCCCATCGCTAAGCAGTCCGCTAACTTTGCTGGTCCAGAGCAGAGCATCTCACATCTCCCATTCACTATGTGCGGTGAAGTACCTGTAATTCTCATTGCTAAACAGTGGGCTTATTTTTTCTGAGGCTGTGCAGAGCATTTCACATCTCCTTTTCGCTTTGTGCGGTGAATTAGGCGTAAATCTCATCGCTAAACAGTGGGCTTATTTTTTTCTGGGGCTGTGCAGAGCATTTCACATCTTCCATTCGCTGTGTGCTGTGAATCAGCCGGAGTTCTCATTGCTAAACAGTTGGTTTATGTTTTCTGGGGCTGTGCAGAGCATCTCACATCTCTTATGCACTGTGTGCTGTGAATTAGCCAGAGTTCTCATCGCTAAACGGTGGGTAATTTTTTCTGGGGCTGTGGAGAGCATCTTACATCTCCCATTCGCTGTGTGCGGTGAATTAGGCGAAGGTAGTTCCCATCGCTAAGCAGTGCGCTAACTTTGCTGGTCCAGAGCAGAGCATCTCACATCTCCCATTCACTATGTGCGGTGAAGTACCTGTAATTCTCATTGCTAAATAGTGGGCTTATTTTTTATGTGGCTGTGCAGAGCAGTTCACATCTTCCATTTGCTGTGTGCTGTGAATTAGCAGGAGTTCTCATTGCTAAACAGTTGGTTATTTTTTTCTGGGCCAGTGCAGAGCATCTCACATCTCCCATTCACTATGTGCGGTGAAGTACCTGTAATTCTCATTGCTAAACAGCTGGCTATTTTTTTCTGGGGCTGTGCAGAGCAACTCACATCTTCCATTCGCTGTGTGTTGTGAATTAGGCGAAGGTAGTTCCCATCACTAAGCTGTGCGTTAATTTTGCTGGCCCAGAGCAAAGCATTTCACATCTCTTATTCGCTGTGTGCGGCGAATTAGCTGTAATTCTTGATGCTAAACAGAGGGCCAATTTTTTCTGGGGCTATGTAGAGCATCTCACATATCCCATTCTCTGTATGCAGTGAATTAGCCGTAATTCTCATCGCAAAACAGTGGGCTGATTTTTTCTGTGGCTGTGTAGAGCAATTCACATCTTCTATTTGCTGTGTGCGGTGAATTAGCCGTAAATCTCATCGCTAAACAGTGGGCTTATTTTTTCTGGGGCTGTGCAGAGCATTTTACATCTTCCATTTGCTGTTTGCTGTGAATTAGCAGGAGTTCTCATTGCTAAACAGTTGGCTATTTTTTTCTGGGGCTGTGCAGAGCATCTCATATCTCCCAATCCTTGTGTGCCGTAAATTAGGTGTAATTCTCCTCGCCAAACAGTGGGCTAATTTTTCTGTGGCTGTGCAGAGCATCTCACATCTCCCATTCGCTGTGTGTGGTGAATTAGCCGAAGCTAGTTCCAATCACTAAGCAGTGCGTTAATTTTGCTGGCCCAGAGCAGAGCATCTCACATTTCCTATTCGCTGTGTGCGGCGAATAAGCTCTAATTCTCATTGCTAAGCAATGGGCTTATTTTTGTGTGGCTGTGCAGAGCATCTCACATCTCCAATTCGCTGTGTGCGGTGAATTAGCCGTAATTATCATCACTAAACAGTGGGCTAATTTTTTCTGGGGCTGTACAGAGCGATTCACATCTTCCATTCACTGTGTGCGGCGAATTAGCCAGAGTTCTCATTGCTAAACAGTGGGCGAATTTTTTTCTGAGGCTGTGCAGAGAATCTCACATCTTCCATTCACTGTGTGCGGTGAATTAGCTGTAATTCTCATTGCTAAACAATGGGCTAATTTTTTTTTTGGGGGGGGGGGGCTGTGCAGAGCAATTCACATCTTCCATTCGCTGTGTGCTGTGAATTAGCAGGAGTTCTCATTGCTAAACAGTTGGCTAATTTTTTCTGGGGCTGTGCAGAGCATCTCACATCTCCAATTCGCTGTGTGTGGTGAATTAGCCGTAATTATCATCACTAAACAGAGGGCTAATTTTTTCTGGGGCTGTACAGAGCGATTCACATCTTCCATTCACTGTGTGCGGCGAATTAGCCAGAGTTCTCATTGCTAAACAGTGGGTTAATTTTTTCTGGGGCTGTGCAGAGCATCTTACATCTCCCATTCGCTGTGTGCGGTATATTAGCTGTAATTCTCATCGCTAAACAGTGCGTTAATTTTTTCTGGGGCTGTGCACAGTATCTCACTTCTCCCATTTGCTGTGTGTGGTGAATTACCCGTAATTATCATCGCAAAACAGTGGGCTAATTTTTTCTGTGGCTGTGCAGAGCCATGTGCCTCTTGTCACCTAAGCTAATTAGTTTCAGCGCAACTTGCTGACGCTTTCCCACCGCTGTGCTGCCGCGCGCTACCGACTGCTGGGCATGTGCTCACACTTCTTAATTGAGAGGTAGAGATGGCAGAGGAGGAGTAGGGTGGGTTACGAGGAGGTGGCATAAAATGCCGCAGATAACAGCGAGATAGGACCCACTATTCTGGGTGTGGGTAGGATGTGAGTGGTCCCAGGCTCTGACTCAGTCCCAGCCTCCACCAAATTCACCAAATGTGCCGTCAGTACTTGTCCACGTGTCGGTGATTAAGTGGACCTTCCTAGTAACCACGTTGGTGAGGGCACGATTTATGTTGCGGGAGACTTGCTGGTGTAGGGCTAGGAAGGCACACCGGGAAAGATAGTGGTGACTGGGGACCGAGTAGCGTGGGACCGCCGTCACCATCATGTTTTTGAAAGCCTCCGTTTCCACAAGCCCGTACAGCAGCATCTCCAGGCTGATTAATTTGGCAATGTGCACGTTTAAAGCTTGTGTGTGCGGGTGGGTGGCGGCGTATTTGCGCTTTCACTCCAACACTGGAGTGGAGGACGGTGGAGGTGAGGGTGTGGGTGCAGGTCAGGAGGCGCTCATGCCTGTGTCCTGGGAGGGGGATTGGATCTGTGTGGCAGGTTGGGGAACAGGGAAAGAGGCAGTCGTGTGATCTGGAGGCGGTGAATGGCCTTCGTCCCACCTTGTAGGGTGCTTGGCCATCATATACCTGGTAGTGGTGGCTCCCCGGCTGATCTTGGTGCGACACAGGTTGCACACTACTGTTCGTCAGTTGTCTGCGCTCTCACTGAAAAACATCCACAACTTTGAACACCTAGCCCTCTGCACGGAGGCTTGGCGCGAGGGGATGCTTTGGGAAACAGTTGGGGGATTCTTCGCTCTGGCCCCGCTTCTACCCTGGCCACTCCACTGCCTCTTCCAAGCTGTCCTGCTGCTGCACTTGCCTCCCCCTCTGAAGCCCTGTCCTCAGTAGGCTTAGCAAATCAGGTGGGGTCAGTCACCTCATCGTCCAGCTGCTCTTCCTCTGAATCCTCTGTGCGCTCCTCCCTCAGACTTACTGCCCTTACTACTACCTCACTGACAGACAACTGTGTCTCATCATTATCCTCACCCACAAAAAGCTCTTGAAACAGTTGCCGGAAGTCCCCAGCCTCATCACCTGGCCTCATCACCGGCAACTTTCCAAAGGTTGGGCATCGGTCACGACAAACTCCTCAGGTGAGAGTGGAACTGTTTTTTCCCCCACTCATGGCAGCGGCCTGAGAACAGTTCCTGGGAGTCTGCCTGCTCAGAATATGTCATTTTCAAGGCGTGCAGAGGCTGGGAGGAAGGAGGAGCAGCCAGAAGATTCAGAGTTGCAGTCCCTATGCCGGGAGTAGTGGAATGCGTAGAAGACTGGGTGGTCGATACATTGCTGGACGCATTTTCTACCATCCACGACAGGACATGCTCGCACTGCTCTGTTTGTAATAAAGGTCTACCACGCGGATCGGTAAATTGTGACATGAAGCTGGGGAGCCCAGAAACTTGCCTCTCTCCTAATCCCGCAGCAGCCAGCTGTGATTCACCATGCCCAGGAACTCGGCCTGTGCCCACACCGTCATTTGGATGCCCGCGTCCTCGACCCTTACCCCTACTCCTCATCATGGTAGATTAAGAATAGAGCAGTACCCCACTGTACAGCACTGTCAACTGTGGCTTAATTCACCGCACACAGAGACTTTTAGATAGCGGAGGCTCTATGCTGTGACTTGAAAAAATTAACCCGCTGTCTTGCGCTGAAACCTAGGGGTAAATTAACGCTCACAGAGACTTGTAGATAATAAAGGCTGTGTGGAGTGGGAGAAGACTGTAAAGCCAGTGGATAGTGCTGGTAACTGTGGCTATCTCAACCCCACCAAGGAAATGGTATTGTGAGATGCTCTGCACAGCGGCAGAAACTGGAATAGTTTGCAGTGGCCCAGGAAATATTACAGTACTGTTTAGCGGTGAGACCTCTGTCTAATGCACTGCAGACACAGAACGGTACAGCTGAAGTAGATTGCAGTTGGCTAGGAAATGTTAGAGTGCCGTTTCGCGGTGAGAGCTGGTTGTACGGCACTGCAGGCTGAGAACGCTATTACTGAAAGGCTGGGAACAGGCATAAATGCGTAAAACGAAAATTGATGCACTACTGCTCCCAGCCAGCTACAACTGTAAAGCACACAGTGAGATGTAGCCCTAAGAAGGACCGTTGGGGTTCTTGCACGGAGGATCAGGACTGTACAACTTTCCCTATAGAAGTGGCTGTGTCCCTAAACTCTGCGTTATGCACTGCAGACTGAGAACGCTATATTAGAAATGGCCTGCACACCCCAAGATGATTTTAAAAACAAATTGGTGCACTACTGCTCCCAGCCAGCCACAATAATGCATAGGGTCAGATGTAGCCCTAAGAAGGATCGTTGGGGTTCTTGATGACAGGATCCTACTCTAATACTGTCCCTATATCAGCAGCAGCACTATACCTAACCTCTGCCAGCATGCGTCTGAGGCGAGCCGCGGGCGGGACCACTTTAAGTACTCGGCGGTCACCTGATCCTCGCAGCCACTAACTACTGTGGGGAGGGAAAGGGCTGGCATGTCATCAGCCAATCCCGTTAATCTTGTTCTATTTCTAATATTCATTTAAGGTAACTAAACTGACCATCTAATATAAATTTTCAATTTCCTTTTACCCCTGTGTGATTCCTGCATATGGGTATTCCACATGCTCATGTCAATTATGTAGACCTTGTTGATAAGTCTGAGGGGTGGACAGCTATAGAACATGGGAACTAGCCCTACTGACCATTTATTCACATACTAATATTGCATTGAATTTTTATTAAGAGAAATTTAAGTTCTTAACTAAATTCCATAAAAGGTGAGGGTAGACACATTCGCAAACTTCTAGAAGGTCAGCTCTGGTGTACAATTGTCAAGTATAGACTTGTCCTTATCCAAATTGGTGATTATGTCATCTTTCTCTCTGGGTCTTAGTTATTGAATTTGCAAAGTGAAGCTAGTAGAGATGAGCGAACGTGTCCGTTACGGACACATCCGCACCCGGACACCGGCTTTAGCGAACACTGCAGTGTTCGCGCGTAAGTGTCCGGGTGCCGCCGGGGGGCGGGGAGATGCGCGGCGGCGCGGGCGGCAGTAGCGGGGAACAGGGGGGAGCCCTCTCTCTCTCCCTCTCCCCCCCACTCCCCGCCGCACCCCCCCGCGCTGCCACGGCGGCCCCCGAACTTTTTCGCCCGAACACCGAGGTGTTCGCAAAGTTCGGTGTTCGGGCGAAAAAGGGGCGGGGCCGAACGTGTTCGCTCATCTCTAGAAGCTAGTTTAGACATGGATAGAGTTTGCATTTGCCGAAATATTGCAGCTTGGCAGAATGAAAGAATTACATGCCATGCCATTTGTCCTCCAGGTCAGTCTGACTGAGTATTGCTAGGTGAGATAAGAGAATGTGACATGTTCTGGAAAGCTATAGGCAGTAGGGTGTCTTTCAGAGGCTTGTCTCCATTTAATTACCTTGCCACTCTTATTGAGCATCTGTGGAGTACCGGCAGGAATGGCAGGTTCAGATAGTGAGCATTAAATATCTTTACTAGCAGGTACAAGATGACAAGCAGGACAGGCAGTGTGGAGCTCAGCTTGTGCATTCACTAATACCTCACATGCAATACCTCATTCTGTTAAACGTTATGGATAAAGCAATTTCAGTATAGCTACATAAACTCACAGCATTACATTCCACAGCATGGTGGAATCAAAAATCCCATCCTATATATTAATTTTTGTACATTTATCTACTATTAAAATATTCGTTTTAAATGTTATAATATTAACATTCATAATTTTAACTAGAGGAACATAACCAAAGACAAAAAATATTGTGTATGTCCTGGGAAAACCTTCGCGTTTTACGAAACAGTTGGCCTTTTGGCTCCGTTTATTATTTCCCAGAGAGCCTTCTTTACATCCCTGTTTCTAAAGGTATAAATGAAAGGATTAATTGTGGGTGTGAATGCTGTATACATAAAACAAAGGTACTTATCATAATGCCTGCTTTTGGTTTTGACATAAACAAGTATGGCGGCACCATAGAAGAGACTGGCCACTATGAGATGAGATGTGCAGGTGGAGAAGGCTTTCTGTTTTCCATAATCACTCTTGATTTTTATCACTGTCTTTAAGATATTGATATAGAATCCTATAATCACCAGAAAAGGCAGAAGAACACAAATGGCACCAGTTAAGGTTGCTGAAATACTACTAATGAGCGTATCAGAGCAGGCCAAGGTTTGTAACGGAGCCATGTCACAAAAAAAGTGGTCAATCTCGTTAGGACCGCAGAAATCCAACTGTGCTATAATAGTGACTGGTACTAACATCATGCTAAATCCAACAATCCATGGAAAGATGGCTAATCCAACACACATTGTATCAGTCATGATGGATGAGTAATGCAAAGGGTTATTAATAGCCATATGTCGATCAAACACCATCACTACCAGGAGATAGCATTCGGTGACACCCAAAGAGTTCAGGAAATACACCTGGGTGACGCATCCACTGAAGGATATTGTGTTGTTAGCTGCAATTAAAATGGCTAAAAGCTTTGGGACGGTGACGGAGACAAATGTGATTTCTGAGGTAGCAAACACACTGATAAAAAAATACATTGGGCTATGAAGTGTATGTGCTATTTTAGTAACAGTGATTATCACAACGTTTTCTATGATGCAAATGATATAAGACACCAGAAAAACCACAACCAATATTTTCTGGATCTCGTGTAAATCAGCAAATGCCAATAAAATAATCTCTTCAACCACAGTTTTATTTTTCTGCTCCATTTAACTGAAAATAAGGGTGAAATCATATCACATATTCCAAGGTTTTCCCACAAATGTTATTTTCAGTCTAATAAACATCTAATTTTAAGCAGGTTTTCATCTCACTGTTTGGTAACTAATAACTTTTTCTCTTTACATCCACACAGTAAGGCCTTAGTCAGACAGGCGTTTTTTCGCGCGATTTGCGGATCGCATGACAGATGTGCATCCGCAAATCGCGTGACCGGTGCGCGCAAGTCGCCCGCAAATCGCCCGAAAATCTGCTCCTAGCCGCGTTTCATTAGAAACAGGCCGGAGCTGTCCAGCGCATTGCATTCAATGGAGACGGCAATAGAGTCCGCTCCATTTAAAGCAATGCGCTGCGGGCAAGCCCGGGATGAATTGTCGGTAAGGGCTTAAATATATAAGCCCTTCCCTGCAATGCATCCTAAAATGTGTTAAAATAAAAAAAAAATTGTATACTCACCTTCTCCCGGCAGCCGGAGCTCCGTGCGGCCGTCCTGCAGTGGGTGTGAAGGGGGTGTGAGTCAGACCTGCCCCCTGATTGGCTCAGCGCTGAGCAAATCAGAGGCATGCCTCACTCACACCCATTCATGAATTCATGAATGGATGTGAGTCAGACCTGTCCCTGATTGGCTCAGCGCTGAGAGGCAGCAGTCACTCACCCATTCATGAATTCATGAATGGGTGTGTGAGTGAAACAGGCCTCTGATTGGTCAGGGCTGTGACCAATCAGAGGCAGATCATTCAGCAGGCGGGGATTTTAAAGCCCCGCCGGCTGAATAGTGCCGAGAAGCAGTTCAGGAGAACTGACAGCGGCCGCGGCTGGACTCCGGCTGCAGCGGAAAGGTGAGTATACAATTTTTTTTTATTTTAACACATTTTAGGATGAATTGCAGGGAAGGGCTTATATATTTAACCCCTTCCCGACAATTCACCCCACGCACGCCGGCAGCCCATTGCTTTCAATGGAGCGGCTGTATTGCCGCTCCATTGAATTCAATGGGCAAACATCGTTCTTCTCTGCCACAGCTGTTACAGCTGTGGCAGAGAAGAATGATTTGTCTTCTATATGTTCTCAATGGGGTCGGCGCTGCTGCCGCCGGCCCCATTGAGCGCATATACAGAAGAGAACAGGAATCGCAGATCGCAGATAGGTGCGATCTGCGATTTTTTGTTCTATAATTTATCGGACGAGCACATAAAAAGCGCTCATGTGTCCGATACCATTGCAAAGCAATGGTTTTATAAAATCGCCGGACGCATGCGCATGCGCAAATCGCGGCTAAAAACGCCCGTCTGACTAAGGCCTAACAGAGTATTATTTTTGTGGGAAGAGTTTTAGTTTCTACACTTATAGAGACTTAACCTGCAAATAATGTGTATATTTATAGTACATGCTTTGATTGCTATGGGGATACGAATATGTGTGCTTTATGTTAGTATAAATGTGTTTTTAACCCTTTCCAATCCAATTTGTATCCTGTTTTTCCTAGGGGTCTTACTCTTTTTCTGCCATTATAAAACAGCGCTATCTGCTGGCTAAAGCCAGTACTGCATGAGGTGACACGTTAGATAGGCTCTGACAGCAGAGAGGCTAGCAATATACAGTAAGAGAACTCCGACGGATATCGTCCAACATCATAGCTGTACAGTCTTAAATCATAATGTCTTCAGAGGTCAAACAATGGATTGGAAAGGGTTAAGAATGTGTCTTATTAATTACTTTTTTTAACATCATAAGTAGAGTTGAGCGAAGGAGCTTGATGCTCGTTCGAGTATTAGCATACTCGATGATGATCACTACTCGAGCGAGCATCACGCCGCGTTCGACCCTGCCCCAGCTTTTGGCCCCTCCCCGCTGCGAAGCAGTGCATGTCAATGGAAAAATTTTTGGCTGGCTGGCAGGTAGGCAGGGGGAGAAAGAGAGAGAGAGCGAGAGAACGCACAAACCAAAAAAAAAAAAGCTCGGCACCCAGCAGCCCACATACAAAAATGCTTCAGTCACCCATTGTAGTCAATGGGGTTCGTTAGTCGAGTAGAGCTCTCGAGTTTTAGGAAAAGCTCGACTCGAATAACAAGGATCAGAGCATTTGGGTGCTCGCTCATCTCTAATCATAAGGAAACAGCATTATTTGTATTATTGCAATATACTGGGACAAAAAATATTTCCCCTTCTGTCTTCTAAAAATAGAAATGTATTTTAAATACTACATTTGAGGACTTCTGCATTACAGTTTTCGAGTCCGTATATTTCAGCTATATTTGCAAAACAAAACCAAGATTGGAATCTGCATAGGAAAAAAAAATGAAAAGAATGACCAGAAGACGGTCGCACTAAAGTGACTTAAAGGGGTTGTCCCGCGGCAGCAAGTGGGGTATACACTTCTGTATGGCCATATTAATGCACTTTGTAATATACATCGTGCATTAAATATGAGCCATACAGAAGTTATAAGAAGTTTTTCACTTACCTGCTCCGTTGCTAGCGTCCTCGTTTCCATGGAGCCCGCCTAACTTTCGGCGTCTAATGGCCAAATTAGACGCGCTTGTGCATTCCGGGTCTTCTTCTTTTCTCAATGGGGCCGCTCGTGCAGGATGCCGGCTCCGTGTAGCTCCGCCCCGTCATGTGCCGATTCCAGCCAATCAGGAGGCTGGAATCGGCAATGGACCGCACAGAAGCCCTGCGGTCCACCGAGGGAGAAGATCCCGGCGGCCATCTTCAGCAGGTAAGTAAGAAGTCACCGGAGCGCGGGGATTCAGGTAAGCGCTGTCCGGTGTTTTTGTTTAACCCCTGCATCGGGGTTGTCTCGCGCCGAAGGGGGGGGGGGGGGGGGGGGGTTGAAAAAAAAAAACCCGTTTCGGCGCGGGACAACCCCTTTAAAGCGAAGATTGCTATAATACTCTGAAATATCCCAACAGTTTAGGTAATTGTCTTGTATTTTGTTGTAGGACACAAGAAAAAATATACATACTTACAACATACAAAATGTAATTTATAGAAGGGAACATATAAAATATGAGTCATTATGGCTCCAAGCCCTCTTCACAGTATCCTTCCTCAGCCTTACTTTTTTTCTCGTCTACCCCTCCTTTTTTTCTGTTCCTTTTTTTCCTCCTTTTCTACAGAAAGATCATGGTGTTACATTCATGCAAGCCACGGAAGCAACAACATACATGGACGCAACCCAAACAAGGACTGGAGGGAAAGGATTGAGATGTGCATACACACTGAACACCAAAACAAAGTGAACTGCAAATGGGACTTGTGAGCAGACATCCAACAATGACTGATAAACACCAAAACACTTACCTAGAATGCCAACACACAGAGGCAGATGGAACAGCTAAAGTATGGGGTACTAGTTCATACTTTGGCCAAGATGCTTAAACTCACCAGCTTTCCTTGTTGTCTCATGAGTCCCTACTCTAATAAGACAACTTAACCCCAAGTGTCCTGCCTAAGAGCAGGGTGATCATCTCAATTGGGATGGCCCCGCACTGAAACCTAGCAGCCTGGCTTACTCTAGATGGTATGAAACATATATGCTAAACAGGACATGATTCAAACACACAAACAGACAAGGGACAAACACCTTGAACAGGGAGCTGATTACACCAAGTGTCTGGTCACCTACACAGACACTGAACACATTGCTATTCATACCAGCAAACAGTTAATTCCACCAAGAAACTCATGCAAGCAACACCACAGTGCAACATGCATTACTCCAAAAACCAGGGTTCCGAGAGGATATGAGGAAAATAGCAAAAGGAATAAATGACCAGTGCCCTCCAGCAAGAAGGGCGGGCATTTATGTGCAGCAGACCAGTGGTGATGGGCTGGTTGGAGAACTCTACACCTAGCCACCTCAATCATCCCACAGCTATGGAGGTGTCCTCTGGAAGCCCATAGATCTACAGGTTCCAGGACACAATGTGCTAACCTTCATATAACTGTACTTCAGCCCTTGAATACACTAGCTTGCACTTGCCTGTGGTGTGTACTGCCCCATAAACGTCAGTGCTTTGCTTTATTCTCTGTGTTTTTTTAGAAAATAATAAAGTCTTGAGTTTTTAAAAAAATTTATAAAATTCATTGCGCAATATAATTTTGTTGTTTTCATTTTTAAATGTATTTTTACTAGTAATTTTTAAACATAGTATTATAAATCATTATAAATAAGTCTCTATTAGAGATGAGCGAACGTACTCGGTAAGGCCGATTTCGCAATCGAGCACCGCGATTTTCAAGTACTTCAGTACTCGGGCGTAAAGATTCGGGGGGCGCCGGGGGGCTGGGAGAGGCGCGGCGGTGCGGGGGGGGGGGGGGGGAGCAGCGGGGAACAGGGGGGAGCCCTCTCTCTCTCCCTCTCCCCCCCACTCCCCACTGCTACCCCCCGTGCCGCCACGGCGCCCCCCGAATCTTTACGCGCGAGTACTGCTGTACTCGAAAATGGCGGTGCTCGGGTGCGTAAGTACTCGTAACGAGTACGTTCGCTCATCTCTAGTCTCTATTAGAGATGAGCGAACGTACTCGGTAAGGCTGATTTCGCAATCGAGCACCGCGATTTTCAAGTACTTCACCACTCTGGTGAAAAGATTCGGGGGTTGCAGGGGGGCGGGGCGTGGCGTGGTGGAGCAGGGGGTAGCAGCGCGGAACAGGGGGAGCTCTCTCTCTCTCCCTCTCCCCCCCCCCACTCCCCTCTGCAGCCCCCCGCTCACCCACGGCGCCCCCCGAATCTTTTCACCCGAGTAGTGAAGTACTCGAAAATCGCGGTGCTCGATTGCGAAATCGGCCATACCAAGTACGTTCGCTCATCTCTAGTCTCTATCTATCTATCTCCTATCTATCTATCTATCTATCTCATATCTATTTATCTATCTAACTCATATCTATCTATCTCATATCTATCTATCTATCTATCTCCTTTCTATCTATCTATCTATCTATCTTCTATCTATCTATCTAACTCATATCTATCTATCTCCTATCTATCTATCTATCTTCTATCTATCTATCTAACTCATATCTATCTATCTCCTATCTATCTATCTATCTATCTGCATCTATCTATCTATCTATCTCTCTCACATCTATCTATTTATCTATCTATCTATCTATCTCATATCTATCTATCTCATATCTATCTATCTATCTCATATCTATCTATCTATCTATCTATCTCATATCTATCTATCTATCTATCTATCTATCTCATATCTATCTGTATATCTATCTATCTATCTCATATCTATCTATCTATCTATCTATCTCATATCTATCTATCTATCTCATATCTATCCATCTATCTCATATCTATCTATCTATCTATCTATCTCATATCTATCTATCTCATATCTATCCATCTATCTCATATCTATCTATCTATCTATCTGTCATGAAATCTTTATACCTGTGTGTATTCATAGGAAAAGACGCGCACAAAGCATTCTTCTATTTCATTGTCATAACAGTGTTAAAATATGGAGCAGTTGTTCAGCCTTATACATATCATCCTATAATGTACACAGGGGGAACTTCTTCTGAATTGATTAGCAGATTCATTAAATAATCATGTTTTCTTCCATTACTGATAAATACAGTCATAACAAGTTCCCCGGCGACCTTAGATTTTCATTCTAGTGAGTATTAGTGATGGCACATTATGTTTATTTTGCTCTTTTTCTTCTAATGAGAAACTCATGCAACAAATGCTAGAAAAAAAATCCAAACCCAGAGCTTGAGAAGATTGCAAAAAAATGCCATTGATACAAAAATGCAAATGTAAAAACAAAATACACTAAAAAACACTGCTTTGTGTATGAGATTCAGCTAACATCTTCCTTTTGGGGCTCTGTGCAACTTTGGTTTTAGGCAATTTTACCCTCAGCAAAATTAAAAGCATTGGCCCAAATTCTGAAATAATGACTTCTCCCCAAACCTGCAGGTTATTGAGTACCCATGAGAGTGCACTGACCATATCTGCATGTCTGTGGTGGATGGTTTGAGTCCTGCTGCTGAGTCTGGTGTCCTGGCCAGGCACTGCTGGACTGTGTCCTGATGTTGTCTAGTGTCAGTGCATTGTGTACACTGCATCGGATGGACAACATCCTAATCCTGAATAATAGCTGTCAGTACTCTGGAATTTTTTGCTATTTCACTAAGGCTTACTTCACACGGGTGAGTGCGATATGGTGCTGTGAATCCCACCCTCATATTGTGCTTGCCATTAATGGTAAAACCTCGTGGATGTAAGGCATTTTCATGGCAAAACATCCTCGCATCACTTCCAGGAGCTAACAGCAGAATTTCTCCCATTGCTTTCAATAGGGCTTGGTACTGCTGCCACTGGCCCCAGTAAATACTGGGGCCGTGATGCGCGATCATGCAGGTAGATAAAACATGCTGTGATTTGTTTCCAGCATTGCATTGCATTGCATTGCATCACGGTGCCATGCAGAAAAACATCACTCATGTGTATGACCCTATTCAAAAGAATTAGGTTCATATTCATGCGAGATTTGTGCATCTCGCAACATGCAAATGTCATGGAATATAAAGAGTTAAGTTTCAGAATACAATATGTGTATGTTTCTTACCTTGTATTGGACTATTGACCCTTAAATAGAAGACTAAAACCTATGCTTTGTAGTGTCAGGAATTAGGATTTTAAGATAAGAAGTCAACAGACAAATTAAATAAGGCTAAGCTATGTTAACAGAGAAGACACAGCAATAGCAGAACTATTGTCTAATGCAACAGCAATATCCTGACTTAGGTAATTCTGTGTCTGAGACGACCCTTAAGAGTTTTGAGAATATTTGGTAGATGTCAATAAGTCTTGTGATCAATAAGTATTTTCACCTTTGTAACAGTAAGCTACGTAACACTAATCTTTGTACCAGGCAACATTTGGATGTGCCCATTCTTTCTGTATAAGAGTTGGCAATGTTGATAATAAAGTAGAAGTCATTGATTCTCATGGAGGTGTCTTGACATAACATGGAGTGATTTCATGCTATTGATAGATAATGCTAGCAAAATCTCCTCATCACGGGCTTCCATATCTACCAATTTGGCACCTGGCAACGAGGTTATCAGATCGGTACCGGTGTGGTCCGATAACAGCTGGCGCCCGAAAGCAGGGACCGAGTGACTGGAACCTCTGACCTGACTTACTCTCGAACGGACAGAATGCACAGACCCACAATCAGGACAAAGCCGGCTGGTAAGAAACTGTTATTCTTATCCCTCATTGTGTCTCTGTGATTCTGTATGCTCAAAGTTGGGTAAGTGTGTTCAATTTTATTAAGTGGTTCATTTAAGGTCTAAACTCGGTTTATTTTATGACAAAGAACCCTGTCAAATAAGCTGACTCATTGTCTAGGTTTGAATGAATGTGCAACTCAGTGTGTTTAAAGGCCATAATAATATCAATAGGTTGAATAATTGTCCTAGTCTGGCTATTCTATGATCTAAGTTTCCTAATCTACTGGTAACGTGTTCCGGATCTCTGACGAGGGACCGATGGTTTAGGTGGGTCCTGCAATGTGAAGCCTGAGGTTTTTTTAGGGTCACGCAGCGGGAACACCTGTGTATATGGTTTAAGTGGGTCCTGCACTGTGAAGTCTGAGTTTTTTAGAGTCACACAGCGGGAACACTTGTACTGTATGTTGTCTGTAGGAAGACAAGAAACACTTGTACTGTATGTTGTCTGATTTGTGACAAGAATCTCTTGCCATAGTCGACATGATATCCTCAGACAGGGTTACCCTCTCCTCAAATAAAGAGGAAAAAGGTTATTAAAAACCCATATAGATTACCAGTGAAACATGGGTAATGGATGGTCTAAGAAAGCCACCTTGGATGAGTCAGAATGGACAATGGCCAAAAACATAGTAAGGAATATGGAAGGTAAAGTGATAGCTAAAGAATGTAAGGCTTTGATGTCTATCATGAAACAGGACACCAGACATGGGATCCTTAGTCCCTGTCTGTGGTTAAATGCAATGATAGAATATAAAGGTAGTTTTAAAGATGCTAAACTCCTGGAGGCAGCTGAAGGCTGGGTCAGATGTGCCTGCCTGGTTGCTAAAGGGAAGTTAGAAGAAAGAATTGAAAATGATGGTGTCAGTAAGTACAGAATGAGAAAGATAATATTACTAACGATGCCAGATCCTGAGAAACAACCCATGGGGTTCTCTAGAGCTTGTCTACAGTTAGCAGGAGTTTATGACTGCTGTTATGAAGACCTAGAAGAAGTGGCCAGACATAAGGCTGATCCCTTCTTCTTCCCCTTGATGATGGAGGAATTTAATCCACCACCTGACCCTAAGGTGTTAGGTTCTGGGGCTACTTTCCTACATCATCTGAAAGACTGGGCTTCAAAGCATATGACAGAGTTAGGAATTACCCTACATGATGTTAGATAGGAGGAGACAGAATCAGCAGAAAAATGTTTGTCTAGGATTCTGGTAGTGTGGAGGGACTTGGGATACAGTCCTAATGTCCCTGCACATGCCCAACTTCTTACGCAAGCCTTTGTGGGAGGTCTCATGAAGACCCTGAAGGACAAACTAGAAGCCGCCCTTCCTGAATGGTGTATTCTAGAGCCTCAGGCTCTTCTTTAAGTTGTCAGCAGTTTGGAGCTAGGCTCCTGTACCACAGTACTTGTAAACTTATCACTTGCTACAACTGTGGCAAACAGGGCCACATGCGTAGACAATGTAGGGCACCTCCTAAGGCTCAGAATGGACAGTCCAAATCCAGACCGTCCTCCTCTGACCATTAGGAAACAGGCAATCCAGTGTCTGTACTCTTTAATGACGTCTGCCTTCTGCAAGTTAGCAAATCCAGAAAGGGCCCAGTACCTATTGTCTCTGACTGTAGGTTTAGAAGGTCCTCTCCCCTTTCTGGTAGACACTGGAGCAGCCACTAGTGTAATACACAGCAGACGTGTCAAAGAGAGTGACGTCAGTAAACAAAGCCTTTTATGTGTAGGAGTAGATGGAACACCAAAAGATACTACTTTGTCTAAGCCAATGGAAGTGAAGTTCACAACCAATTATTCTCTGACTACTCGATTGTTGGTTAGTGAAACCCCTCCTCTCAACCTATTAGGAGCGGATTTGCTGCAAAAAATCCACACCTCTTAGATTTCAGGGAGGATGGGTTGTTTAAAATCACGGGTCAGTTAGCAGAGAAAGAAATCTGTATACTAGCTGCTTGTTGTCAGTCTTCAGAAACCCCTATAGCTGTATGCACACCTTTGTTGTCAGGGGAGGAGCTGGAACAATGCTTATAACAAGTTCCAGCCCCGCCTTTGGAGTGAGGAAACAGCGGATATAGGCAGACTAGCAGTACCACCAGTTCAGATTAGGTTGAATGCAAGAGTCCCATTGCCATGTATTTCTCTATCCCTCTGTATAAAAGACAGTAGGTATTTGTTTGCTTTCACACACATAGGCAAACAATATACCTGGGTTGTGACGCTGCAGGGAGCTCAGATATCACCCTCCCTGTTCTCACAGCTCATGGGTCAAGTGTTGGAAGGCTGGCAACCTGAATCACAGGCTGTTGTTTTGTTATGATACGTTGATGATTTTTGCTCTGTGCTCCAGACAAAGCCACACGCGTAAAAGCTTCAATATCTCTTCAATTCTTTATAAAGAACGGATGTAAGGCATCAAAGAAGAAGCTTCAGTTTTGTTGTTCATCTGTGACTTTTCTTGGACATTGTCTCACGTCAGGAGCTCGTCATCTCACTGTTACCATGCAGGGCGGCGCAGGGTCCCGCGGTCAGCGTGCGCCGCTCCGACGTCGGCTCCGGTGTCCTGGAGCTCTGACGTCGGGGCTCTCCCAGCTACGTGGAGCGGCTGGGGTGCGGCGGCGTGGGCGTGGCCGCCCGTAGGGAGCCGCCCGCACTCCTCCACCTCTCTTGTGCAGTAGTGGGGCAGCTGGCTCCTCCCACTCTCCACCTTGGGGAGGAGTCTTGTACTTATAAGGCTGGCAGTGTCCTGAGCTCACTGCCAGTTATTGGTTCGGTCAGCGTCTAGTAGGTCCTGTCTGTAGCTAGCCTCAGTTCAGCCTCTAGTTCGTTTGTCAGCTGCTTTTCTCCAGCTTTGCTTTTGCTCTGCATTTTCTGTCGGTCATTTCCATCTGCCTCCTCTGTCGGCACTCTGTCCCCCCATTAGGTAGTTTCATCTTGTCAGTCGCCAGGTCCCTAGCCAGTGCAGGGACCGCCATCCAGTTGTCCGCCTGGGGTTAGCCAGGGCCGAGGCAAGTAGGCAGGGACAGTAGGGTGCGGGAAGTTCAGGGCACCCCACCTGGCGCTCGGGGGGTCAGAGTGCCGTAACACTCACCCAGCACTGTAAATCTGCTGTTATGGACATTAAGGTACCTGCTTCTGTCTCTAAACTACGTACCTTTCTAGGACTTGTTTCTTATTGTAGACCATGTACTGTGAATGATTCACAGCTGATGTAGCCACTGTCTGACTCTCTCAAGAAAGTACCCTTCCAACTTACAGAAGTAGCCATCTTGGTAGCCCCAGCCCTGGGCCTGCCCAACTACGACAAACCCTTCAGGCTCTACTGCAATGAGAACAATGGACACACAGCAGCACGGAGGGCACCAACGACCCACAGCCTACTACTCCAGCAGGTTAGACCCCCGTCATCCAACGATCACCTTCCTGTCTATGAGCAGTAGCATCAGTCTCTAGGATGATGGACAAGTCAGCAGACCTAGTTCTGGATCATGAGGTACAACTGTTAGCACCGCATGATATCTCTGCAATTCTAACACAGAGGTTCAGCCCAAGTACTTGTCTGCAGCCTGTTGCCTGAGACTCCAATGTGCCCTCCTGATGCCTGCCAACGTTACCATCACCCGCTGTCAGACTTTGAATCCTGCTACTCTTTTACCGGAACAGGATGACACTGACCAAGCAACTCAAGAAGAACCTCATGACTGCACCCAGCTCATGCAGATGAAAACTTCTGGGTTTGATTCCATCAAGGACACTCCACTACTTAGTCCCGATTTAACCTTGTTCGTTGATGGCTCCAGAAACAAGCATCTTCCCATGAAGTGTCAGGTTGGTAAGCAAAAGGAGCCACTTCAGATTCCAGTAGCATGTAGACACTTCACGGGAAGCCTTGTCTTTCAAGAGCCTTGCTTCCAGTGCTAGCCTCCATAACACATAACCTCATGCATGCCTCAAAATTGCAATGTGTGATCTTGTTTTCAGGTATTGGTATGCGTCCGGTTTTTCGGTAGTTGCTGTCTCTTATATTCAGGGATGTATGACTTGTGCATTGTCCAACTCAGGTAGGACTGTGAAAACCCCTTCTAAACACACTCCTAGGCCTTTGTACCCCTTCCAGAGGTTGCAGATTGACTACATACAACTTCCTTTAATCTGGACCGTTTCAATACGTCCTTGTATGTATTGCTCTCTTCTCTGGCTGGAGACTTACCCCGTTTCTGTGGCTAATGCCAAAAATACATCCGAAAAGCTTCTTTCTGAAGTGGTCTGTAGGTTTGGTGTCTCAGAAACCATTGAGAGTGACCGTGGTGCTCTCTTAAGTGGGATGGCAGGGATGTTAGGCATAGAACAGGCATTCCACACACCCTACCATCCTCAAAGCAGTGGGGGAGTAGAGAGGCTGAATGGGACCAGAAAAAAAAAATTAAATAAGATAAAATTTTAAAAGCAATTACTGAATTGAATATACCTTGGCCTGAGTGTCTTTCCTTGTCTCTCTTGTCAATAAGACACACGCCCACAAAACAGACAGGTCTCAGTCCTTATGAGATTCTGTTTGGTCTGGCCCTTGGGTAGGCCTATACTTTCCTCAGTTATTGCAGGTTCAATTTGAACATATGTTACCTCCATTGGAGGATGTCTGGTGGATTTGTGGTGATAGTAGGATGCGTGCAACCCTGCCCAAATTTTGGAAAGGTAAGTGCGCACTTACAAAGGTACTCCTCCCCTTTCAGCTGTTCGCAGCTGGGTGGACAGGATACACAAAGGTACCCCCATCAGGACATAAATAATCTCTGCGTGAACTGCCATGTAATCTCCTTGGCAGATCTTCCAATGAAGGTATTTATATTGATGAAATAGGGGTATCGAGGGGAATGCAAAATGAGTTTAAAGCCAGAAACCAGATTACAGGAGGAATCTAATCTGTCTTTTGTCCTTGGTGCACAATTAATAAAAATATTGATTGGATTAATTATATAAATTATAATCCACAGAGATTTGTAAACGACACCAGAGATGCCATACAAGGATTAGAGAAACAACTAGGCCCAACATCCATTATAGCCTTCCAGAACCGTCTTGCTTTGGACATGTTCCTAGCAGAGAAAGGAGGAGTCTGCAAGATGAATGGGGATTCATGCTGCACCCACATCCCCAACAACACGGCTCCGGACGGATCAGTGATTAAAGCTTTGCACGGACTACTAAGTCTATCTATTGAACTTTCAAAAAATTCTGGTGTTTATGATCCATTTACATCAAGGTTGAAGGACATTTTTGGACAATGGAGTGCTTGGATCACGTCTCTTCTTACCACTTTGACTATTATAGTAATTGCTTTTGTAATAGTAGGTTGTTGTGTACTATCCTGTATATGCAGCATATTAGCAAAATATGCTAAAAAGGTGATACCCACTATGATGGCACAGAATGGTATGTAAGCCCAACTCTTATGTTCACCCAGCTATGAATATTCTTGTATTGGTCAGAACAACAGTGAAATGTTATTGATAAAGGCTGGCAGACATCGCTAGGATGGACTGAAGTACTTCAAATATTTACTGTTGCTCTGGGACAAGATAAGAAACAAAAGGGGGAAATGTCATGGAATATAAAGTGTTAAGTTTCAGAATACAAGAAGTGTATGTTTCTTACCCTGTGTTGGACTATTGACCCTTGAATAGAAGACTAAAACCTATGCTTTGTAGTGTCAGGAACTAGGATTTTAAGATAAGAAGTCAATAGACAAATTAAATAAGGCTAAGCTATATTAACAGAGAAGACACACAGCGATAGCAGAACTATTGTCTAATGCAACAGCAATATCCTGATTAGGTAATTCTGTGTCTGAGACGACCCTTAAGAGCTTTGAGAATATTTGGTAGATGTCAATAAGTCTTGCGATTAGAGATGAGCGAACACCAAAATGTTCGGGTGTTCGTTATGCGGAACGAACTTCCCGCGATGCTCGAGGGTTCGTTTCGAACAACGAACCCCATTGAAGTCAATGGGCGACCAGAGCATTTTTGTATTTCGCCGATGCTCGCTAAGGTTTTCATGTGTGAAAATCTGGGCAATTCAACAAAGTGATGGGAACGACACAGCAACGGATAGGGCAGGCGAGGGGCTACATGTTGGGCTGCATCTCAAGTTCACAGGTCCCACTATTAAGCCACAATACCGGCAAGAGTGCCCCCCCCCCTCCCAACAACTTTTACTTCTGAAAAGCCCTCATTAGCATGGCATACCTTTGCTAAGCACCACACTAGCTACAACAAAGCACAATCACTGCCTGGATGACACTCCACTGCCACTTCTCCTGGGTTACATGCTGCCCAACCACCCCCCCCTCCCCCCCCCACAGCGCACACCAAAGTGTCCCTGGGCAGCCTTCAGCTGCCCTCATGCCACACCACGCTCATGTCTATTTAGAATTGCGTCTGCCATGACGAGGGACCGCAGGCACACACTGCAGAGGTTGGCACGGCTAGGCAGCGACCCTCTTTAAAAGTGGCGGAGCGATAGCCCACAATGCTGTACAGAAGCAATGAGAAATAGAATCCTGTGCCACCGCCATCAGGAGCTGCACACGTGGGCATAGCAATGGGGAACCTATGTGCCACACACTATTCATTCTGTCAAGGTGTCTGCATGCCCCAGTCAGACCGGGCTTTTTAATTCATAGACACAGGCAGGTACAACTCCCTATTGTGAAGTCCCTGTCGACCCACAGCATGGGTGGCTCCCTGGAACCCACCGGCGGTACACAGAAATATCCCATTGCATTGCCCAACACAGCTGAGGTAGTAATGTCGTGCTTAATGCAGGTGGGCTTCGGCCCACACTGCATGCCCCAGTCTGACTGGGGTTCTTTATAAGTGTACAGATGTAGTAAAAACTCCGTGTGCACCTACAGCATGGGTGGGTGCCAGGAAGCCACCGGCGGTACATAGAAATATCCCATTGCATTGCCCAACACAGCTGAGGTAGTAATGTTGTGCTTAACCCTTTCCAATCCAATTTGTATATGGTTTTCCTAGGGGGCTTACTCTTTTTCTGCTGTTATACAACGGCGCTATATGCTGGCTAAAGCCAGTACTGCATGAGCTGACACGTAGGATAGGCTCCGACAGCAGAGAGGCTGGCAATATACAGTAAGAGAACCCCGACGGACGTCTACCAACAACGGAGCTGTACAGCCTTAAACCCTAATGTCTTCACAGGTCACACAGTGGACTGGAAAGGGTTAATGCAGGTGGGTTTCGGCCCACACTGCATGCCCCAGTCAGACTGGGGTTCTTTACAAGTGGACACATGTAGGTTAAACTCCCTGTGGACCCACTGCCTGGGTGGGTGCCAGGAAGCCACCGGCGGTACATAGAAATATCCCATTGCATTGCCCAACACAGCTGAGGTAGTAATGTCGTGCGTAATACAGGTGGGCTTCGGCCCACACTGCATGGCCCAGTCAGACGGGTTCTTTAGAAGCGTACAGATGTCTTAAAAACTCAGTGTGCACCTACAGCATGGGTGGCTCCCTGGAACCCACCGGCGGTACATAAAAATATCCCATTGCATTGCCCAACACAGCTGAGGTAACGTCAGCTGTAATGCAGGTGGGCTAAAAATTAATTTGATTACACTGTAGGCGAGGGCCCACAAAAATTGCTGTATCAACAGTACTAATGTACATCCCAAAAATTGGCCATGGCCAGCCAAGAGGGCAGGTGAAACCCATTAATCGCTTTGGTTAATGTGGCTTAAGTGGTAACTAGGCCTGGAGGCAGCCCAGTGTAACGAAAAATTGGTTCAAGTTAAAGTTCCAATGCTTTTAAGCGCATTGAAACTTATAAAAATTGTTCTGAAAAATTATTTGAGTGAGCCTTGTGGCCCTAAGAAAAATTGCCCGTTCAGCGTGATTACGTGAGGTTTCAGGAGGAGGAGGAGGAGGAGGAGGAGGAATATTAGACACAGATTGATGAAGCAGAAATGTCCCCGTTTTGGATGGTGAGAGAGAACGTAGCTTCCATCCGCGGGTGCAGCCTACGTATTGCTTACGTATCGCTACTGTCCGCTGGTGGAGAACAGAAGTCTGGCGAAATCCAGCCTTTGTTCATCTTGATGAGTGTTAGCCTGTCGGCACTGTCGGTTGACAAGCGGCTACGCTTATCTGTGATGATTCCCCCAGCCGCACTAAACACCCTCTCCGACAAGACGCTAGCCGCAGGACAAGCAAGCACCTCCAGGGCATACAGCGCTAGTTCAGGCCACATGTCCAGCTTCGACACCCAGTAGTTGTAGGGGGCAGAGGCGTCAGGGAGGATGGTCGTGCGATCTGCTACGTACTCCCTCACCATCCTTTTACAGTGCTCCCGCCGACTCAGCCGTGACTGGGGAGCGGTGACACAGTCTTGGTGGGGAGCCATAAAGCTGGCCAGGCCCTTAAAGACTGTTGCACTGCCTGGGATGTACATGCTGCTCGATCTACGCACATCCCCTGCTACCTTGCCCTCGGTACTGCGCCTTCTGCCACTAGCGCTGTCGGCTGGGAATTTTACCATCAGCTTGTCCGCAAGGGTCCTGTGGTATAGCAACACTCTCGAACCCCTTTCCTCTTCGGGAATCAGAGTGGGCAGGTTCTCCTTATACCGTGGATCGAGCAGTGTGTACACCCAGTAATCCGTCGTGGCCAGAATGCGTGCAACGCGAGGGTCACGAGAAAGGCATCCTAACATGAAGTCAGTCATGTGTGCCAGGGTACCTGTACGCAACACATGGCTGTCTTCACTAGGAAGATCACTTTCAGGATCCTCCTCCTCCTCCTCCTCCCCCTCCTCCTCCTCAGGCCATACACCCTGAAAGGATGACAGGCAATCAGCCGGTGTACCGTCAGCAGCGGGCCAAGCTGTCTCTTCCCCCTCCTCCTCATCCTCCTCATGCTCCTCCTCCTCCTCCTGTACGCGCTGAGAAATAGACAGGAGGGTGCCCTGACTATCCAGCGGCATACTGTCTTCCCCCGCCCCCGTTTCCGAGCGCAAAGCAGCTGCCTTTATGGTTTGCAGGGAATTTCTCAAGATGCATAGCAGAGGAATGGTGACGCTAATGATTGTAGCATCGCCGCTCACCACCTGGGTAGACTCCTCAAAATTACCAAGGACATGGCAGATGTCTGCCAACCAGGCCCACTCTTCTGAAAGGAATTGAGGAGGCTGACTCCCACTGCGCCGCCCATGTTGGAGTTGGTATTCGACTATAGCTCTACGTTGTTCATAGAGCCTGGCCAACATGTGGAGCGTAGAGTTCCACCGTGTGGGTACGTCGCACAGCAGTCGGTGCACTGGCAGCTTAAAGTGATGTTGCAGGGTGCGCAGGGTGGCAGCGTCCGTGTGGGACTTGCGGAAATGTGCGCAGAGCCGGCGCGCCTTTACGAGCAGGTCTGACAAGCGTGGGTAGCTTTTCAGAAAGCGCTGAACCACCAAATTAAAGACGTGGGCCAGGCATGGCACGTGCGTGAGGCTGCCGAGCTGCAGAGCCGCCACCAGGTTACGGCCGTTGTCACACACGACCATGCCCGGTTGGAGGCTCAGCGGCGCAAGCCAGCGGTCGGTCTGCTGTGTCAGACCCTGCAGCAGTTCGTGGGCCGTGTGCCTCTTATCGCCTAAGCTGAGTAGTTTCAGCACGGCCTGCTGACGCTTGCCCACCGCTGTGCTGCCACACCGCGCGACACCGACTGCTGGCGACATGCTGCTGCTAACACATCTTGATTGCGAGACAGAGGAGGAGGAGGAGGAGGAGGGTGCTTTAGTGGAGGAAGCATACACCTCCGCAGATACCAGCACCGAGCTGGGGCCCGCAATTCTGGGGGTGGGTAGGACGTGAGCGGTCCCAGGCTCTGACTCTGTCCCAGCCTCCACTAAATTCACCCAATGTGCCGTCAGGGAGATGTAGTGGCCCTGCCCGCCTGTGCTTGTCCACGTGTCCGTAGTTAAGTGGACCGTGGCAGTAACCGCGTTGGTGAGGGCGCGCACAATGTTGCGGGAGACGTGGTCGTGCAGGGCTGGGACGGCACATCGGGAAAAGTAGTGGCGACTGGGAACTGAGTAGCGCGGGGCCGCCGCCTCCATGATACTTTTGAAGGACTCCGTTTCCACAACCCTATACGGCAGCATCTCAAGGCTGATGAATTTTGCTATGCGGACGGTTAACGTTTGAGCGTGCGGGTGCGTGGCGGCGTACTTGCGCTCGAACACTTGCGCAAGCGACGGCTGAACGGTGCGCTGAACTACACTGCTGGATGGGGCCGAGGACAGCGGAGATGAGGGTGTGGGTGCAGGCCATGAGGCGGTAGTGCCTGTGTCCTGAGAGGGGGGTTGCATCTCAGTGGCAGGTTGGGGCACAGGGGGAGAGGCAGGGGTGCAAACCGGAGGCGGTGAACGGCCTTCGTCCCACCTTGTGGGGTGCTTGGCCATCATATGTCTGCGCATGGTGGTGGTGGTGAGGCTGTTGGTGTTGGCTCCCCGGCTGAGCTTTGCGCAACAAAGGTTGCACACCACTGTTCGTTGGTCGTCAGGCGTCTCTGTGAAAAACTGCCAGACCTTAGAGCACCTTGGCCTCTGTAGGGTGGCATGGCGCGAGGGGGCGCTTTGGGAAACACTTGGTGGATTATTCGGTCTGGCCCTGCCTCTATCCCTGGCCACCGCACTGCCTCTTGCAACCTGCCCTGCTGATGCCCTTGACTCCCCCTCTGAAGACCTGTCCTCCTGAGTAAGCGTTGCACACCAGGTGGGGTCAGTCACCTCATCGTCCTGCTGCTCTTCCTCCGAATCCTCTGTGCGCTGCTCCCTCGGACTTACTGCCCTTACTACTACCTCACTGCAAGACAACTATGTCTGATCGTCATCGTCCTCCTCACCCACAGAAAGTTGTTGAGACAGTTGGCGGAAGTCCCCAGCCTCTTCCCCCGGACCCCGGGAACTTTCGAATGGTTGGGCATCAGTGACGATAAACTCCTCTGGTGGGAGAGGAACCGCTGCTGCCCAATCTGAGCAGGGGCCCGAGAACAGTTCCTGGGAGTGTTCCCGCTCCTGAGCAGGTGTTATTGTAGTGGAGTGAGGAGGCTGGGAGGAAGGAGGAGCAGCAGACAGAGGATTCGGATTGGCAGCAGTGGACGGCGCAGAACTGCGGGTAGACGATAGGTTGCTCGAAGCACTTTCTGCCATCCAGGACAGGACCTGCTCACACTGCTCATTTTCTAATAACCGTCTCCCGCGTGGACCCATTAATTGGGCGATGAATGTGGGGACGCCAGAAACGTGCCTCTCTCCTAATCGCGCAGCAGTCGGCTGCGACACACCTGGATCAGGAGCTTGGCCTGTGCCCACACCCTGACTTGGCCCTCCGCGTCCTCGACCGCGTCCACGTCCTCTAGGCCTACCCCTACCCCTCAGCATGCTGTATTACCAGTGATTTGATTTCACAGGCAGGAAATAAATTGGCGCAAGACTGCAGGCCAAATATAATTTTTGCCCTTTTTGGAAAACGAAAGGCCCCACTGCCTCTAGTGAATGAATTATCTAAGTTTAATAACTGTGCTGTGTCCCTGCTTATGTGTCACAGAACGTGAGGGTAGCAGAGTTATTATAACTCTTGGAGAGCAGGTATTTTTTTCCCAATTAAGGAAAGCAAATGGCGAAGCCAGCAGTAAAGCGTAGCTGGGTGCGTCTGATTTAGCAATGTTGTTCACGCAGCTCACACGTCTCCACCGCCCTTAGGACGGACAGAGGCTGGACAAATAGATTTGTTTTCAGTTTTTTTCCACCAAAAGGCAGCACTGCGTATATTCAATGAACATGAGAAGTTTAATAACTGTGCTGTGTCCCTGCTTATGTGTCACAGAACGTGAGGGTAGCAGAGTTATTATAACTCTTGGAGAGCAGGTATTTTTTTCCCAATTAAGGAAAGCAAATGGCGAAGCCAGCAGTAAAGCGTAGCTGGGTGCGTCTGATTTAGCAATGTTGTTCACGCAGCTCACACGTGTCCACAGCCCTTAGGACGGACAGAGGCTGGACAAATAGATTTGTTTTCAGTTTTTTGGCACCAAAAGGCAGCACTGCGTATATTCAATGAATAACAACTGTGTTGTCGCCCTGCCTATACAATTCTTTCCCTGCAGTATCAATGGAGGGTGCAATGGTCTGCAGAGGCGATTTTGAGAAGCAAAAAAAAAATGCAGCACAGCTAACAGCAGCCTGGACAGTACTGCACACGGATAAATATGGCCCTAGAAAGGACCCTTGAGGTTCTTGAAGGCTACACTCACTCCTAACACTCTCCCTGCCTATGCAGCACTTCTGTCCCTAATGCCAGGTGCAACGGTCTGCAGAGGCGATTTTGAGAAAAAAAAAATTCCCACTGCTAACAGCAGCCAACACACAGCTATCAGTGGCCCTAATAAGGACCTTTGGGGGGTCTTGAAGCCTACACTAACTACCAATTCTTTCCCTACAGCAGCTCCGGTACAAACAGCACTGTCCCTCATCTAACTCACACCGCATCTGAGGCGAACCGCGGGAGGGGCCGGCTTTTATGTTCGGGTGACACCTGATCTTCCCAGCCACTCACAGCAGGGTGGTGGTATAGGGCTTGAACGTCACAGGGGGAAGTTTTAATGCCTTCCCTGTCTTTCAATTGGCCAGAAAAGCGCGCTAACGTCTCAGGGAAGGAAGTGAAAAT
Source organism: Eleutherodactylus coqui (assembly GCF_035609145.1). Classification (NCBI taxonomy): domain Eukaryota; kingdom Metazoa; phylum Chordata; class Amphibia; order Anura; family Eleutherodactylidae; genus Eleutherodactylus; species Eleutherodactylus coqui. The sequence goes on from NC_089842.1 coordinate 232,064,698, forward strand.
AACCAGAACACCGCATGGTGTTCGTTACGAATAACGAACATCCTGAACACCCTAATATTCGCACGAATATCAAGCTCGGAAGAACACGTTCGCTCATCTCTACTTGTGATCAATAAGTATTTTCACCTTTGTAACAGTAAGCTACGTAACACTAATCTTTGTACCAGGCAACATTTGGATACGCCCATTCTTTCTGTTTAAGAGTTGGCAATGCTGATAATAAAGTAGAAGTCATTGATTCTCATGGAGGTGTCTTGACATAACATGGGGTGATTTCAGGCTATTGATAGATAATGCTAGCAAAATCTCCTCATCACAGGCTTCCATATCTACCAATTTGGCACCTGGCAACGAGGTCATCAGATCAGTACCGGTATGGTCCGATAACACAAACCTTGCACAATTTTCTCGCCCATGGGAAGCTGGTTTCTTAAAGGGTTTTTCTAGAAAATTAGCAAGAGGTGACGCTTAAATAACACCCAACGGAGTTGCTCCAGTACTATCCTTTACTATTCTAGAAGCTGCTACCGAGGACAAGTGCTGTTTATTGTTTATGTGATCACTGCAGCCAACCACTGGCTTCAGGTGGTCATGTACAATAGATTTCACCACTATTACCACTGACTGGCTGCATAAGCCACGTGAACAGTAGACAGCAACCTTGCAGAAGGTTCTGGGTACCGGGGTGGCTGTGTAGGAATAGGGTGGAGGGGGGATTTCACAGGTAAGTATTGATTTTTTCCACATCATTCCCTACTTAGGGCGAGCACCCACTGGCGTTTTTTTACCTGCGTTTTGCGTTTTGCGTTTTGCGTTTTTCCTGCACAGGCATAGAGATAACATGGGTTCCGGTCCACTGGCGTTTTTTTGCGTTGCGTTTGCGTTTTTAACATAGGAGCTGTCAGTTGCATATGTGTCCTTATTTTTCTCCATGGAAATTAATGGAAAAGCCGCGAAAACGCCGCGAAAACGCCGCGGAAAACGCCGCGGAAAACGGGCGGAAAAAACGCGGGGAACGCGGCGAAAACGCTGCGTTTTTTTCCCGCGGAAAACGCAAACGCCAGTGGGTGCTCGCCCTTATGAGGGGTTTTTTTTCTCGAAGAAAAACCTTGTTAACTCTTCAGTGACCAAGTCTGTTTGCAACTTAATGACAGGCAAGGTTTTGCATATATCTAAGTAATTCTGCCATTGTTTTTTCGCCACGTGTTGTACTTCATTTAGAGTGCTTCCAGACGAGCGTGTGCGTGTGCGCACAAAACCACGCATCTATTAGAAGCATTGGTTCCCTATGGTGTGTTCATATGTCCATAATTTCTCAGGGAAGAAAATGAAAGTGACTCGAACATAACGTGCTACTCGTCTCGAGTAACGAGCATCTCGAACACCCTAATACTCGAACGAGTATCAAGCACGGACGAGTATGCTTGCTCATCTCCAGTTGGGACCCATTAGCTTTTCCTATTTATGACATAATCAATGCTCGGGGCAAATTTCAAGTTTCTATGACACCGGAAAGTGAGAAAATTAGATTCCATACGTAAAATTTGGACGCTGATTCTTTTGCGCATAGAATTGAATAATCGAGTTGGGACCCATTAGCTTTTAATATTTATGACATAATCAATGCTCGGGGCCAAATTTCCTGTTTCTATGACACCGGAAAGTGAAAAAAATTACATTCCGCACGTAAAATTTGGACACTAATTCTTTTGCGCTTAGAATTGAATAATCGAGTTGGGACCCATTCGCTTTTCCTATTTATGATATAATCAATGCTCGTGCCAAATTTCACGTTTCTATGACACCGGAAAGTGAGATAATTAGATTCCGTACGTAAAATTTGGACACTAATTCTTTTGCGCATAGAATTGAATAATCGAGTTGGGACCCATTAACTTTTCCTTTTTATGACATAATCAATGCCCGTGCCAAATTTCGAGTTTCTATAACACCGGGAAGTGAGAGAATTAGATTCCGTACGTAAAATTTGGACGCTAATTCTTTTGCGCATAGAATTGAATAATCGAGTTGGGACCAATTAACTTTTCCCATTTATGACATAATCAATGCTCGGGCCAAATTTTAAGTTTCTATGACATTGGAAAGTGACAGATTTAGATTACGTACGTAAAATCTCAACGCCAATTCTTTTGCTCTAGAGTTAAATAATCGAGTTGGGACCCAATTACTTTTCCTATTTTGGAGATAATCTATGCATGTGCCCAATTTCATGTTTCTACGACATTGGGAAGTTGGAGAACTTTTGGCGAGTCATTCAGTCAGTCAGTCAGTCAGTCAGTGAGGGCTTTCAGCTTTATATATATACTAGCTGATATACCCGGCTTCGCCCGAGTTAATTTGGTACTGGTGTTTATCTGGTGTTCACACGGTAAATCTTATGAAGTCGTGGTTACTTTAGAGATACTGAGGAAAAACATATGTTCACCATCGAGTTGGGACCCATTAACTTTTCATATTTATGACACAATTAATGCTTGTGCCAAATTTCATGTTTCTATGACATTGGGAAGTGAGAGATTTACATTATGTACGTAAAATTTGGAAACAAATTCTTTCGCGCTTAGAATTGAATAATGGAGTTGCGACCCATTCGCTTTCCCTATTTATGACATAATCAATGCTCGTGCCAAATTTCCCATTTCTATGACACCGGAAAGTGAGAAAATTACATTCCGCGCGTAAAATTTGGACGCTAATTCTTTTGCGCATAGAATTGAATAATCCAGTTGGGACCCATTAGCTTTTCCTATTTATGACATAATCAATGCTTGTGCCAAATTTCCCGTTTCTATGACACCGGAAAGTGAGAAAATTACATTCCACACGTAAAATTTGGACGCTAATTCTTTTGCACATAGAATTGAATAATCGAGTTGGGACCCATTAGCTTTTCCTATTCATGACATAATCAATGCTCGTGCCAAATTTCCCGTTTGTATGAGACCGGAATGTGAGAAAATTAGATTCCGTACGTAAAATTTGGACGCTAATTCTTTTGCGCATAGAATTGAATAATGGAGTGTGGACCCATTAGCTTTTCCTATTTATGACATAATCAATGCTCGTGCCAAATTTCATGTTTCCATGACACCAGAAAGTGAGAAAATTAGATTCCGTACGTAAAATTTGGACGCAAATTCTTTTGCGCATAGATTTGAATAATGGAGTTGACACCCATTAGCTTTTCCTATTTATGACATAATCAATGCTCGTGCCAAATTTCCCGTTTCTATGACACCGGAAAGTGAGAAAATTACATTCCGCACGTAAAATTTGGACGCTAACTCTTTTGCGCTAGAATTGAATAATGCAGTTGGGACCCATTAGCGTTTCCTTTTTATGACATAATCAATGCTCCTGCCAAATTTCCCGTTTCTATGACATTGGGAAGTGAGAAATTTAGATTACGTACGTAAAATTTTGACGCCAATTCTTTTGCGCATAGAATTGAATAATCGAGTTGGGCCCCAATTTCTTTTCCTATTTTGGAGATAATCTATGCTTGCGCCAAATTTCATGTTTCTACGACATTGGGAAGTTGGAGAACTTTTGGCGAGTCAGTCAGTGAGTCAGTGAGGGCTTTCAGCTTTATATATATATATAGGTCAGCCAATCCAGTTAACCCCTTAACGACCGCCCCATCGGGAAACTACGTCCTCAGAAAGTGGGCTTTAAACCTAGAGGACATAGTTTTATGCATCCTCTTTGGATTGATGCCCACTGGCCTGAGAACGTGACAGCTCCATGCTGTCGGTGCCCGCAGGTAGCCGACAGCATGGAGCTGTCATCCCAGGATGTGGGCAGTCCCCCCCAGCATTGCGATCGGCGCTATAAAATGAATAGCGCCGATCGCAAAAAAGTAAATAAAACAGTGTAAAAAAGTAGCAATTCAGCTGCTATGATGGATCGGATCCATCACGGCAGCTGAAAATACTCACACGGCTTGTCGGCGGTGTCTCCCGGAGATCTGGTCCTCCCGAACCCGCCGGCGGCCTTCTGCGCATGCGCGCCAGACGATGACGTCACGCGCAGAAGCCCGGGTGTCCCCGGTAAATTTAAAATCTCCTGGCTCCCGGCTCCTGAAGGTAGCCGGGAACCAGGAGGTGTTGCCGGGGACCACTGTGAGTGGTCCCCGGGCCCGTGATCACCGCTATCCATTGCGATAGCGGTGATCGCGAAAAAGTTGAAAAAGTAAAACAAAAGTAAAGTTTCACCTCCCCTCATGGATCTGATCCATGAGGGGAGGTGAAGATACTCACCCCCGGTCCTCTGCAATGTCCCGGGACCCGAAATCCCCGTCTGCGCATGCGCGCCCGATAATTGACAACGGGCGCGTGCATAGAGGGGCTCGAGCCCTGGGAAATTCAAAATTGCTCTGCTCCTGGCTGCCATGTGTAGCCAAGAGCAGAGGGATGTCACCAGGGACATGATCACTGTCATCCAATGGATGACAGTGATCATGTAAAGTAGAAAAAAAGTTCAAAAAGTAAAAAAAAATAAATAAAAAAGGGCTAAAAAGTAAAAAAAAATTTTTCAAAAAGTTAAAAAAAGCTTGCGTTTCATCTCCCCCCACGGATCACGTACCTAAGGCCTGCGGATTTATCCGCGGACCTCACCCCAGCTTTTGTGCACGCACCCGTCGCCAATGTGGCAGGCGCATGCGCAAAAGCCGTGGTTTTTTAAAATCTCCCTGCTCCTGGCTGCAAAACTTAGCCGAGAGCCTGGAGATTTCACGGAGGACCGCGGTGAGCGGTTCCTGATCACGTGTTCGCCGTTATCCAAAGAATAATGGCGATCACGTAAAAGTTAAAAAAAGGGAAAGGTTCATCTCCCCTCACCGATGCGATCGGTGAGAGGAGATAAAACTTTTTACCGGAGGCCTCCATATTTGCACCCCGACGCAATCTTCTTCCGTGAACTTTCCCGTATTCTGCGCATGCGACCGCCGGCAAAACACCGCACACATGCGCAGGAGTCGGAGAGCACAGGAAACTTAATATCTCCTTGCTCTCGGCGACCAACGGTCACCGAGAGCCTGGAGCAGTGACGGGTGGCCTCGTTGAGCGGTCCCCGGTCACGTGAAAAAATGGTAGCGATCTACCATTGGCCGGTCTCACATGACCGGATAGGAATTACGGATTCTGCATGCGTCTGATCCGCGGTAATACATGGATCAATCGCATTGGATTATACAATTCCGCTCACATTAGCGGGTCGGAATTGTGTAATCCACTCGCAGAAAAGAGAACGCAGCAGGTTCTATTTTACCGCGGATATCCGCAACATAGAGCCCATTGTGCTCCATGGTCATGGATATATCTGCTGCCCATACGCAACTACGTTGTATACGAGCTGCGGGTACCCGCGTCATCGCTAAGCGCCGATGCGGGAAATACAAACAACAACAAAAAAAGTGTACTGCGCATGACCGCCCGTGTAAGTACGCAGTTATGCGCAGTACATTACGCGGCCGTACGCAGGGTCACAGCCGGGCTCACAGCCGGGATCCACCTACGCCTGCGTAAGCCCGGCGTTATTCAGACCGCTACCTGTAATACACAATTTACAAGAAGCCCCGGGAACGCTCGCCTTCCTGCAGTTCCAGGAGCAGCTTGTTGAGCGTCTTCTGTGTGAGACCGCCGCACCTCATCAAGCTTACGGAGACTCACAGAGCGCCACTTTTTACACCCCATCCCCGCCACTGAGGTCAAAAAATTACCCCCAAAAAGCATGAGAGGAGGGGGGATACCCGATTTTATTGCCCTATGTGCCCATCCCAACCAGCCTCCATAATTACCCATCTTTGGAAATACTACACAGTTCACATTATTACTTTTATCTAAGATTTGGGGAACGCCGAAAAGGGCGTGGAGGGGGGGGGGGAATTTTAGGGAGTCCATTTTTATTCCGTACAAATGAGCAATGGGGCCTGGAATTTATTCAGTTGTGCCCTGCAATCCAACGAGTGTTCCCTCCATTACAGGCCTTGCCATGTTTCCTGTAAGTAGATTAGGGCCACAATGGGTATGTTTTTGAACACGGGACAAACGGGGGGATCCATTTGGGGTGAACGTCTTTATTCCTATGTAAACTGTACAAAAAAAAAAGTTTTTAAATTGACAAAATTGCCAAAAAAATGAAAATTGTAATTTTTTTTCCTTCTGCTTTGCTGAAATTTATTCAAATACTGTGGGGTCAAAATACGCAGTACAGGGGCGTGGCCTAACCGAGCACCAAGATGGCTGCTTGATCTTGGCGCTCTGAGAACCTAAACTCTTTAAAGCAACAAAAAGCGACTTTGGAGACATTTCATCCACCCTACCTTGATCCTCGGATACCTCTCCACTATCTGAGCTACTGGCGGAGGTCTGCCTGACAGCTGGTCAGGTGTTTGGAGGTCTTCTGTCTTCCCCGCGTCCACGGCGCCTGGGGCCCTCTCTGTGCCACCCGTCCCACCTGTGGAGGGCGAGGTCCCGATCTACCCGACGAGCGGTCCTGAGGGGTCCGCGGCTGCTTGAAAGATCCCCCGCGGGTGCCGACAGCGGAGGATAGCGGAGACGAGATTCCCTCTCATACACACTGCTTGCTGGGGTCCGCCGGTGCACCTGCCATCCCTGGAGGTTTCTCTCCTCTGTCGGAGGAGGCTGGGGGACTCGGCGCTGCAAGGAGTCTCACTCTGTGGTTAGCTGCCGTCCTGGAGAATACAGCCGCTTCCTCTGGTGTGCCGGGAGCGGGTAAGAAGCCTGTCTCGAGCGCTGCTCTGAGCCGTCGGCTGCTGTCGGTCCCGCGATTCCAACCGGCAGCCCTGCAACATCGGAGGTAGGAGAAGCTACTGCCCTCTAGCAAGCCCCGCGCTGCCGGTGATTGAAGCCCCGAGGGCTTCTAACGAGCACTCTGTTGTACCGGAGCCTGGGGAAGACCCTGCCGCTGGTGGATACTTTGTACCCGCTCCGGAGATTTCCCCATCGGCACTCCACTTCATCAGTGCCAGGGGGGAGGATTGCCTTATTGAAAACCCCCCACCGCTGTCCAACGCCATTTTGGGGTCCCAGCACTACTTAACAGAGAGCGGAGGCAAGTGCACATCTTCTGTTAACCCCTTGGTGCCCATAAAAGATATACTTGGGACATTGTGCTGCCTACTCACCCCAGAATAGATTGGGGGAGAAGATCCCTCCTGCATTTAGATTAATGTTGCTTCACCAAGGTACAGAGGGGGGCAACTTATTAACTCTTTCTTAACCCCTCATGTCCCAGTTTTTGTTTTTTCTTTGTGAGGAAGTACTCGCACCAGTAAATAGGAAAGCTTGGAGAGGTGATCTAAGGTCCGAGTAAGACGCATTGTTTTGTACGCCGGTCCGGGCTAACCGAAACTTCTCTTTTCAGACCCAAGGGGTCCCTATCACTGACGAGTGTCTCTCCTGTCCTCTGCCCGTCTGCCATGACCCGCCGCAAATCTACAAAACCGTCTCCTCAGCGCGTAGCTGATTTTTTCACGGTCCGCAGCAGTAGAAGAGGACCGGCTCCCACGCTCGCAGCGTCTCCGGAGGGCCCATCCATCGAAACTCCGGATTCTCAGCGAGGACTGGGATCTACACTGGGCAGCCCGGGTGCTTCCGGAGGAGGAGAGGCCCGTTCCCCTTCTATGATGGGAGAGGTGAGTGAAGCTGCAGCATCCACTACATACACCAACTCCCTCCCAACTAAAATGGGGCCCCACATCCTTTCTGCCTCAGGAGGTGACCTCACTCCCTCAGCCAGCCCAGACAAAAGAAGACCCAGACTAGACACAACCTTGCAAACACCACTTCCCCCATCAGACAGTGCAGAACTGATAGACAGGCTTCCTTCCTCAAACCAACCCGCGTCGGAAGCATTTATTAAAGAAATGATGGTGGCACTAAGAAACTCCATGCGGGAAGACCTTAATTCTATCTCATCACGTATTAGCACCTCGATTGCAGACGTGGAGGAAAGAACCACACACATTGAACATAAGATGGAGGAATTAACTAAATCTCACAACACACTCATAGACGCGCACTACTCATTAGAGGAAGATGTGTCCCAGATTAAAATTAAAATGGCGGATCTAGAAGACCGCAACAGACGAAACAATATCAAATTTAGGGGTATCCCCGAAAACGTTAGCCCACCCGAGCTAAAAGACTTCCTAACACAACTGATGAAAAGAATGCTTCCTTCCACCCCCTCTCAAGAACTCATCATTGACAGAGCGCATCGTCTACAAAAACCAAAATTCCTCCCAGACAACATCCCGCGCGATGTTATAGCGAGAATCCACTTCTAGCATATCAAAGAAGCCCTCATGTACGCCTCTCGCAAAGCGCCGGATCTTCCCTCTCAGTTCACAAGTATCCAGCTATTTGCGGATCTATCGGCTGCCACTATCCAAGCCAGAAAGGCATTCACTCGTATAACCACCTCACTCAGAAGAGAAAAAATCCCATATAAATGGGGATACCCCACAAAATTAATTCTTCACAAAGAGGGATCAAATTTCATCATCAACAACCCCGAAGACGGAGAAAAGATCCTAACATCTTGGGGCATTCCTATCTCGGACAGACTTCAGGACAAAGCTGACCCCCCCCCCCCCCTCCGGAAAGCCTCGTGAGGGGTCCCACTTCCCCTCTCCCTGGAGGTTCCTATATGTCAGGCGAACTCTCTCCCCCAGAAAATATGCAGGTTCCTGACCCTGCTAGAAATATTTTGGTTTTGCTGTGTTTTCTTATGTTCCATCAGCTTTCAAACCCTGAGCTTAGGAAAAGCTCCATACCAGACCACTTGTTCTGGTACTTTTGGCTGATTTTTTATGTTATACAGGTTCATATTTCCCTCCCTTATGCTCCTTCCTTTAAAAGTGATTTTATAACAGAGATTTGTGGCCTGCTCATCGCTTATCTATCTAACCCATGGCTGTAAAAATTTGCTCCCTTAATACTAAAGGTTTAAACTCTCCTTTCAAGCGATCATCTGTCTGGAAAGATGCCCTTCAAAATAATGTAGATGTATTATGCCTTCAAGAGACGCATTTCGCGAGCTCAGCCCACCCCCAATTCTCCCACAGGAAATACCCAAACATTTTCTTATCCTGTGCGGAGAAGAAAAAAGCTGGGGTGTTGATCGCACTCAGGGACACCATCAGTGTTTCCCTTATGGAGCAAATTATTGACACTCATGGAAGGTTTATAATATTGGTAGGCCTGTTTAATAATATTCAAATAACTCTGGTGAACATCTACGCCCCAAACTCCTCCCAAATTTCCTTCTTAAACAAAACTCTCAGGAAGATAAGAAAATCGCATGTGGGTAAACTCATAATATGTGGTGATTTCAATATGGTCCCCGACAAACAGTTAGACTCCACCAGCTCCACAAATAGAACCTCCCCAGTCCTGGCCCCGTGGCTCCACAAAGAAGCGCTTTATGACACCTTTAGATGTCTCAACGTATCCTCAAAGGAATTTACATATTACTCCCCTCGGCACAGATCCTTCTCTAGGATCGATTTGTTTCTAGTTGACAGGTGGACCCTACCTGGAATTCTACGCGCTGAAATAGGAAACACTACATGGTCAGACCACTCACCCATCTACCTCTCGCTTAGCGTAACTAACTCTTCTCCAGCACCGAGAAATTGGAGAATCAACCCCTCTCTCATAAGAATTCCTCAATTCAACCAGGATATTAAGCAACACTTAGCTGAATACTTTTCAACGAACGCGAACCCAGATACAAACATATTCTCTACATGGTGCGCTCATAAAGCGCTCATGCGGGGCATTCTAATTAAAATTAGCTCTTACCACAAGAAGAAAAAACAACTTTACATAACCAACATTCTTTCGCAAATCACAAAACTAGAGCAAAGTATGCAATCCTCTCCCACACTAACGCTTCATAAAGAATTGATGAATCTCCGGCTCAATCTCCGAAGATCATTAATCGAAGAGTTCGACAATTCGTCTAAATGGTCAAAAATGAACTACTACTCAGAATTTAATAAACCCTCAAAATTGATGGCCAAAATAGCAAAAAAACGCCAAGCGACAGCAAAAATACCGTACCTTATCAAACAAGACGGTTTAGAAACAAAAATAACTCACCCCCAGGACATAGCTGATGAGTTTAGTCATTTTTATGCCAAACTCTACAATCTCCACAATGACCCACTAACACCACAACCTGACAAAGCCCAGATTAATACCTTTCTGGATAAAATTGAACTCCCACACATCACAGAGGAACAACTTGGAAAGTTAAATACCCCTACAACACCTGCAGAAGTTCTCAATGCAATTAAATCTCTAAAACCCCACAAGGCTCCAGGTCCAGACGGTTTCTCAAATGAATATTACAAAGATTTCGCTCTGGACCTGGCCCCTTACCTCTCTGAAACATTTAATAAAGCCATCATTGGTAGCACCTTCCCAGAAGAGATGCTTAAGGCCACCATAGTGAGCATTCCGAAGCCAGGTAAACCCTCAAGTTCTACAGCAAACTACAGGCCCATCTCCCTGCTAAACTGTGACATAAAAATATACTCAAAACTAATAGCCCAACGACTGCTAAATGTGCTCCCACAAATCATTCATAGCGACCAAGTGGGCTTTACAAAAGGTAGGCAGGCATCAGATGGGACCAGGAGGGTGCTCAATTTGCTTTCGGCGGCGGAGGCGAACCGCACGCCGTCCCTGATCCTGGCTTTGGATGCAGAAAAAGCCTTTGATAGGCTCCACTGGGGGTTCGCCTTCGCCACCTTGGAAAAATTCAGCTTTAGGGGAAATATTCTCAGAGCCATTCAGGCTCTATATAGCTCACCTTCCGCAGAGGTTTTGATAGATGGCACCCGCTCAAGAAATTTCAAAATAACAAACGGTACCCGCCAGGGGTGTCCCCTGTCCCCACTGCTGTTTACATTAATCATGGAACCATTTGCTGAATCTATCAGAATAAATCCCAAAATTAAAGGAATCTCTGCAGGGCTTAGACAGCATAAAATCAGCCTATTTGCGGATGACGTTCTGTTATTACTCACTGACCCCTTATCTTCATTGAGAGAGGTATGCAAAACAATCCAACAGTTCAGTAAGGCATCATACTATAGGTTAAATATAGATAAGTCACAAATTCTGGCAATCAATATAGATAATTCTTTAAAAGACAGCATTAAAAAGGAATTCCCCTTCCAGTGGCAGAGTAAATCTATCCCCTACTTGGGAATAAAACTGTGCTTTCCAATCAACGACATAATTTCTGCCAATTTCTCCCCCTTATTAGAAGAACTCCAAACAGAGCTGAAAAATCTCGCGACTAAAGAACCGTCATGGCTAGGGCGAGCTGTCCTATATAAAATGCTAATCTTACCTAAAATCCTGTACTGTTTCCGCACTCTCACCCTACTGATCTCTAGGATGGAAATCTCAAAATTTCAAAAGCAACTCTCTAACTTCATTTGGAGAGGAAAGAGGCCTAGGGTGGCTGCGTCTATCTTATACCTCAATAGAAAACAGGGTGGCCTGGGTGTACCCAACTTGTGGTCTTACCTACATGCGATCAATAATAATCAAATCAGACATTGGGTGAGGGGTACCACGGGCCCGGGCTGGCTCCAAATTGAATCTCACCTCCTTGACAACAAGCCTTTCAAACCTCTTCTCCTAGCCTCACTTTTAAGTTCTCTAATACCCTCACTTCCACAAATCCAATGCCTGGCCCTACTGTCACCTCCAATGCGTGCTTCCCTCCATTCATGGAACTGGCTAGCACAAAAAACCAGAGACCAGAAGGGAAGAGACAATATTAAAATACCTATTACGACTCTTGAATATTTCATCCCCAACCTGCGTCTGAAATCTTGGGCTGAGAGTGGTATAATAAATGTAGAAGACCTGATACAAGGAGAGGACATCGTCCCCTTCCATACCCTAATGAAACACAACTCTATTCCAAGGGGAGAATTCTTCAAATATCTTCAGATCCGTTCCCTTCTTCAAAGCTCCCAACTCTGGAAGGTGAACATACCAAATGAAAATAAAAAGATCCTTAGTGGCTCCACCCCGTTGTCTCGATCCCTTGTGAGAACTTGCTATGGCGCTCTTTCAGGCGACATGAGAGAAACAAAAAAAGTTCATCTTCTCAATTGGGAGAGAGACACGGGAGGGAGAAATACAACAAACCAATGGATTTCAGCATTTGAATGGGCTAACAAGTCAACTCTTAATGCAAATATTCTCGAGGCCCACATAAAAGTGCTGACCAGATGGTACTACACCCCGGTGACCCTAGCTAGAGTCTTTCCTAATACAAGTGATTCCTGCTGGAGGCAATGTGGCCTCCCAGGCAGTATATACCACATCTTCTGGAGCTGCCCAAAACTCACGCGGTTCTGGGACGAAGTCTTTTCCCTTATAAGAAAAATTACAAAAACAACTACTATTAAGTCCCCAAGACTAGCAATTCTTCTACTGGATAGTGGGAAGTTCCCTACTCAATCGAGGAAGATTGCTTGCCACATTCTCCTTACCGGTAAACTACTAATATCAAGAAAGTGGAAGACCGAGGTGTCTCCTACCATATCTGACCTAATCCAGACAATATCAGATCATAGTATATATGAAAAACTTTACGCCCAAAAGAATGGAGGCTTCTCAGCATATCTAAACAAGTGGAACCCATGGCTGCATCTGTTTCCCAACTAACCACTTTTCATCCCCTCCCCCCCCCCCCTTATCCCAATTAAAAGTTTATCTAAACGTTCTTTCTCTTTTTATATAACTTTTTTTTTTTCTCTCTCTCTCTCTTTTTCTCTTCTTTTCATCTTTGGCCTTTTGCTGGATTCTGGCAGAGAAATAAGGCGATGTTAATGTTCTGATAATTCACAGAAGATGAATAAGTTCATTTGATTCATGTAACGTTACACTCTCACAACTGTTCCCAAGAATTTTGACCCAACAACGGGATTCATGAACAGAAGACTTGTACTTGTGTTGTTACTCATGTTAAATTTACATTAATGTTACTTTATTCTTGTCATCTGCTGTATTGCTACCAAGATAAAAACCAATAAAAATCTAATGATAAAAAAGAAAAAAAAAAATACGCAGTACACCCCTAGATGAATTCGTTAAGGGGTCTAGTTTTTAAAATAGGGATATTTGTGGGGGTTCTTTATACTTTGGACGCTCAATGGCTCTATAAGTGGGCAATGGGGCCTGGAATTTATTCCGTTGTACCCTAAAATCCAACGGGTGCTCCTTCCATTATAGGCCTAGCCATGCGTCCTTTAAGTAGATTAGGGCCACAAGGGGTATGGTTCTGAACACGGGACAAACAGGGGTATCCATTTTGGGGTGAAAGTCTTCATTCCTATGTGTGCTGTACAAAAAAAAACAGTTTTTAAATTGATACAACTGCCAAAAAAATGAAAATTGTAATTTTTTCCTACTGCTTTGCTTAGATTTATTCAAAAACTGTAGGGTAAAAATGCACAGTACACCCCTAGATAAATTCGTTAGGGGGTCTAGTTTTCAAAATGGGATCATTTGTGGGGGTCCTCTGTCGTTTTGGCCGCTCAAGGGCTCTACAAGAGGGCAATGGGGCCTAAATCACCTTCATGCTAAATTTCTGTTCTGAAAGCCACCGACTACTCCTTTCATTTTGGGCCCCGTTGTGCATCCAGACAAAAGATTAGGGCCACAATGGGTATGTCTCTGAACATGGGAGAAACAGGGGTATCCACTTTGGGGTGCAAGTCTTCATTCATGTGTGTGCTGCACCAAAAAAGCAGTTTTTAAAACGACAGAATTGCCAAAAAAAACGAAAATCACAATTTTTTCCTTTTGCTTTGCTCCAATTCATTCAAAAACTGTGGGGTCAAAATGGTCAGTACAACCCTAGATAAATTCGTTAAGGGGTCTAGTTTTCAAAATGGGGTCACTTGTGGGGGTTCTCTTTGATTTTGGCCGCTCAAGAGCTCTACAAATGTGCTATGGGGCCTAAAACGCCTTCAAGGAAAATCTATGTTCTTAAAGCCACCGACTACTCCTTTCGTTTTGGGCCCCATTGTGCATCCAGAGATGAGATTAGGGCCACAATGGGTATGTCTCTGAACACGGGAGAAACGGGGGTATCCATTGTGGGGTGAAAGGCTTCATTCATGCATGTGGTGTACAAAAAAAGCTGTTTTTAAAATGACAGAATTGACAAAAAAAACGAAAATCACAATTTTTTCCTTTTGCTTGGCTTGAATTCATTCAAAAACTGTGGTGTCAAAATGGTCAGTACACCCCTAGATAAATTCGTTAAGGGGTCTAGTTTTCAAAATTGGGTCACTTGTGGGGGTTCTCTTTGGTTTTGGCCACTCAAGAGCTCTACAAAAGTGCTATGGGGCCTAAAACGCCTTCAAGCAAAATTTATGTTCTGAAAGACACCGACTACTCCTTTCATTTTGGCTCCCGTTATGCATCCAGACATAAGATTAGGGCCACAATGGGTATGTTTCTGAACACGGGAGAAACGGGGGTATCCATTTTGGTGTGTAAATCCTCATTTTCATGGGCTCTATAGGAAAAAAATATGTCTTTAAAATGACATATTTGCAAAAATATGAAATTTTATTTTTTCTCCCCTAAATTGAACTAATTCCTGAAAATAACTGGCAGGGTCAAAATACTGATGACCCCCCTCAGTGAATACACTAAGGGGTGTAGTTTTTAAAATGGGGTCATTTGTGGGTGTATCTATTATTCTGACTTTTATGAGCCTTTGCAAACTTGGCTTGGTGCAGGAAAACAAAGTGCTCCTCAAAATGCTGAAAAGTAATGTTAAATTTGTACGTCCTCTAAATGGTTAAAAAAAACTAGTTTTTCAAGTGTGCATTCAGAATAAAGTAAACAGATGGAAATACATATCTTATCAAAAATTTGTACAGTATGTTTGGACATATTTGAGATATTACGGTTGAAAATGTGAAAAAATGACAATTTTTTCAAAATTTTTCCAATATTGGTACTTTTAATAAATATACACAAATTATATCGGTCTCTTTTTACAATCTAAATGAAGTACAACATGTGGCGAAAAAACAATGTCAGAATCACTTGGATATCTAAAGCCTTTACAGAGTTATGCCACGTTGAACGATGCATGTCAGATTTCCAAAATTTGGCTCCGTCACTAAGGCGCAAACAGGCTTCGTCACTAAGGGGTTAATCTTGTTCTATTTCTAATATTCATTTAAGGTAACTAAACTGACCATCTAATATAAATATTCCATATCCTTTTACCCCTGTGTGATTCCTGCATATGGGTATTCCACATGCTCATGTCAATTATGTAGACCTCGCTGATAAGTCTAAAGGGTGGACAGCTATAGAACATGGGCACTAGCCCTACTGACCATTTATTCACATATGAAATATTGCATTGAATTTTTATTAAGAGAAATTTAAGTTCTTAACTAAATTCCATAAAAGGTGAGGGTAGACACATCCGCAAACTTCTAGAGGGTCAGCTCTGGTGTACAATTGTCAAGTATAGACTTGTCCTTATCCAAATTGGTGATTATGTCATCTTTGTCTCTGGGTCTTAGTTATTGAATTTGCCAAGTGAAGCAAGTTTAGACCTGGATAGAGTTTGCATTTGCTAAAATATTGCAGCTTGGCAGAATGAAAGAATTACATGCCATGCCATTTGTCCTCCAGGTGAGTCTGACTGAGTATTGCTAGGTGAGATAAGAGAATGTGACATGTTCTGGAAAGCTATAGGCAGTAGGGTGTCTTTCAGAGGCTTGTCTCCATTTAATTACCTTGCCCCTCTTATTGAGCATCTGTGGAGTACCGGCAGGAATGGCAGGTTCAGATAGTGAGCATTAAATATCTTTACTAGCAGGTAGAAGATGACAGGCAGGACAGGCAGTGCGGAGCTCAGCTTGTGCATTCACTAATACCTCACATGCAATAACTCATTCTGTTAAACGTTATGGATAAAGCAATTTCAGTATAGCTACATAAACTCACAGCATTACATTCCACAGCATGGTGGAATCAAAAATCCCATCCTATATATTAATTTGTGTACATTTATCTACTATTAAAATATTCGTTTTAAATGTTATAATATTAACATTCATAATTTTTAACTAGAGGAACATAACCAAAGACAAAAAATATTGTGTATGTCCTGGGAAAACCTTCGCGTTTTACGAAACAGTTGGCCTTTTGGCTCCATTTATTATTTCCCAGAGAGCCTTCTTTACATCCCTGTTTCTAAAGGTATAAATGAAAGGATTAATTGTGGGTGTGAATGCTGTATACATAAAACAAAGGTACTTATCATAATGCCTGCTTTTGGTTTTGACATAAACAAGTATGGCGGCACCATAGAAGAGACTGGCCACTATGAGATGAGATGTGCAGGTGGAGAAGGCTTTCTGTTTTCCATAATCACTCTTGATTTTTATCACTGTCTTTAAGATATTGATATAGAATCCTATAATCATCAGAAAAGGCAGAAGAACACAAATGGCACCAGTTAAGGTTGCTGAAATACTACTAATA